>NC_141625.1:10355232-10728002 GCF_047967505.1 Dipteris shenzhenensis
TTCAAATGTGGATGATTTTAATATACTCAATTATAGAAGTGACATCTTATCTGGAGTGGATGAGTTCATTGGTTCCGAGAAACAAAATGATTTTAGAAGCGAAGCCTTCTGGATGAATTCTTACACAGTGAGAAGGGCAAAGGTTTCAATAGCGATGTCTTGTCAAGTGTGGATGAGTTCATGCATATTAGCAAACCTGGTGTCAATCAAGCTTGTGGATTTGTGAAAGCCATGCAAGATGTCCCAATGAGTGATGTTCTCTCAGGAGTGGAAGAGTTTCAAGGTTCTCAATACTCTCGTAGAATATTGAATTCATTGAATGGTCCTAAGAGTATGTTAAAAACGAGGATGAGATCAACAGAGGATTATTCAATATTTAACTTTGATTGTGATATGGACAAGGATGCAACGACCAATCATGGATGCTTGGTTACAAACAAATGTGAGGAGAAGAAGTGCATAAATACAGATAACAACGTGCAGGAGGAACGAAAACGGTCATACATATGCATGAAGAGAAAGCGAATCTAGGCAGATCTACAAAAGCAACCAAAGAGGAAGAGAGTAATGAAGGAGGAGGACATGTTAAATGCATTGGGATATCTATGTTGCAAGCGAAGATGTATGCGCTTCATTGATCTTGCAGACATCAGGGAATGTAGAGGACACGTGTGGCAAAGAAGAGGAAGCGAAAGAAATGAATACCTTCTCACAAGTCTCTCTTGCTTTCTTTAGAATGGCAATAAAAGGCTAAGTTCAAGACAAAAGGTAAAACCTCTCGTAAATGGAAAAAGGATTTGCAATAAGGCATATCGCAATATTACTGGATTATCCCATGGTACATATTGGGATTTAGTCACCAAGGCAAAGGGCGGTAACAAATTTAGCATTCACGGTAATAGAGGAAGCTCCAAATCAAGAATCTCAACTGTCAGGGCAGCATCAATTTTGCAAGACTTCATACATGAAAATGCTTTACCTCAACCCCATATATCTACCAAACTCCCTAACAGTGACGCAATCACTAAAATGCACCTTCCAATGGGCTTGACAAAGCTCGAAGTATTTGACTCTATTGCAGAAAAGAAAAGGCAAAGAGGGGATGCCGTAGCTTCTTCTCATACTTTGTATACTCTTTGGAAGAAGAACTTTGGATATGTTAAAATCCCAAGGAGGCAAAAAATGTCAAAGTGCAATGTCTATGATGATTTAAAGCGAGCGATTGAGAGTGCAACATGTCCAAATCAAAGGGAATTATAAAAAAAAACCAAAAATCTCATCATGACCTTATTCGACATTCCAGACAAAAATATGCATTTTGGAAGGAGCAAGCTATTTCGCATCCCGATGACTACATGTGCCTTATTGTAGATGGCATGGATCAGAATACAACAACATTGCCTCGTTTTGTTGCCACTCCACCTAAATTACAAGGAAAGAACTTTCTAAAGACACATCTATGTGGAGTGTTAGTGCATGGAATTAAGTTCTTTGGAGATATATGGATTGATTCCTTGCATCTACATGATAGCAATCAAGTTGTAACATCTATTATGAAGGCAATTCGCAATGTACATGCAGAAAAAGGTCGCCTACCACCGACTTTGAGAATACAAGGTGATCATTGCTGGCGAGAAAATAAGAATGTACTCATGTTTGCATTCTGCTCCATGCTAGTTGCTCATCGAATCTTCAATGAGGTCGAATGTGGATTTTTGTATGTTGGGCATACACATGAGGATATCGATCAGGTTTTTAGCACAGTCTCAAGGGAGCTTAAATGCAAGGATGTGGAGACAATAGATGACTTGGTAAGAAGATATGGTAGGCAAGTTGGTGGTCATAAGGAAAGTACAGTATGTGAGAGGCTTGAAAGAATGTATGATTGGAAGAGCTTCATTCTACCTTCCATACAAACGGGTGGTGATGCATTGACAGTCATACCAATCCACACTACTTTCGTTTTTTTTTTAAAGATGAAAAACCCGTAATGCAATGGCAACAATATTCTCATGATACAAAATGGGAACCTGAAGAATCTTACAGTCTCTTAACTTTAATTCCCAGCAAGGAAAGGTATCCAACATGGGCTCCTATACAAGAATTCAATGAGAGGTCTAACTGTAAAATAGAAGGATTAAAAGCATTTATTACATACAAAGAGGAAATGCTCCGGAGATATCCTGATTCGAAGCCTACTTGGAGAGAACACACTACCACTGTAATTAACAAGACATGAAATTTAATAAAGGACCTTGAGAGAATGCGAGGCTCAAAGGATGTCAAGGAAGAATGCAATATGTTTTGGCCAAATGTTCATAACGATTTGCGCCCAGCTCCAGTCTTTGAAAATGAATTTGTATCATTACTCCCACATCCATATTGTGGACTGAAGAAGAGCGAGTTTATGCCACAAGTAGATATAGAGGTTGATTGTTTTGTTGTGGTTCGGCCATCGGATGATGAATATGAGAATGTGAAGTTTTGGGTTGCAAAAGTAGTTGATGTGCAAAGAGATGACCAAGGGAGAGCTACAACATTTACAGCAGTATGGTATGAGCCAAAGGGCAGGAAGGAGAATATGGATAACAACACATTGTATACTAATTGTATAATGAAGGAGTGGGTCCCAAATGATGAAGCAGTCTCTCAAGTTTCGACGGAGACAATCATAGTGTCTTGGCATTCAAGGGCAAAGAAATCAAAGAAGCGCATGGGATATGAGGTAGAAGGAAAAATAAAAATACCACAACAAACTATTTTGCATATACACGAATTTTTAAGGATGCTCGCCATGGAGGAAGTAGAAGGAGACAGCGCAAATGAAGAATGTCCATGATTAAAGCTTTGTATTGAAGTCCATTAAAGGATTTTATTTGGGTACTAGGCAAGAAGCCAATCCAAGACAATTATAATCAGAGTCATCACCTCCTATGTCAAATGAGAGTCAAAATATGCACTGGATGTCACCCAAGGGTCAAGGCTTGCCAAGACAATAGGGAGTTAATGCAGATGGCACCTGGTAAGGGACTATCACATTGAGCAATAAGACAATGGGGAGTCAATGCACCCAAGGGGCAAGGCTTGGCAAGATAACTTGTGGGAGCTAATGCAGATGGCACCTGTATTTTGCACTGGATGTCACCCAAGGGTCAAGGCTTGGCAAGACAATAGGGAGTTAATGCAGATGGCACCTGGCGAGGGACTATTGCATTGAGCAATAAGACAATGGGGAGTCAATGCACGCAAGGGGTAAGGCTTGGCAAGACAAGTGGGAGTCAAATTATGCAGATGGCACCTGGCAAGACAATGGGGAGCCAAATTATGCGGATGGCATGAATTGAGGCTCTTTAAGAGCAACAATTTAAATTGTAAACATATGTTCAATCTATATCATTTTGGATATAAAGACTCTAGCTGAGAGCAACGTCTCTCAATGTAATCATATAATAATAGCTATAATTGCCATTATACCTCTTTGGTTCAATACAAAACTTGGGTCTTATGGCATCATGTCTTTTTTCTATTTATTAAAAGTTTTAAAAATTTTGTGCATATTGCGAGTGACAATGTTATTTTCATGAAATATTTAAGTCTCCTTTCATGGATTTATAAATTTATCACGTCAAGGACAAATATTAAAAATAATTAAATTAACAAATAACTTAGATATAGCTAGAATTTCTAATATAGGATTATTTCAAATTCTTGCATGTTGGTGCAAAAGTATAGATTGAAAAAACAATATTTTTATGTGAATATGATAGTGCCACAAAGTGAACTTTTGATTTGGGAAGAATATTTTTAGAAAGTAAAATTTTGATTTGGGAAGGATATTTTCACAAAGTAAAGTTTTCATTTGGGAAGGATGTTTGGGCTTCGTCCAAAAACAACACAAAAAGTCCAAAATTAATGAAATAGGTGTTTACCCAACGGGAGATAACAGGAGTAGGACGTGTTGAAGGTCCTAGACGTGCTGGTATTGAAGGTCTTGGGTAAGTGGCTGGTGCCAAAGGTCTAAGACTATCTATCAAAGGTCAGAAAGCACATGTCGAAGGTGCAGTTTGTGCCAAAATGGTGGTACGAGAAGAAGCTGCACTAGAAGACATTTTAGGTCTTTTCTTTTTCCTTGGGCAATCTTTGGAGAAATGCCCAAGAATCTTGCAAATCCTGGACTGGTCTTGCCTCCTTGCTACCTCTATCCTTTGTCTGAAGAATGAACCATTGGGGTGTTGAAGCATGATATGATCATCTGTTGCGTTAAGATCAGAAACAATGGCCCTAACTCATGGCACCCCATTAGATTTGACTGACTCTGCTGCTATTGCTGAAGAGGGCATGCAGGAAGGTGGGGATCTCTGTGACCAAACTGAACACGGCTCCAAAAGAGGCAAGGAGTCAGTGGTACACCTGTGGGAGACGAGGGAATCTGATGAAAAGAGAGGTGACCTGACTATCCTCCTCCATAGGATTAAAGCCCAAAGAAAAGGGCATCAAGAAAATCCTCCAAGATCTAAGTTCCAAGGGACTAGCCATGAGCACTATAGTAGTAGCTGAATTCAGAGAGTCAAAAGACCACTTGGAAGAAACCTCATCCTAGCAAGCGAACATCTGTCAAGTGACTTGCGGGATCTCTAGGTAACGCTGATAGCATCCAATCCCTTGCTTGCAATTTCAAAGGATGGGACCCATGGATATGTGTGAAAAGAGAAGTGGAACATTCAACCTCAGTGTATTTTTTTAGCTACTGCAGCTCGTCTTTTGAAAAAATAACAATTTCCACGGCCGGTGGAAGCGCATGTTGATTGACTGAATGGGGATCCATTCGTCGATCATGGCAATGAGGCCGACTCAAACACAATGATCTCCGTACGACCCCTTTTTGTGAGCTAGGGAGAGCCTATGAAGGGTAGGGAGAGGGACAAAGAAGCTAGGAGGACCAAGGAGAAGAGACCTGCGGAGTAGCAAGGGGCAATGAGGGTGTAGAGGAGAGGAGAGAGAAAGGTAGAGGAGGAGAAGGGCTGGGAGGGAAAGGGGGCTGGAAGGAGACTAGGAAAGGAGGGGGGGCTAGGAAGGTAGAAGGGGGCTAGAGGGGTAGGCAGAGAGGTAGAAGTGGTAGGAGGAGAGGGAGGGTGGAGAGGCTAGGGGTAGGCGGAGAGGCTAGGAAGGGGGAGGCGAAGAGGCTAGGAAGGGAGAGGTAGAGAGACTAGGGACAGAGGGTGGAGAGTAAGGGGTAGGCGGAGAGAAAGGGAAGAGGGGGTACGGAATGGAGAGGAGAGGGTTGGCCGAGGGGAGGAGCTGGTGAGAGGAGAGGGGGGGTTGTACGGCTGACAGGAGAGAAGAGAGCTGAGGGAGGGGATGAGAGAGGAGGGCAGCTCAATGGTTGGGGAGCAGCAATAGCTAGGTTTGAGGAGTGATACTCGCCACACAAATTT
Source organism: Dipteris shenzhenensis (assembly GCF_047967505.1). NCBI lineage: Eukaryota > Viridiplantae > Streptophyta > Polypodiopsida > Gleicheniales > Dipteridaceae > Dipteris > Dipteris shenzhenensis. The sequence continues at coordinate 10,360,668 of NC_141625.1, forward strand.
CGAGTATGGAAATTGAAAAGTGATAGGAACATAAATCTAGTTCTTGCATGATTTCCTTAAGGCATAGGTTACACAAGGTCTAAGGACCTGAAGTTCACCTTACATGAGTAAAAAACTACACAAGGCGAAAGACTATTAAAAAAAATCAACATCTCAAATGAGTTTGTCGAATCTTGCATACCCTATGAAGCACATCTTATGATTTGCTTTGTCCTCTAACATTGTTTTGATACTACATATTCTTGCAACCCATCATTGATACAGAATTACTTCACAATCTAGCCTAAGCATATTAAAAGCTATCTTTCATGCTATGAGAAAGTATATCATGCTAACAAGGACTCATGGTAGCCTATAACATAGTCAAGGTCAAATATTCTAAAAATATTCCATCATTATCATCAATAGACACATGTTTTCTCACATAAAGGCCATGAAAAGTGTTGGTGTCTTATATAGGTGAGTACATGCCAACTAAATCTGCTAGCTAATCCAAGCCACAACATGATGTCCCTTTAATCAAGGCATATGCTTATTAGTGATTCATAGATGATATCACTTTTTACTCAAAACATGTGATTCAAAACTTATGTGTCTTTTAAAAGAAAGAAAATAATACACAAAGCCACGTGAAGCATGCCAAATATAAATGCTTGAATGTTTATGGTCATTATTCATTTGATGTGGGGAGCACAAATACTAAGAAGACGCTAAAGGCCACATGGCTATAGGTTACAAGTAGGTTACTGCCTATTGACATGTTAGAAAAGAGGATGTCAATAGGTTACTACCTATTGACATGTTAGAAAAGAGGATGTTTATGAGATGTTTATATATTTAAGAAATACAAGCGGCTTTGATAAATTAAAAGACGCTCATATTTGTCAATTGTACCTATCAATAATATATGGCGATCCCATGATACAAAAAAGAAGAGCTTGAGTAAAGGCCACATGGCTATAGGTTATAAGTAGATTACTACCTATTGACATGTTAGAAAAGAGGATGTTGCTACCTATTGACATGTTAGAAAAGAGGATGTCAATAGGGTACTACCTATTGACATGTTAGAAAAGAGGATCTTTATGAGATGTTTATATATTTAAGAAATAAAAGCGGCTTTGATAAATTATGCATCTTTTTAATCAAGAAGGGTACACTCACTTATTATGACCATGAGCAATGTAGCGCAAGTTGGTGGAGTGTGGTCATGGTGGTAAGAACGAGGTATGCATGATGTACTCATGATGTATATATTAGAAAGTCATATGCGTGATAGCTTGAACTAGTAGCCTAAATATGCAGGGGATTTTTGGCAAAATACACATTATTACAATATCGAAATTAAACAGTGCTTACCACTTTTTTGTTGGTAAGAGTAATGTATGTACTTTAATTTATAAAGTATGAAGTAAAGGGTGCTCCCCACTCTATTTATGGTAAGAATAGGATATGTACTTTAATATGTAAAGTATGAAGTCATGGCACAAGAATGCAAGTGCCAAAAGGTGCCATCTTTAAAACACTTTACTCGTTTACATGGGTTAAAGCTCAATGATTTGGCCCGGTAGGAATGGCATGGCCAATATACAAGATAAAAGTTCAATTATGGAGCATCAATCTCATGCTTGATGTGATGGGACAAGACAAATATAGAAATGCAAAGTTGTCTAGAATGAAGTCTTTAGTGCTAAGACCTTAAGACCTCCTTAAGACTCACTAGAGATGCACTAGAAGAGCATGATATAGAGCTTGTATATCTTGAAGAGGACACGAGGGAGGTTGAGTCAATGCCAATGGAAATAATGAGTAGAGTGGTTGAAAATAAAGTGTGGGGTATAGCATTATGTGGGGAAATAGTATGTTGTACCATTGAAAGAAAATGTGAAAGGTGCATGTGCTATGTAATTTAAAGAAGTGAAAATGTTTTTAGGAAAGGAAAAGAGATATAGTCATGAACTCTTATTCGCTCACCTGCACGATCACCCACCCTTGTGAGGTGCAAGATGGAACGCACGAAGAAACCTTGGTGTAGTTAATTTTTTCATATATGAGTTGTATTTATGATAGACTAAAAGCAAGGAAGAAACCTTGATGTGGTTGATTTTTTGATATACCGGTTGACCTATTTGGAAAATAATAATTGTTTTATTGCACATACATGTGCTTGGTTTTATAATGATAAAAGCTACAAGTGACTAGACTTAGTAAATCAAATTAGCAATTGTAGAAACAAAATGGGAAGCTAACTTGAGATGGGTAAAAGGAAAACTCATTCTTTGAGAAGAGACCCAAGCTTGGACCATGTTGTTAAGTCAATCAAAGGTTTGCTTAGGTTGTCTCATAGTAACCCACCTTGCTTATACTACATATGTTTCTTCCTCCTCCTGTAAAATTGGGTAAGGATTCATGGCCCCAAGTGTGCTAAGGATAATGAGGTTGCGAGCATGGCCCCTCTTAGGGGGAGCTTATGGGCATGGAGTGTTTCTGTCCACCAAGCTGTCTTACATAACAAGAGGAGAGATATTTCTATGGATTTGGAGTGATGCATTGATGAGGAAAATGGACATTAGTTTTGTCCGAGTGATCGAGTGAGGCGAAGAGGTTTGGATGAGACAACTGGAGGAAGGACGCTGATGAGGGGAACATGGACTAATTAGCGTGGCCCCAAGAACAAGTAAAGAGAGAGGCGACGACTTTCTAGGGGTGTGGACGAGGGCAAGGCACGAGCCGATGAATTGACACTCGAGGGGTGACTGGGGAAGGGGGGGGAAGGGGTCAAGAAGAGGGAAGGGGGGGAAGGTGGAGTGAAGGAGAGGGGTGGTACAAGGATAGTATGGCAAAAAAAGAGAAAGAAAGAAAAGAATAAGGGAAGGTAAAACTAATATTGAAGACCTTAGTGAATGTACAAATAAGGGCCAAAGTTTGTATAAACTCACAGGCAAAAGCCTTAAAAACCCACATGTGTAGTATTGCTTCTTATTCTATGTAGTACTACTTCTTCTTCTTCTTCTTCTTCGTCGTCTTCTTCTTCTTTTGTTTTTCTTCTTCTTCCTCGCCATTGCACTTCTCCCCAATATCTCACTCCTTCCCCTTCCATGGACTCAGACAACCAGAACCTCAATCCACATTCCGATTACATGCTCCGTTGCTTCTCATTGGTTCAAAGCCCCAACATGACCCGCCGCTTCCTTTTCAACAAGCGTACCCTGCCCGAATCGGACTCGCATTGCGATACCTTCGACGCCGAAAGCTTGGACTGTGTTGTGGATTGCCTCGCCGCTGATGATGCGAAGACCCCCGACAGCCTGCGAAGGCTCAGTAGAAGTTCCTTTTCTCCGACTCTCATCAGTACTGGCTCGATGGCGTCGACTAGTGTTTTCAGCACGAAATTCTTGCGCCAATTAGCATTTGGCCTCTGTGCCCTGTTGAGTATGACAGTCATTCTACTGACACTTATATCGGTCGGAGCAGGGAACGCTGTAGACGACAGACAACTCCCAGGACCAACGGTATGTTCCTTATTCCGTCAAGCTGCATTTGAGTTTTGAAGAGTTTTGAAAGAGTATATCACCGGTAGCATGGCTCTCGGTACATTTGAATGAGGATGCGGCTTCATCTTCGATAGGGAACTGACAGGGCACATGATCAACCATCGCGCAATCAAGGAACAATGGCTGCCAAGAGCTGATTACGGGCAAACGTAAATATAGGAACTATCGCGTGCTCATCCACACTTGCATTTCAGGTATTATATCGTCAGGATTTCTTGTTCAAGACCGCCAAGCATCTTGGCCAGAACATGGCTATCACTGAGAACCCTCTTAAATTGCCCGCTCGGACTGTTTCGTCGGCCAGAGCAGCCGAAGCAGAAGATCACCGAGATCACTTCTCTCGAATTGAAGTTTCCCAAAACACGGATTTCAGCCCTTATCATGTGAATTTGCTTTCCGAGTCCCGCTCGCCGAAAGCAAAAGGGCGAGCTGCTCACGAGCACTACCGTCAATTCGAGGTAAGGATCGAGGAATTTTTCGCTAATTCATTGACAATCGCTTTCTGTACAATCCTTCATTGTGGCCTCAGTCTGTACAGACTTTAGAAAGTAAAGAAGACCTTTGGGCCAGGCCGGGCGATGGCGGATTCGAGCCGTGCCGAGAGCATCATCGTCGAGGTCATAAAAGTAAGCCGCTGAGGTCTCGAATGCATTTCAAAGGGGATATTGAAAGGAACAGTGAACGTGGACATGACTACTGACGTTTGTGGGGTTGCCAATTTACAGGATCGGAATCCGAGACGAACGGATACCTTATGGTGAACGCAAATGGTGGTCTGAATCAGATGCGTAATGGGGTAAGGTCAAGTTTGTGTGGACGGAAGGAATTGGATGATTTTCGAACCCGCATTGGGGGGAGTAATTCCGTTCTGTTTTGAAGCGATCTTTGCTAGCCATGGTTCGTCGTTAAGAACGAAATCGTTCGTTTTGCTGGCGATGTGCAGATATGTGACATGGTTGCAATTGCAAAAATTATGAACGCGACACTGGTGGTTCCTTCGCTTGATCACAATTCTTTTTGGGCGGACCCGAGGTATGAATCGATCAAACAGAAATTTTTGGCGATGGCACCAATGCGAAATCAATATCAGTCTCTCTTAACACCAAGAATTGGGCCGATGTTGGTTATGCGCCGCAGTGAGTTTCAGGACATTTTCGACGTGAACCATTTCATTCACGCGCTGGAAGGCGACGTGCCAATTGTCGAGTCTCTGCCTCCATCTCTGGCAAGCACAACTCCTTTCCTGAAAGCACCGGTCTCCTGGTCGAAGGTTAGTTCTTGGATTTGAAGGTTCTTGAAACGACGGTTCTGTTTCAAATATCCGTCATGGCATCATATTTATTGTGAGCTTTTCCCTTGCCGCAGAGTTCGTATTACAAAAACGAGATTGTGCCCTTGCTCAAGACGTACGGTGTTGTTTACTTCTCCCACACGGATTCCCGGTTGACGAACAACGACCTGTCTGCATCCGCTCAGCGACTTCGTTGCCGTGCTTGCTACAAAGCATTGAAATTCACAGATCCCATTCAACAATTGAGCGCTAAACTAGTCGATAGAATGCGAACTGACAACAACTATATCGCGCTACACCTAAGGTGGTCCTTTTATCCTATCACCGCAAACTAGTAAGCCGTTTTGCCGTCTATTATATGTGAAGCAAAGAAGATGTAAATTGCCGGTTTTGGGAAATGTAGTTATGTATCGGAGTGTATTGATTTGGAGGAATGGGTATGCAGGTATGAGAAGGATATGCTGGCATTTACAGGATGCGCGCATGGGTTGACGAAGGACGAAGCCGAAGAACTTCAGCAAATGCGATATGATGTGAAGCATTGGAAGGAGAAGGAGATCGATGGCGAGGAGAAACGGCAAGAAGGAGGCTGTCCATTGACGCCGCATGAGACCGCAGTTCTGCTGAAAGGCTTGGGCTTCCCCTCATCCACAAGAATCTACATCGTGGCCGGACAGATTTACGGCAACGGAAGTGTGGATAGCTTGAAGAAAGAGTTCCCGAATGTATTTTCTCATGAGACGCTGGCAACCGAAGAGGAGCTGCGTCCGTTCAAGAACTTTCAAAATCGGCTTGCAGCATTGGATTACGCGGTAGCGCTAGAGAGCGATGTGTTCGTGTATACATACGACGGAAATATGGCGAAGGCAGTGCAAGGGCATCGACGGTTTGAAGGGTATAGGAAAACAATAAGTCCGGAGAGGTGAGCAACGACCTAAGGTCATGGAAGTAACGGAAATTGATTTGGGGTTATCAACGTACGATCAACGAAAATCGATGCTCACGGAATTGATCAACGTAGAAGATGATCAAGGTTGAGGTGATAGGACGCAGAATTTCGAAAACGATGAATAGTGAACGGTGAGGTGCAACGATTTCGGATTATCAACGTACGATCAAGGGAAATCGATTATCAACGTGAGAACAACGGAAATCCATTTCCGTTCATCATCCACAATCGATGTCCGTTCTTCATCCACGAGGAATACAATCGTATTGATGATGAAGCGAAATCGATATTTTAGGAAATCCATAACATAAATAGAAATCGTTGTAGCTGATTCATCGATCCTTTCAAAAATCCCACGTCTATCTCCTGAACGCTGATCGATTTGGGATTCAGATTCAGAATTTCAGATCAAAGTACGATCGACGGAAATCGATGCTTACGGATGGTACGGTATGCTGTTTGCAGGAAGAACGTGGTGCGACTGGTGGATGATTTGGGCGCAGGGAAGATCAATTGGAGACGATTCGAAGGGCAAGTGCAGAGGTTGCACCAAAACAAGATGGGAGGACCGGAATGGAGAGAGAGAGGCGACTCTCCGAAATCGGAAGAAAGTTTCTACGCCAATCCTCGTCCCGGTTGCATTTGCTCGAAGCACCAATCTTCTTCTTCCCATTACACCCATTGATTCTTTGATTGCTTTCCCAATTATTTTGTTATAATAATGGCTCGCCATCAGCAATATCACATTTTATATCAGAGCACGCCTGCGCATTTGTATCAATTTTGTACAAATTCGACACAACGATCCGGCAGCTCCCGTTTATAACGTGTTGCTCTTATTACGACGATGGATTTATCGTGAAGCCTCTTTCCTCACGTACACACTTTGAGATTTGCGAAGCTTGCGAATGAGCAAAGCTTTGATGTAATTACCGTGATCGTTATGAAGATCCAATCATTTAGCTTCAAGTTTTGGCTAGTTCTCTCGCATGCCTCGAATGATGTAATGTATTGTCTTCCTGAATGATGTAATGTATTGTCTTCCTCTCGCGCAATCAATCGCTGAAAAATTGTCAATTTCTCTGTTGCTCGCCAAACTCAATCTAGATCGAATATAACTTTTCGGTTCCGTTGTGGCTTTCTCTGTTTAATTGCAGCTAGCTACAGCTCGCCAGTCGCTCCGTCATCACCAATCATTTTCTGCAATTCCACCTCGCTAGTCCTTTGCGTCTGTAACTTACGATCTTACACTTCCACCTTGTTACATATGATCTGCACCTTGTAATTGTATATATCCACTACATTTGATCGTCAAATACAGGTGCGCATGCGCTATGGGCTGAAACTGTGCCTCGGTGCCTCGTAAAGCCGAAATCTATTGTTAACGTGAAAAATCTATTCAATGCCTTTCAACAACATCGTCAAAATGGCTTAATGTAGTGAATTATCAGCTGTTTCTGCCACATCTATTCAGGATATTACGTTGTTCGTTTAGAGCTGACAGCAAGAGATCATCAAACTGCCGTGTCGTAAATGGCAACAGCCAATGATCAGACGAAGCGTTTCCCGTCAATTGAAGCCATGCTTTCTTCTACGTTTCAACCGACAGAGTATACACTTATTGATTCCCGTGAGTCCCCACGTACATCGTTGATCTGGTTGAGTTCACTTTCTCACCTGCAACTGAATGTCATACACGACACACCGTACACGGTTTCCGTGCTCGCTTGCTCGCCCACACCGACCCTGTCCTTCAACCTTCCCAGCCGATGCGTGTTATGAATTGCCAAAGAAGACTATATATAAGTGCCTTCCCCGAATCCTGCCTATGCAGAGGTGTATTTCGCTTGAGGCACCGAGGCACCCTGTCAATCTCGGCTGTATGTGATTGATTCATTACTAAACGGAGGCGTTTCCATGCGCATAAAACTTTAAAGTCTTTGTAGTCTTCTTGCGTTGTAACTTATTACTACCGGCAGATCTGTGTTGTTCCATAAATGTTGGATCGAAGAACCGCTGGAAAGGGGAGAGAGTAGGGACAAGCAAGCGCGTGGAAACGTGAAGGGAATCGGGATGTGAATTTATGCATGCGATTCTTGCTTTGAATGGGAATCTTGTCCGGTGTAGACACAGGAGTTGAAAAAAAGATGGAGAAATGTGAATCGTGATACAGCTTCTTACAAGGTACAATGTCCAGAGCGAAAAGAAAGCGAGGACGATGAGGAGGAGGAGGTACAAGGTTTTAGAGCCGTGAAGGCAAAGAAATGGTAGGGTGATGGGAGAACGTGGGCGATGGGGATAACGGTTTTGGATGCGAGGTGGGAAGGTGAAACCGTGAAACATCAAAATTGTAACAAATTTGTTGAAGGAAATGAGGATCGTGAATCGTGAATCATATATATATATATATATATACACGTACGTGCAGGTTGAGAGTGCGAATCGTAACTTCCACAGATTTTTTCTTTTGTGCACTGTGCATCATGAAACATCAAAAGAAAAATCATCTTTGCAGAACTAAGGTTGACACTTAGATAATTAAAAACCATCGGAAACAGTTCATGAAATCTTTGCAGAACTATAGATAATTAAAAACCATCGGAAACAGTTCATGAAAAGAAGGTTGCTAGAGAGAGAAGAAAAGAAAAACCATGGGAAAAAGTTTAATGAAGAAAAGATTTTTACTTTACTCCATTATTATTTTAAAATTTTAAACAAAGAATTGGCGCCGTACATCCCTTTGATGTGGCACGCACTCACGCCACTAAGGAGATTTTTTTGGCACCGCCCATTACCCTATCCGCATGCGCCACCTGTCCTCTTTCTGACGTCAGCTGCTGCCCGCCAAATCTGTCAGCCGCCACAACGCGTACACGTTCCAACTTTTTTTTTTTTGGGGGGTTGGTTCGCAATTATCGGCGCAATTATCGGCTTTTCTGATTCGTCAACCTTGCCATTAACATCCTTCTTACTACGAGGTCAAAGCATCCCGTACTCTCGACTCTCACTAGGCAGCTACCCCTGACTTCAAGCCAAATTCTACCTCGAGAGAAACTCCTCGAGTTAAAGACTTCAATTCAAGCCAAATTCTACCTCGAGAGAAACTCCTTCAACCAAATTCTCCTTTGCTGTACGCCAATTTTGGTGTTCAAGAGGCAACTTGAGCATTTCTAGTCTTCCACCGCTGCCCCGAGCCCCTAGGCTCAAAATAGCTTCAAATGGTTGATTCCTTAGGATACGTTGTTAGTCCACGGGGACTAGCTCCAAGGAGGTGCAATGGCGTGCACCTTCATTGCAATCACATTCAAGCCACACCCCCAAGGAGAGGGTGGCAACCCATTGTACTAAGGTTGGAAAGTAACACGAGTCCATCCAATGTTAGTAGACAAACAAGTCCAATGGTTTTTGTTGGACTCAATTGCACGGCCAGATGCGCTCAAGACTAGAAATTGACAAACAATTTTGCACATGGGAACTTATCAAACATCCACACCCACACCCACACCCACACCCAAATGCACACATTCAGGTTGCAGAGAATAGGCCCAGGTATGTCACACAAGTGCTAGCTAAAAAGGCACTCTCCAAGTCAGCCAAATTTAAGACTAATTACTCACAATCTGAACTGCTACTCTATAAGACGCTAGTCTAAAAATTACTCACAATCTGAACCGCTACTCTATAAGACACTAGTCTAAAAATTACTCACAATCTAAACCCCTATTTAAAATACCCCTATATTTAAAATCACACTTGTTTTTATATAATTGTCTTCCCCTAGTACATACTACACATGATGTAATTTTGAATTAAAAATTCCTCTCAGTGCATGTACATATCATAATTATATCAGATAAGCATTTTCAAGCTCCCTCTTCTTCATAAATGGCCCATAAGTTCCCCAAACTTAAAACTCCCCTTCCCTTAACTAACCTATTATGGTAGATGTTGTATAGAGTGACTACCCTAAGAGGGTAATACTATATCCCACAACACTTGGCTCAAGTATATCCCCCCTAAAGTTCTACTTTGAAGCACTCATAACTATGTAAGAAATGTTATGTCCACAATCAATTTGTTGAAGCGAACATGCTTATGCATTGGTCCTCACTTGCGGATCCTCACACTCCTAGAGTTTGTCCATGAAACTTTGAGCAAGATGAGCCACATAAGGACTAAGATGAGCTAGAAGTCTCTCCTCCATATCCATTCCTTACCTACATACTCAATCCTTAATAGATTATCTCCTTGTCTTTGTTGTTGAGACCAAACTTCCAACTAGTGGTTGGCCATTAATACCACTTTAACTCAGCTTTGTCCCACGATTGACCCCAAATAAATAGCCCTTTTTATTTAATGTGACCAAGCCTAAGGTAAACTTTCATGTATAAGTTGATCATTCTTGAAAATGGTAGAAAAACATATAGAGTCTACGATCATGAAGTATCCCTTTCATAATCAAACCACTTGAGCCTTGATACCTCAAGGGAGGTCCACATTGATCTCCATAAGGAGATCTCTTTGGTAGTGCAAGGTTCAGGGTTTGCAATAGCTACTAACATAGGCAAGTTATTCCACCTAGATTTCTTCACTAGTCTAACCCATACAAAATTCCCCAACATAAGATGAGACCATGTCTCTTTGGACTTGAGAATTATTTTGACAACCCATATTGCAAAAGGTTTATGGGAAGCAACCCAAATATTAATAACCCCAATATATCAACTGAGAGAAAGATGGTTCTGGCTTTTAGAGAAATTTTGAAAATAGGTGGAGAAGTAAAAAGGCTTTCAAGCTAACCTAGCTACGAGGAAAATGATCCTCAGTCACTATGTCTACCCTATGGCCATTTTTTCTTTCTTGTTGGTCTCCCTCTCAAACAATTTTGAATAAGTATATCAAGATATGTAGATCCTTTCTATGGGACTAGCTCTAAGAGAAATCGAGTGGGCATTTTGAAAGTTGATAGAACAGAAGGGGACTAGAGGAAGTATTATTGTTGAGGTGGAATCAGAAATTAAGGAATTTATTACAATGGAAAAGTCTTTTATGGGCTACTATCTTGTTGCAATCACATCAAGTTTGAGTGGAATAGAGGTTTCGATGGTAAAGATGGGATGATTTACTATGTTAACCATGTAGAGGACTATCGATTAACAAACTATGACTAGATTATTAGACCATACAGACCTAGATAAGTAAAGACAACTACTACAACTCAAAATACCTACCTCCAAGGTGTTGTCTTCTCACATAAGGATTCCTTGAAAGGAAAAAAACAACAAATAATGTTGAGCAAAGAGGTTTTCAAAAAAGTGTTGATAGATGATGATAAAAAATGTTATATCTAGAAATGAAAAGTTGAAGAAGGAAAATTGAACTCAAAAGGAGTAAGGATTGTTTCATCTCCAAAGCAAAGGTTAGGGATGCAGACACTCGTGATAAAGAAGCTAAAGGATCTGAAGTTCAAATGGATGACACAATGGAATTGAATAAAGGAATATCAAACTAAAAAATTAAAAGAATGCAATCTCAAAACAACGAAGATATATGATGTAGCACAAGAACAAAATAAATCTTTGCCAGTAAGAACTTAAGGAGAGGTGGAAGCACATTCAAGTACATCACAAGTTTTTGCCACTGTAAGCAACTCTATAGGACCAGATTATAATGCAAAATTGAATCATGAGCTAATGGTGGTGCCTCAAATTACTACAAGGGTCACTTCTTCACTTACAACATTTGAATCCTGATTATTTGAACTGGTGGGATCATTTGTATCCCTTTGGCATGCTTAGAATTTTCTCCATCCCAGATGAACTATGTAACTTGGCTTTAGCCTTTGGCTCTAGCCTCAATGGTATATAGGCCACTAAATAAGCAACACTTGCAAGTACTACTACAAGAGCTCATTAAAAGAACTCATACTACTAACATGCGGCTGACCTATTCCATTTGAACCTTCAACTAGGAGGCTATTAAGAGGGGGGGGAATCTAGAATGATAGAATAATATTTAATTATATAAGCCAACATTCTATCACTATTGCTGCAAAGGTTTTGGAACTTCCCTCATCCTCCACATTTAAAGAAGGCTTTTACCCTTCAAAACTCAAGGATACTATGCATACATGAACCGTTGGAATTTGTGGCCTTCCTAGAAATTGTGAATGAACTTCATCAAAATGTCATCATAAAGAGTCCCTACCAAGATGCTTTAGCACAAAATCGGTAGCAATGGGAGCACTATCAATGACAAGTGAAGCTGATTGGGTTGTTGTGTTGTTAATTATGTCAATGAAAATGTGTTTGTCATGCAATGCTATCCACTTTTGTTGATGTAGGAATTTACTGAGACTATTACACATATGTTAATAGCTATGTATCTGAAGCAAGATGTACATATGATAGTGTGCTCAAAGGACATTTTTGTGCAAGAAAAATTTGAGGACGTGGAGAGTGCAATAAAGTTTGGGAGTATAGGGAAATAATCGAGCACTACTTAATGACAGAATGTTTCATTGTTGACAAGAGTATAAAGATGATGAAAATTTTAACTTAGAGGACATTTTTTACTAGAGCATTTTGTCTTAAAGGATCGAAGGATATGAAAATGATGGTTATGGAGGATGTGCCTACAAAAATGAAGCATGGTCAGATTCTACAAGGAGTAATTGTTGAGTTAATGGCCAATATGCCAGGTGTGAGAGGGTTGTATAATGATGCGGTTTTAGGAAGGTACGAGATAAGAAAAGACAAGTATGATAGTAAATAGAGGTACAGTGCCACCTTTTTTAGAGACACTATTAGCATGAAAATAGAATCCATAAGCTCTTTCTAACATGGTGCAAGATGAGTTGCATTTATTGCATGCCATAGTGGCAATCAATAAACAAGCAAGTAGAGTCCATAGACTAAATGGATGAATTTTTGTTAAAAAGGAGAGAAAGAATGCCCATCACCTTCGGAGGACATATGGAAATAGCCATGCAAGGCTTAATCCCAAACACAAATGGGTACCCCATTGTAGATAGCATATAACACCTTGAAGAGAGAGACCTCGTTACCTTGGATCCATTTCGAGAGATGAGGCTCTCAAAGATTGGCTAGGTGGCTGAGGGATGAGGCTCTCAAGAGTGGCTAGGTGATTGAGGGATAGAGCTCCCTCAACAGACAATTCTTAACATCAATTTATTGACATGGTATTAGAGCTCCAAGAGCTCTAACTATCTATGATGAGTAGGTGCAAATTGACAATACATCATCCATGTAGTAGCAGGGCAATATGGAAACTCTAAAGGCTCTTACAATATATGTGGCACAATGTTAATGATCTTAGCGGTGTTTAGACATCTATGAATAATGATAATGCTGGGGCAAAGACTATCAAAAGCCATGCAAATTGGATGAGGATTGCTACAACTAGAAGATGAATGATGGCTCGAGACATACTATGCACAATAGATAACACAACAGGAAGCTAACGTTGAGCCAATCAGGGAACAAGCACGACACACAGAATGGAATAATCTGCATAGTAGCGAATAAGTGTGGGCAAAGAGGTTGGCATACTGATAGGTGCGTTACAGTTGCATGCAGATGCAGGAGCTTGCTGACAAGATTGATGTAAAAGATAGTCTACATATGTAGCAGCAGCTTTAAGGCAAAGTCTAGATTGACATGTAGAGCAGCTGACATAGTGTAAGTGTAAACAGAAGATGCAGATGCAGGAGCTTGCTGATGGGATTGGTGTAGAAGACATACTAGTAGCCGGCAAACTCTAGATTGAAACATAGCACAGTTTGGCACAATTGTTACGAAAATTGTATTTTTGATATTTCTTGCTTTGTTTTATTTTTAGTCAAGAGTGACTATGACAAAGTGTGACACACATCTTATATGGCCATAGGCTAGTTTTGTATTTCCTTGATATTGTAAAGTTTGGGTACTATTTTTTTAAAAGACATAAATCAAATTTCGGCCAAACAGGCTATGTAAAACAAATCCCTTATTTTGGAAGAGAGGGATAATTTTGGCTCCTTAAGCTTGATTGAAATATTATAAATACTCTAGATGAGGAAGCATGAGCCACTCATCTAGGGGGGAGATTGCACTCAGTCTTCTTGTCGCTATCATTGTGTGGTTATCTTCTTCATCTCCAATTGATTAAGTGGTGTTTTGTCTGAAAGAGTTTCCTTATGGTTTCAACAATGTAGATAGAAGATGCAAATTGACCCAAGTCAAAAGACTACAGTAGAAGGTGGACTAACATCCGCAAATACAATGCAATGGATCAAAAGACTATAATAGAAGATAGCATGATAGCAAAACATTGAAGTTAGAGGATCAAGAAGTTGTATATCTAGGAATAAATAGACTGTATGCAATCATGAGTGGTAGCTTAAAAAAAGGGAAAAATTGACGACACAAATTGGAGCCCACATATTGCAAAGGGAGCACATGAAGATAAAGTCAATAGCAAGTCAAAAATTCCTCCTTCGATTAAGAGAGGGTTAAATTCACCTCCTACACCCCTTGCATTTCCCTCAAATTCTTTAAAATCTTCCCCACCATATGGTTGTACAAAATTTTGAACCATTTTATAGACACATGACTCAACAATGTTATATTCAAGGTATTCTTGGGTATAAATATCATTCATCTTTCACTTTATAGAGCCCCTCTTATAGCATAGCCATCTTTACATGCATCCAAGTTATATACATATATATATATATATTTGGGTAGAAAAGTTTGTGTTATCTAAGCTATATTTTCCATGGAGGACAAAAGGCTTCAACTACTAATTCTAAAATATGAAGGATTTTTTCAAAATTAGTAGAACTCCCTCAGCTCTCAAAAGTGATAGGCATCTTGAATTGCTCTAATGTTTGGTCTTTTTAGGTCTCTCTTCCAAAATATGTTCAATGTCGCAAGTTGACACATCCTACCAGGAATAAGAGAAGGAATCGTACTTGAAATAATAAGGTCATTCCAATCCTTGCGCCCCCCTTTCCTTTGATCTGAAAGCAAGATTAATAGAAATATCATGAGTACTTCTTATGTACACTCCATATTCAATGCGAATAATACCCTATACTTGAAGGAAAGTCATATGAGCTTCTACTATATGGAACATACACTTTCAACACATATGCAACATTTATGGATATTCTAGAAATGTGGTTAAGCAATCTTGTGAAAGTATTGGTATCCCATTTGTGACCTGTTCCTTGAGATATTATGTCAAGCCCTACCAATCCAAGTTCATTATGTAGACCTAAATCTCCAACTAACGTTGTGAATTTGCCATCAAAATTGTCAATAAATTGATGTGGCTTTCTTTCTATGTGCCACATGTTAGGAGCCCCATGTTGAGGTAGTTCTATCCCTTAGTTGCCTAGCCACTCCTTGAGAGCTTTATTTCTAAAAATGGGTCCAGGTTATGATGTCTCTCTTCAAGACATGATATGCCTTCTATAATGGGCTACCACCAGGTGCGTGGGATTAAGCCTCATGTGGGCTATTGCCACATTTTCTCCACAAATAAGGGGCATTTAAGCCCTCTCACCTTTTTAACACACATAGTAGGTGAAAAGTTTGGAATTTCAAAAGGAACAGTGAAACAAATGTTCAACCAAGAACACATAAACATGATAAAAGTAGGTGCAAAATATAGAATTCTATTGAAAACGTTAGAGATCTTACTAGGGTACTTGAACAACACGAGAAAGGAGTAAGGGAAAAAGTCACTGATAGTGGAGCGAGCAAAGTTGAAGTTCCCTTTGTTGTGAAGTACAATTGTTAATCCTTACGTTTATTTTCCAACAAAGTGCACTTGACTACATAATGTTACTTCATTTGATATTTTTGAAGTGAATGTCTTTATAGAAGAGAGGATCCTCAGTATAACATCAATACAATACAATTCACACTATGAATTTTGAGAGTGTTTGGCTCCATGTAGCTTAAATCATGGGCTACTCTTATGATAAAAGGAGAACTCATACATTTTTGGAATTAATACATATCTTACTACTAACAAAATGATCACAACAAAGTATGATCGATTAGAATACATTTTAAAGTATATAAAATATTTTAACAAAATGGTGTATGGAATCTAATAAAATGTGTATCAAATCTAACCACCAATACACATGCATGTGTCCTTTTGTACCCAGTAGATTGAGCACGATGTGTATATTATTTTAGCCTTAAATGGTGTGTTATTAAAGACTTGGAAATTGGATCCTCACTTGCTAGGTATTAAATGATGTGATCATGGAAAATATATACAGCTTCACCATGAGTGGTTGTCATTCTTAAGTAAGGCAATGTCTTTCTTTAGGGTTGGAATATGCTCAACAATGACATATAAGAATGTGATGAAGGTGTAAGTTTTCATGGAGAATGAAGTTGAGGAAAAGATTTCCCTTTTCATGGCATGAAGGCATTTTCAAATGGAAGGTTTGATGAGGATTGACAAAAAAAATGTTACTATATGTTTCAAACCACAAAGCTATAGCCTATGCCTGGAGAGTTTTCTATCCTGCTTTGGATTGTTCAAACAAGATATTGGTAGATGATTCCCCATACAAGGCTAGCATGAACAACCAAGGAAATAATTTGTTTCCAAACACTTTGAAGGCTAGATGGAGGTATGAAAGATACTACTTAATTGATGTGATGTTGCTAGTCTAGGAAAGAACAAAGGTGGTTTCTAATTTCCAAGACTATGTGAGCATTGGGAAAACACCTATTGACACCAATGATGACCTATTTGGAATAAGTGATTATGGGATCAATGTTTACCTCCCACTCCTAGAAAGAAGCCTCCTTGGATGAAATTAAACACCAACAACAATGAAAGGAGGAAAAAAGGAATTTTGTCATAGGGACAAACAATGGCCTTGGATATCCACCTTGGCTTATAGAAGGAAAGATTTACTATACATGTGGGAAAATGTCGACTCAAGGGGCTACTATAGAAGAGGACATTTGCGAAGGATGTTATCAATAGTTAGAAATTGTGGTAAAGATGTCATTATTACATGCATCATTTTGATCATGAACTAAACAAATATTTTGACGTCTCAATTTCTATTAATTATCAATTTGCACTGGTGAGTCAATTATGAAAGGTTATTTTTCAACACCACCTTTCTTTTGAAATTAATTTATCTAATGTTTCTATTATGAATCTTAATTGAAACATGCATTGCAGATCCACTACAAGAACATGTTTGGATTTGAAAGCTCATAAATAAAACGGATTGTATCATATTAATGTGCTCAATTAAATCAATTTACTTTGACATTAAAGATTTAGATCAAGTTGAAATTATATTCATATAAAAAACTTAGCTATATTTAAATCAATTTGATGCCAACTTCTTGATACATGTGCATGCTTGATCAAATGGAACGTGCTACTTACTATAGTTTGAACACCATGGATGTTTTTATTGAAGCTATACCTATATATATTAATATAAAATCCTGGCGAAAGTTTATCAAGGTAGTTTTTTAAGTTTCAAAATATTGATAGAACATGATAGAATTATATATTTTTTATTTTGAATTTTAAAGTAAAAGATGTAAATCCTGGCAACTCTTTATACTTGTTCTCATAAAAGTTTCAAATCCTAGTGAATATTTCAAATGTTTATTTTTATTAGGGCATACAACCTTTCGACACCAATATAAAAGTTTCGCTTCTTAATGAAACTAAAATGAAAAAATCATCCATGTTGAACACTATATAAAGCAAGGGATCCTATTAGTAGATAAGTCAATATGGTTATTGAAGAATCACATGCATGCAACATGATATTATTATATCACATCACAAATAAATATTTGATAGACAAATGGGCATCTTCAACAACATCTTCATGCACATCCCTTTATTTTTGGTATTTTAATTTTAGCAATGGGCACCTTCAATAATGGGCACCTATAACAATACCAACAACAACAACACCACCACCCTCATGCACATCCTAGTACCTTCAATGGGATGGATACTTCATCTGAACATGAATTGCAAACAAGAATCAAATGAAATAATGTGGGTTTTTTGGCAATGTAGATGACAATTTATTTTTTTTTAATTTCATCTTAAAGCATAATTTTCTTGCTGTCAAATCATCTTGAGACTTGAATAAGTCTCTTAATACCCAAACAAGTGTTTTTACACACACACACACACTTCCCATTGGGACCTTTGACCTCTAGGGGTGTATCTCATTTTTAATAAAGGTTTTGATACAACAGAGTTTATATCTATCCCAGTTATTAGTAGAAAGTGTAGGAACAAAGTGGAGACAGGTTGTGAACACAAGTGAGCAAGAGTGCACACACAAGAAAGCTCCAATAGAAATGTTCAAATGAAACAATACAAGTACTTGGTATATATAGTACCCAGTACTACTGGTCAACCATAGGGTTGACTTTATGCCTATATCTTTGTAATCTCTTACAAATCCCCCCTCAAAGATATGGCTGAAAGTACCCTAGAAACATATCAGGTGTACCTTGCAGTACTTGAAGTACCATGGTTGCACAAATTCATCTAGATGGATATGCAACCTATGGGAGTACATGAAAACAATGTCATTGTGAATCACTTCACAACCCCCCTTGACATTGTGAGAATGTCTCTGATCCCCAAGCCATGTCGATGTCGTAAGAAAAGTTTTGTTGATAGGGATTTGGTGAAGATATCCGCCACATTGTCCTCAGATGGACAATAGATGAGATCAATGAAGCCATCAGAAATAGAATCCTATACATAATGATAATGATTTTCAATGTGTTTCATGCGAGCATGAAAGATAGTATTGTTGGCTATGGCAATGCAACTCTGGCTGTCACAGAGGATAGAGTTTGCTTCGCCATCCTGTGCATGATGCAAGTCATGCAAAAGCTTCCTTAACCACATTAACTCCATAGTGGCTGAATTTACAGCTTTGTACTCTACTTCACTGGAGGAAAGAGAGACTTGCTCTTGCTTCTTATTGAGCCATGAGATATAGGCTGAACCCAATGAGAAGCAATAGCCAGTAGTGGACAGTCTGCCGTCAATGTCCCCTGACCAATCTGAGTCAGTGAAACCACTCACCTTTAGATCACAATCTGAAGCATAATGCAAGCCAAGAGAGAGAGTGCCATGGACATATCTAAGAACCCTCTTTGTTGCATTCCAATGTGTGATCGTGGGACAATGCATGAACTGGCTCAAAAGCACGTGGTGTAGGCAATATCAGGTTTAGTACCTTCAATGGGATGGATACCTCATCTAAACATGAATTGCAAACAAAAATCAAATGAAATAATGTGGGTTTTTTGGCAATGTAGATGACAATTTATTTTTTCAAAATCTCATTTTAAAGCATAATCTTCTTGCTATCAAATCATTGTGACTTGAATAAGTGTCTTAATACCCAAACAAGTGTTTTTACACACACACACACACACACACACACACATTTCCCATTCTTTTTTGTATTCAGACACACACACACACACATACACTTCTGATTCACACACATACACACTATTTTCCCACACACACATACTTACTCACACACGCACTCTCTCTTTCTCTCTCTCTCTCTCTCTCTTTTGTTCTCTTTCACATACACACACATTTCCCATTCTTTTTTTATATTTTACATTCACACACACTATTAGCTGGAAAAGAAATCAAGACAAGAGGCTAGAGGATAGGTATGGTGACGCTTGAGGGCCATAGAGGAATAGGGAACATGAGGGGAGGAGCGTTAACATGGGTGGGGAAAAGGGATTAAGAGGGGAGGGAAAGAAGAGGGAGACTATGGCACAAGGGGAGAGGGAGAGGGGAAAGAGGAGTATGTACATGGGTGGAGGAGGAATGTAGAGATGGAGACATCAAGGGAAGAGGGTCATGCTTTATTTGAAAGGAAGGATGAGGGGGAAATATCAAAGTACTAGCTAGGTGGCTTTACAAGAATGAGCATGTCTCATCAAGGAATAACCCCCTCCTTTTATAGCCAAGACAGGGGGTCTCTCCCAATAAATGCATCCTCCCACATGCATGGTGTGTGGAAGAGTCTCCCATGTGGGCTAGGCGGTTATGCACTCTCAATTGTGTGCGATAACGCTTGGCCACATTTTTCCACATATATCAACTCCCATATCCCAAGTCTATGATACTCCCTTGATCTCTTCCCAATTTTATAATATGTTCAAACATGCAGGAGGACAAGTGGAGGGTTGGCACAAGGAACCTTGCCTCATCCTACTTTCCCCATTATTTAACTTGCACTCTTGGACCTTCTATACCTCCCTCACATGGGCCTATCCTACATGGAGGGAATAACCCAATATGATATCCATCTCCACCTATTTTATATTACTTCTCCCATGGACTTTGGGCCATATCTCACTAAATGCAGCCTAGGTGGAGGGGTGGCACATGGAGGAGCCATGCCACCTTACATTTTATAATATTACTACCATGGATTATGTACAACACACCTTATGGGTCCTCTTACGTGGAAGGGTGGCACATGGTCATGCCCTGCCACCTCAACCCTGGGCCCTATGCACACCATATTTTATTATACTATTGCCACACATACAAGCATACAATCATATTTATGCCTTTTTACTTTGGTCAAATTTATCCATAACAACACACACACACACTGCTGATTCACACACATATTCCCCCCCCCCCCCCCCCACACACACACACACACTCTCTCTCTCTCTCTTTGTCTTTTGTTCTCTTTCTCTCTCTTATTTCAAATTTTTTTTTATATTTTCCTTTTAAATTTCTTTAAATTTTTCCTTTTACTTTTTTTATTCCTTTCGCTTTTTTTCCAAACCCCTTTTGTTTCTATTTTTTTCTATTTGATTGTGTTACTCCGGTTATGTCCCTTTCTATTCTCTATATACATAGAGTTACTCCTAATTCCTATACTCGAAATATCCTATTTTTCCTTCTACCTAATTAAACTGTAATATAGTATAAAATTAAATCTTTTTTAACCCCTACACTAAATATCTACTTCAAAACCATGGGTTTGGAGCCCCCCCTTTCCCACCCCCCTCCCTTCCTTCTTCTTGAACTAATTTTCCTAAAGTTAATGCCCTCTAAAGTAACGTTACTAACTATACCCTTGTGGGTGCTAATTAATCCCTAAAAACTCCCCAACTAACAGACTCTCTCCCCGACCTACTGTCCCGACTTTCCTTCTTGACCCAACTAGGCTATATAAGAAACCCCTACAATGAGCCTAGCCTCACCGTGCCTACACCAAATGTGCAGAATGCCTTCCTAAGTGCCTTTTCCATCCTTGATTATCTCTTTGAAAAGCCCCCCTGCCTCGATTGTTGCAACTCTTGCTAACCCTACATGACACTGCGAGGTTACTGCATACTCCTCGACTATAAAGGCTGCACTGCCTCCCGGCTGCCTCTATGGTTGCCGCCTTCGCTACTGTGTGACCTCCAAGGCGTACACTACCTCGACTGTCGTGTTTTCCTCATTTGCCTCCACTACCTCGATGACTGTGTCTGCTTACCTAGCCTCCAAGTGCTTTGGCCATGTTTCAAAAGTGAAAAAGGTGCACCATCGCGCTTTGGCTCGTGGATATAGTTGGCTTTTTAGTTAGTATGTAGAGTTAGCACTTTGTATGTTTCAATCGGCGAGTTAGTTGGATAGTAGTAGGTAGTTTTGTTTAGTTTTTAAATGTTAGGTTTGTGGTAATTCACTAGTGGTGGTGCTAGTAGTAGCTAGCTCTAGTTGTTAGTTAGCTAGTTTAGTTAGTTTGGGCTAAGGGCAAAGTTTCTTAAGACTTGGGTCTTGCTTACTTTCCCCCCTCCCTTTTTTTTCCTCTCCCCGACATATATTTCTATTTTTTGTGTTTATTTGCTAAGGTGATTTAGACCTTTTTTCCCTTATTTAAGAAATAGTTGTTCCTCTCAATATATAGATTGTGTGACTATATATATAATTATATAATATTCACATGTTTATCCATGTCTTTTAGCTTATATCTATACAATATAACATTTTAGTCACCTATTTTATTCTAAAATAAACCCCTTAAAATGTGCCCCTTAAAAACTTTCCTTTATGATTTCATAATTAATTTCTTTTAAAGTTTTTTCTTTGTAAAGTACGTGCATTTTTTTCGTATGAAAATAATTGATTCCTTTTTGGTCTTATTACTTCAAAACCCCCCCTTTTTTTAATATAAATCCATTTGGTTATTTGTGTGATTCTTTTACCTAATACTTCGTAGGTGTGCTTTCAAGTTTTTATAAAAATTATGATCAGTTAATAAGTATCTTTTATCATATGAAGCTAGTAATATATATTATTTCTCTTTTTGTTCTTAAATGACTATACCTAACACTTCTATACCCCTGACAACCATTTAGCCTTATACGTATTCGTGTAATTATTTTTCTCAGTTTATGGTTTAGTTCTTTTTCCTAGTGGGTATCATACATTTTTGCTAAGATGATCCAAGAGAAGGGTATGGAGTACCCCCCATTTGATTATTTTATAAGGATGAGGGCAACCGCTCTTATTATTTCACACTTTAGTCTCAAATGTATCCTTTTTGTGCTAGATCTGTGACACCAAATTTTCAAAAATCTACTTGTGAATCTAGACAGTTGTCTATGTTCCTAGGTAAAGCAATAACATGCCAGGGAATATAGGCATTACCTATCTACCCAATTGAGACTATGATGTTCTAACACCTAGTTTTTCTTGGATGGTGGCAGGTAAGTGGACCCTGACCTTAGAGCCCAAACTATCTGACGGATTCAACACTTCTGTATACATACCAAGATGGACTCAAAGGAAATTCTTGGGATGAACTCAAACAAATTCCGTAAGATTGCTAGGATGTCTGCAAACAAAGACCTTGCCAAAATGGCCCTTATTTCTAAAATATTATAGGATGCACGGAGGGAAAGAGAAATAAGTGGACAAGAGAATAGAACTATACCATTTTTGTATCAAAAAGCAAAATGCAAGGAAAATTAGGGAAGTCATAACATCTGGTTCTTTTTTGGTGAATGGACTCTAAGCTTGGGGATTGGACTACTTGACGGATTCAACACATTTTGGATACATATTTTGAGTTTACCCATTAGATGAGAAATCTATTATCCACCCTTATTTGAGCATCGTGTGCCATGTCTTTAAAAGGTTTTATTTTTTTAAACACACACACACACACACACACACACACAACTATCATATTGTACCTATCACGTTGGTATTCGAATTTTTTAAATTCTCTCCATTGCCTATCTTTTGCATCACTTCTTGTTGCACTTTCTCTTGCTAGTCTATATTTTCCATGTGCCTTATCCTTTCATTGTATCAAAGCTTAGTTTCTCTTAGGAGCATAGTACAAGCATTCTAATCTTCCTTTGCATAATCCTTATCTTGGAGTGATGGCCTCTTTTGTTGCATGTGCGAATGCTAGAGTTGTTGTACATGTACTTCTTATTCATCCATCTGCCTTCACTAAAGGCAAGCTTAATGTTGGCGGTCTTTTCCTCTCACCTGAGGTTGACTACTGCAACCCCTATGCCCAACTTGGTGAAGGTTCATGCAATCTTAAGGTTGCTTTGTGAGGCTCCTACTCTACTTATGGTGCAAAAATATATGTCAATAATAAAATACTAACAATTAGGGTTTGTGCTATGTGAGCAAACCATATGAAGATGTCTGATTGATCACATGAGTGGAATTCAAGTGAAATGCTGAGATATAATTCAAATATGCATTATGCTTGTATTAACCCAAAGAAGTCCGTTTGCATATAGATGGCTCATGGCCATAGAACCAAAACACATGACTCAATTAGTTGCTCTTGCTCGCCTCGACTGAGACATAGGACTCTATGACCATAGAATCTCATAATCAATCTTGCTAGCCTATCATGATCTAACATGGGAAAGAGCCTATTACAACTCCTAGTCTATTCCCATATACTAAGACAATCTACTTGGATTGAGATGGTCAAGCTAAACCGCCTTCGTAACTTGTTTCCATCGATTTGCTAGACTAATTGGCCCATGATTGCTCCTGATCATTCACCTCTTTGTGGACCTTGGAGGTGCATTGCTTGTCCATTGGTGTTGGCAAATCCTATCACCGATTGCTTGAATGGTCTCTATCTGAGCTAGCGTAACCCAAGTCTAGTGACGACCCAATCACCTATTAACTAGGGGTTTACATTTGCCTCAAGTTAACATGTGTTGTGCCCTCACAGCTCTTCTTGCACTCACTCTAGACTTTTTTCAAATGAGGGAGGCCCATTGGTAGATATCGTTGGTGTTAGCCAAATCTTTACTTCCGATGCTTGTGGGACAGACTTTGTTGCTGCTACACAAGTACTAGGGATCATCTCTTTAAAGTTAGTGTATCAGACTCTGTGTAGAAAGAAAGAAAGTTTATCAAAGACTTTGAAAGACCAATGGGTCTATGAGACTGTGAAAATCCTGATACAATGAGCTGTGGTAGTGGAGCTATTAAACCAGTGTCCATACCAATGCAAAATGCAAAAATTCAAAATGGCAGTACTAAGTCCTAAGTACAACATAGTCATGTCGATGGTCGACTATATATATCAATCTCAGCATCACCATCAATATCATCATCATTCCCAACAACAGCAGGATGTCAGGATGGATGAGGTAGTGGAGGCATGAAGTCGGCAATAGAGTGTTGTCGGCCACTCAGAGGTGCAGTCCTAGCACATCTCCTGGTCGTAGCTCTGCATCTAACCAGGGCTATTGTGACCCCCGTTGGTCGGGCTCTGACTCTAAACAAGGAGGGGATGTCTCCAAGTGTGATCTATGTGTCGACCCTCTGTCTGAGCTGTCGAGTCACAGGCTCTAGGTCACGGTCATGTCAAGGCCTCGTCTTGTTGGGGACCATGTGACCTATCTGAAAGAACTCTGTGATAGAGCTCTGAGAGGGATCAATCGAGGAAGAAGTCTACTCCTGTCTCCGTGCTTAGAGTATCGTCTCACGGTGTCTAAGTGCCTCATGAATGAAACCTGCCAAACACCGCTGGTCTATCTCTAAAGAGGCAGTGGAAACATCCTCGGATCTCATATTACATAGGACACCTGAAGATGAAATGCTTCTTTGTCTCAACCTCTTGTATGTCACATAGTGTGCATATGCGCCGCTCCCTGGGTAGTCGCTCTGCTCTGCCGCTCTCGATGCGAAGTCTGTGTGAAGAGACCCAAAACTCTACCCAAGAGAGATCCTCATCGAGTGGGGCAGGTGAATCTGTGTGTATCCTAGTGGGTCAATGAAACCCTCTGCTGTGATATGTAAGAAGTGATCTCTGTAAAAGCTAAGCTTCACTAGGAGTTCACTCGGTTCCAACCAGGTCCGAAAAGTGTGTAGTTGTAGTAGATCCTCATGGATAACTTGGTTGACCTCGTGTGATAAGAGGGGAGAGAACCGAGCATCCATGCTATACTGGAAGGGAGGTAGTCTATCCATGTGGAGCCCCAGTCGCTCAAACCATCTCTCTATACGTGCATACCAGCACCTCTGATCTCCTCCTGCTGCAAGTGCCACAAAAGAGGATAGAGTTATCCATGGTAGCCTGCTATGCCCCAAGGTATAATCCCCATATTTCCTAACTCGATACAGATATGTGATGACTGAAATGCAGCATCTAGCTGTAAAGGGGGTGACCCAAACTTAGCCTGAATGATCTAGTGAGGAACGGATGACTTATCACCAATCATCCAAGATAGCATGAGAACCTGTAGCCACTCCACACGGGCCCACTCTGTATCTGACAAGTCTGGCCCCCAACAAGGGCTGCTGTACATCCCTGCTGGGCGAGCCAAGGAGTCAAAAAGCAACCCCTTGGTGCATGGATCCTAAAAGTGTGAGCGGAAGTACTGCCGCTCTAGCCTGGCCAATGAGGCATACCCTCTACTTAAGCGTGCCTGCATCGCTGGTCTCATAGTGAAGCTCGGTCTAGAGAAGATAACTCCAAGATAAGTAAGAACACCCTTGTTTGACCCCGATGGTACTCATGATCTCGTCTGTCCACCCAGATCCTGCCCGAACTGTGCCAGAAACTCTCTCATAAAGTGCCATGATAGCCCAAACGATCTCCTGGTCATAACCCAAGTCCTGTAGGCACCATATGAGGCGGGCTCTCGGGACCATGTCAAATGCCTTGCGAAAATCCACAAAGCAACAATAAACCCTCTGCTTCCATGACCTCGCCTCCTCGATGGTACATCTGAGCGTCAGAATGTGGCCCATGGTTCCATGATCACGCCGTTCTGCTGCTCTGAGTCCTCGACACTCTGCAAGTCTGCTAACCTCGGAGTCAAGTACTAATGCATAAATATTGGACATGACATGCCCAATCATAATGGTCCTGTAGTTCTCCGAGCTCATGGGATCCCCTGCCTTGTGGATGGGTGAGATAGTGTTAATGGTCCAAGTGTGTGGAAATCCCAAACAAACTGCTTCATTAAAAAGCTTTGCTAAGATCGGGGCTAGGAGGTTAATCCCATATGCAATGAACTCAGTGCATAGTCCCTCATGATCATTTCGGCCATTATGAAGTTTCATTACAGCATCCTTTACCCCTCCTCTAGTGAAGAGGGTGCAGGATGTGGGATGAGGCATGTGTGAGAGGCTAGGGACTGGCTGATTTGGGATGTCATAAAGTGTGTGCATAATCAAACCAGATTTGGGTGTCAGTGAGTGGCCGAGGGGACCGTCCTTCTAGAAATCTCTGCCAGAAGTCCTTAGAGTTGTTACTAAAAAAAATGTTCAGTAGCTCCCCCTCATTTCGACGAACGAAGTCTAGTTTCTTCCTCCGTACCAGTCGACGGTATTCACATAGCATATCTGGTGCACTTGGAAGACTATTTTTGGTTTTGAATCTGAGTTGATGGTGTAAGGCCTTACACTCATCATCATACCAACTATTACAGGGTACGGTTCTAGGGGGTGGTGGGCAGGTGGAGCAGGTGGTGTGGGGAAAAGCGTGAATGGCAGCCTCGTGTAGTGAGCAGGTGACAAGGGCAGCACGATCCGCTAAAAGTGGTATGAAGTCAATATAAGTGAGAAGTATGTACAGACGGCCATAGTAAGAAGGTGAGTGATCCCGATCAAAGCGTATATCATGGTGGGTGGAGTAAGCACTGAGTGGGGTGGAAGGTGCTGTGCGAAGGGAGGTGGAGATGCAAAAGAAAAGGTATGTATGATCAGCCCCTGGGGGGAGAGGTGCTACAGTGAAGTCAGTAATGCGAGATGTGAAGACAGAGGATCCCATGATGTAATCAACAACACTGGAGCCCCCCCATGTGGAAAGCATGTGAAACCACCTGAAGTGAGCCATCTGTCAAGACCATTATAGATAATGAGATCATGTATCCTGCCTAGGTCTAATGGGGCCTACCCATAGGATGAGAATGGACCTCGCGTGTTAGCCGAAACCCATAGCATACCTGCCTCCTCAAGGTCAACATCTGCCAGTAGAGTGGAATCATCTTTGAAATCAAGTAGTGGTACCTGATGGGCCCTTGTCCTCACGTTGAAGTCCCCCACTAGAAGGACTTCTCCGTGGCTAGAAAAGTCAACGATGGAGTGATAAAGGGCAGCAAATGGGGATGTCTCATCATCACCTCGAATATCTCTAGCAAAGTGGGAGGTCTCTGGGGGGAAGTAGCAAACTGCAACAAACAGATCCTGGCTGTCCATGTGTCATATTCGGATCCAAAGATATCTAGGATGTGCATCTCTCTGCTTTACTGAAATGATCCCCCGAAGTGTGGATATGAAAAGGACTGCAACTCCACCTAAACCTCGAACTCCTCCTGTACCCCTCGTCTCATGTCTGTAGGCAGACTCCCATGTATATCCACTGACTAATAGAGATTTCAATGTGTTGATGAGCATGGCTTGGGCGCTCTGAGAAAAAGAGGTTGTGCAGGCTCGAAGTGAATGCCACTATCAGCGATGTGTGGTTGCCCTTGCACCCATGGTGAGTCCTGTACACATGGTGAGCCCATGTGTGGTTGCTCTTGCACTCTTGTACCATTCTTCCTCACATTATTTGGTTCAGGACTCAAGCACCCAAGGGTAGATGCCCCCTTAGCCTGATGGTATCTATCCCTCCAAACTTGGCCAATTTCTTGATATGCCCAATTCCTATTCTCAAAATAAGCACTATATCGATAAACACATTGTGGGGGGGCATCATCCATTTCTTGTAAGAAGGCTGACATATGATTACAATATGCTCATACATAGTAGAAGCGATGGTCAGGGTAGTCCTAACCAATTTTAACCCAGGCGTGGTAACTATGCAAAATATGAAGGGGGTTGTTCCATTATTGGAGGAGACATATTTACAAGATAGTGAGCTATCTTGCCATGCTAGGCTACAAAAGCCTCCATTTGTATAGTTGTGCTCTTTAAGAATCCCACATTAAATGTAATGGTGGCCCACTCATATACCAGGGTGGGCTACAAAATCCTCATTTGTTCAATTGCCCTCTTTAAGAATTCCACATTAAATGCAATGGTGGCCCACTCATATGTTGACACTTCTTTGGCTTGGTTGAAGTCTTTATCTAGGAAAGCCTATTCAAACTAGACAACATCTTCAAGGCATCTAAGAATTCCACATTAAATGCAATGGTGGCCCACTCATATGCTGACACTTCTTTGGCTTGGTTGAAGTCTTTATCTAGGAAAGCCTATTCAAACTAGACAACACTTGCATTGCATCTAAACCATTGTTGGTGAGGTGGAATTTGTATAAAGGCTGAGAGGGTGACTTCCATAAGTGCCTGCATGTGTTCTAAAGAAAGTTGTGCCTGTACGGAGTTATCATTCTCACTTGCACTATACTTTCCCTTTTTTTCTATATTATAAGTCCCTAAAATTGTATCTTCTTGGAGCAGCTGATCTTTAGTGACAAAATGGTGTGGGGACAAAGGCAACGTTCTCTTATCAAAATGACTTACCCGTTGCTTGGAATCCAATAGAAGTAAAGTGCGGGTTGTGGTTTGATCCTCAAGGTCATCTCGTACTTTGACTGGATGCTCCTATTCTCCCACCAAGTTGTCTACTCTTGTCACTAGAATAGTCATAGGTGAACTCAATTGATCCATTTGCTAGGCTATTTGAGCTGAGCTACCTTGCCGCTCGATGATGTCCTCATTGCCTTACCCAGTGGCATCCTTAGGATCCTTCTTCTTTTGAGGGACCTTGATTGTTCTAAAGGATAGTTGAGCTCATGGGGTAATGTGTGGATCTACCTTAAAGTCTCCACCTATTGTCAAAGTGCGGTGCGGTGTTGTCCTATTTGCTCTGGTGTAGCTCTGCATTAACATTACTAAGAGACTTAAGTCTCTCTTCTTCGTGCACCATTGATTGCCATTGGGAGGAAATGGTTTTCTGAGAAGTCCTGAGTGATCCCATGGCCTCTTTGTGTTGATGGAGTAACGGCCAAGAGCTCCTCATGTACTAGCTTTAGATGACCGAGCTTCTCATTTGTCCTTCTTTCTCATTTCTCTTGAAGCTCCACGAGCCTATCATAAAAGTTTGAGTTCTCTGGCGTATCAGCTGTGCTCTTGCCATTTTAATAAAAGTACTTGAGGGGAACCCAATGTGCAAAAATATTTGCATGGCATGTACTGTCTCAAGTCCTTGCTTCCTAAACTGCTACCAATTGAAAAAGATTGCATTTGGAAATGTAATGTCTTTAAATCGAAATAGAGGGTGAATACCTCATCTAGGAGCACGTAGCGTGGAGGGACTGATTGGGGTAACTCTTGTGTATTATATGGAGGATTTTCTTCACTTTATTGGAGTATCATCCCTTATGTATAGATTTTTGACTGCTGCTACCTTGTCCAGGTCAATTACCTGTGAGCTTTGTGCAACAAAATCGTGTGGCACGACATCTTGATTGCGAAGCTTTTGATCACTCCAGCCAGGCGATTTGACCATTATACCCTTTCCCTTGCGATCTACTAGAGTTTGATCATCCTTATTTTATTGTAAAGGCATAAGGCCGATGCCCAAACCCATGTCTTCGGTTTTCTGAGCCATTAGTTTGAATCTCTTGCTTAGCATCTACAACAATTTTCTTTATCTCTCATCCATAGCCTTTTTTACTCTATGGTGGCCTCTTCTATGGCTATTGTAGTGACCTCTGGGCCCTTGGAAACAATTTTATTGTTTCTTCTATAGCCCCTACATTCTCTTTGGTACCACCTATTTAGTCTCCATATTGGCCTTTTGCCACTTCTCGATCACTTCCCATTCAGTGTCTACATTACGTTGTCCCTCATTGCTCCAAGATGGCTCTGTTTCCATTTCTGTAATTGGATAAGGATTAGCCTTGCCACTTGCATCCCCTTCTCTAACCCCTTCATTCGATTGTCCACAATGATTGCTTTATTGCTCGGCTTCTCAATGTTGGTTGAAGGAGTTTTATTTGTAGCCCCGAGGTTGTTGGACTCTGTGGCAGTGTTAGCTCCACTTGCTCATTGTTTCCTATCACCCTATGGATGTTCTACAACTTGGCTTTTAGGAGGACAAGGCTGTGTCGTCTCGGGATAGTGTGAAGAGGTAGTGTCCTAAGAGCCTAGTAAAGGAGGTATATCAGAGATGGACGTTAGGGGAAGAAATCGATAGGAGTGGAATGAGGAGATTGAGGGGATTTCCTATGAATATGGAGGGTTTTAAAATGTGTACCTCTTCTAAAACATCCAGGTCTTCAAAACTTAGACTTGAGCCTCCAATGCTCCTAAACCATTGGCTTCGTCTGACCCATTTGGTGCATTTGTGAGCAAGGATTATGGTTTTGGGCCCTCCAAATGTTGCTTCTGCATCCATGCTACCGCTCTTTATTCTATGTCGAATCATGGATAGGTGTGGACCAAGATTGCAATGGGCGTAGTTCTTTATGGAGACCTACTCAACGTTTGAGTTGAAGTTCTTCCTCAAGACTTTAAGACAATCTATTTGCACTTTGTATTCAGACAACAAGGGAGCTTTGTTGCATACGTCCTTGGAATATAGTGGGGATCTTATTCAATCCTATGTACTGTGTCAAAAATCAAAACAAGGGTTGCATCTCTGTGTTGAGAGTGTTACTGATCAAATAGGCATGTGACTGATAGAAGCTCTCTTGATGGCTTAAAAGGAGCCCCCTTCTCTTTTGATCTCATCCATTAGATCCTTGCCATTTTCAAGGGCCCTCTATCCTTTGATGGTATCCATTGGATCTTCACCTTGATTTAATGTCTTGTCCTTGGATTGTAGATGAGATCAATGGCTAGGAGTGAAGATCACGGGGCTAAACCATGGGTGAGAGGTCTCCCCACCCATAAATTCTCAACAAGTTCTTTTGGACACCTCAATGTACCATTGCCCCACACAAGGAGCACTCTCACTGGTACACCTCAAATCCCTCTCTAATCCCTTAAAATTAGGGAACACTAATTGAAGGCCCTTTTGAGACCCCAAATCTCCCCTAATGGGTAGTATATTCAGAGGCTTTATTTCATGCTACATCTCATAGGAATTATTTTCAAGACTATGTTCAAGGTGATTTTGGAGTCGTCCATTTAGGTGATGATGAAGCATGGAAGGCCGTTGGAAAGGGAAAGGTGTGTATAAAATTGACGAATGGAAACCAATGGTTATTGAAGGAGGTAAGGCGTGTTCCTGATTTAGGAAGAAACTTAATTTCAGTAGGACGTTGCACAACCACATTTGCAGAAAATTTATGGAAGGTCACTAAAGGATCAAGGTAATAGCAAAAGGAGCCAATGAGGGTACATTGTATTTATGTACTGATAATGCTTACTCCTCTATTGCTTTAGCGTCTATAGGATCAGATTAAAACTTCATGGCATCATAGGCTTGGACACATGAGTGAGAAGGGGATGCACATTCTTCACTAAAGAAAGCTGTTGCTAGATTTGAAGCAGGCTGATTTGGAATTTTGTGAGAACTATGATTATGAAAATTAACAGAGAGTTAGATTTCTCAGAGTTGGGAAACAAAAGTAGATAGAAAAGTTAGAGTTGGTGAATACTGTAGCATTTCCTAGTTACTATTCATACAATGACAACTCCAAGAACACCAGACGTTGAATAGAACAATCATGGAGCATGCAACACGCAGGGTTGCCCTTACAACTTTGGATTGATTCGGTGAATACAGATGTTTACTTGATAAACAGATGGCCTTCAAGTTCCTTGGATGACGGCATTCTAGAAGAGGCATGGAATTGAGAACAAAGCTTGAGGCAAAATTCAAGAAGTGCATCTTTATTGGATATGGAGGTAGTGAGTTTATTTATTATCTCTAGGACTATAAAAGCAATAAAATTATTAGAAGCAAAGATGTATCCAATGAGACTGTTATGCATAAAGATCACTTGCAGAAAAGGAAGAAAGAAAATGTAAACACAAAATATACAACTCTTAATGAAATCACCGGAGATAAAATACCAAAAGGTGGTAGAAAACGAGAATGTGTAGCATCAAGAATCTCAAATTCCTCCAGGTGCACTTAGAAGGTCTACCACGGTAAGTAGACCACTTGAGCAATTTTCTCCTTATTTTAATTATATTCTGTTGACTTACTCTCGTGAACCAGAAATGTATGTAGAAATAACGAAGGCAGAATCCAAAAGGAGTGGGACTGAGGCATGAAAGATGAAATGGAGTCTTTGTTATAAAATTGGACTTGGTATTTGGTTCATTTGCTTATGGGAAAAACAACATTGCAGAATAAATCGGTTTACAAGGTGAAGGAAGAAGATGGAGGAAAAAGGAGATGCAAGGCAAGGCTTGTTGTAAAGGGGTTTGCATAAAAGAAAGGTATAGGCTTCGACGAAATATTCTCTCCTGTTATTAAAATGACGTCAATCAAAACTATTTTGAGTCTTGTGGCTATATAAGACTTACATCTTGAACAATTAGATGTGAAGACAACTTTTTTGCATGGGTATTTGGAGGAAGAAATTTCTATGCAGCAATCGTAGGGATACGAGGTCAAAGGAAAGAAGGAATTGCTATGCAGGTTGAAGAAAAGTCTCTATGGCTTAAATCAAGCTCCAAGGTAGTGCTATTTGAATTTTGACAGATTTATGAAAAAACAAGATTAGAGTAGATGTCATTCAGATTATAGTGCTTATCCTCAATACCTAGACAATGGCAAATACGTGATCTTGTTTTTCTATCTTGATAACATGCTTACTGCATGCTCTAAGCATTGGACTTCCTATACATCATTCAACTTTTGGATTCATAATTTTGAGAGCTGATGCAGCTTACCATCTTCATCTCCTCAAATGCCTTGGTGCCACTCAAACTTACAGCTTATTCTCTTTCTTTGTCGAATCTGTCAATCGTGACGCTGTAATTTTCCACAATATGCATGTTCAACTCACAACCCAGAATTCTCTTATTCATTTATCACACACAATAAACACAATAATTTCATCTCATGGACTCCAAACTTGTATTTCTCCTTCTTGGCATTAAGTTGCTTTCTGGTCATCTTGCAAAGACCACCTTCACTACTACGATCCCCAACTAAACACTACAGAGTCATCAACATGCAGGATATAAATGTGCTCAAGAGAAAGTTGGAAAATACATTTGCAATGAAGGAAGCAAATCCTTGGCATGAGAATAACAAGAGACAAGAAAAATCACAAATTGACATTGTCTCAAAGTGAGTACATTGAAAAGGTATTAGAAAGGTTTAAAATACAGAGTGCGTAGTGGGAGTTGTGAGCAAATTTATAAACAATCCAGTTAAAGAACATTGGATGTCTATAAAGTGGATTCTTAGATATTTGAGAGATACGACCGCTCATGCATTATTTTTTATAGGTTCAAGTATCTTTCCTCAAGCATATGTAGATTCAGATATGACAAGTGACAAAGATGGAAGAAGGAGCACCATCGGGTATGTTTTCATTGTATGTGGAACAATAATAAGTTGGGTTTCAAAGTTGCAAAAGGTTGTTGCACTTTCTACAACCGAACCACAATATGTTGCCCTTACAGAGGCTAGTAAAGAGATGATTTGGTTGCAGAGATTTATGGAGGAACTTGGGAAGAAGTAAAAAAATTGCAGCTTGTATAATGATAGCCAAAGTGTTATTTATCTTGCAAAGAATTCAGCCTTCCATTCAAGAAGTAAACATATATCATTTCATTTGATCTGTTTTGGAGAATGGATAGTTGAAGCTGAAAAAGATACACACTAGACAAAATCTTGCAAACATGCTGACTAAGGTGGTAACCAGGGAGAAGTCGAGCTTTTGCTCAATTTCAATTGGCCTTCAAGAATGAGAAACAATATGAGAGAGAGCTAGATCCAAGGAGTTTTAGTGAATGTACTAACAGCGGCCAATTTACTAGATCAGTCTCCAAGTGGGAGATTGTTGTATGTGGAGCTTGTTCCTGGATTCATCTAGATATATGTGGAGCTTGGTCCTTTTTTCAGGGGTGTTTTTTAGCAGTTGTTTGCACCCAGGTGTGTCTATACCCACTCTATGAAGGGGGGATGTAAGGGGAGCCATTTCCTCCCCCCCCCCTACTACTATGATCGAGAGGTTCCAAGGGAGACCATCGACGACAGCTATTTAGGCTCCCCTTAGTGGGAGTTTATGGGTAGTGCCCTCGAAGCCCAAAATACATGAAAATTGATGCATGAGTTCTTTACAGTCAAAATTTTGTAAAATAAGGGTGTGGCTCATATAGGATATACTGCTTGTATCTTTTATCTTCTCACTAGCAGGATAAGGAACTGGCTATTTTTTCGTGGATGTAGCCCACACTAGGTGAACCACATATATCGGGGTCTCTCTTTCTCTTCCATTCTGCGTGCTTTCTGTATCGTGTATTTATGCATTCCATTTCTTGCATTGTTGCCCTGTTATCGTGTTGCTTCTAACACACGGTGTATCGGTCATCTCTTTAGATACGATGAGATTAGGCATGCGGTTGACTACGCACACATTTTAGACGGGACAACTCCACACTGGACCACATTTCCACCCTGAAACCCATCATAGAAGAGGAAAAAAACAGAGAGTGTGGATTTTTAGAAGGCCTTTGACTCTGTATCACGAGCTCAGTCCATAGCATAACTCCAAGCCTTGGAAATGGCACACGATGTTGTATGAAAGGGCTACTGGCACATGAAACCAACAGCCAATGTATGATTGATTAGAGGGCATGCTTCCCAATCAAGAATATAGACAGTATTTCCAAGCACGCTTCTAGCATGTGAGCACGAAATCAATCCACTTTGATTCGCTTGTTTGACCAGCATCCTGTTAGAGTTAGCTCAAATGTCCACCTCTCATGTAGCCCACCAATATTCTGTGTACCCAATGTTGTAAGGCCCCCATATGAGGAGAAGCCATGATGGGTATCGGATATTGGGAGGGATCCCCAGTTTAGACACTGGAAGGGGTC
The DNA here is from genome assembly GCF_047967505.1 of Dipteris shenzhenensis. Lineage (NCBI taxonomy): Eukaryota > Viridiplantae > Streptophyta > Polypodiopsida > Gleicheniales > Dipteridaceae > Dipteris > Dipteris shenzhenensis. The sequence continues at coordinate 10,395,999 of NC_141625.1, forward strand.
TTAGAGTAGACCAGATGGTTATGAGACGGCTTAGGAGCCAAGAGTAGATACCCGTCTGCACAAAGGGGGGGTTCGGGGGGGCGATAGCCCCCCCGATAGCAGGGGGTCCGGGGGGCGCAGGCCCCCGGTGGGGGTCTGGGGGCAAAGCCCCCAGCGGCAGGGTCCGGGGGCTGCTGGTAGCCCCAGGCCCGACGGTATGACCTATGCGCGATCCTTCATCTGCCCGCCGGCATGTTTTCTAAAGGGTCGGCTGGTCTTCCAGGCCGACTGCCTATTACAGGGCCGACCGTCAACCACTTACACTATATAAGTGGCCACCCCCTATCATCAGATGACCAGTTCTTCACGCTCATAGTCCTCCGTCCAGCATCTGTCTAGATCACCATCGAAGCTCTCTCTGTAGAGCGCACGGGTGGACAGCCAACCATCAGTTGTATCAGCAGTTTGGTATATCAGAATTTTTGTATTCTCTCCAGCTTTCCGTCGTGTACTTGCGTTTTGTTGTTATCTTCCGCTGCGTACTATTTTCTTACATGGTATCAGAGCCCGGGTCTGATCCCCGGCCACCTCTCTCCATGATCGATTGGAGGGGGGTGTTGGAGGTGCAAATCTCTCATGGACAAAGGGGATAAGAAGAAGGAGAAAGGGTTGAATTATCCCACATACAAAGGTGTGTGGAAGATGAAGGGACATAAATAGTCCAAGTTGCCCCTCCTATCTTCAATTCCCCCAAAATTGCCTTTTGTGGAGGTTGGAGGGCTGGCTAGGCAAGGGTGCCTTATGGCAGGGGTGGGGACCTGCCATACACACATGCCAGAGCCTCCGTAGTGGCCATGAAGGTTGTGCACTTCCGTGAGGTGCTAGCGGTCTTGGCGGGGGGCACGCTAGGCATGTAAGAATCCAAGAGCATGTGCCTAGCGTGCCCCCCGCCAAGACCGCTAGCACCTCACGGAAGTGCACAACCTTCATGGCCACTACGGAGGCTCTGGCATGTGTGTATGGCAGGTCCCCACCCCTGCCATAAGGCACCCTTGCCTAGCCAGCCCTCCAACCTCCACAAAAGGCAAGCTTGGGGGAATTGAAGATAGGAGGGGCAACTTGGACTATTTATGTCCCTTCATCTTCCACACACCTTTGTATGTGGGATAATTCAACCCTTTCTCCTTCTTCTTATCCCCTTTGTCCATGAGAGATTTGCACCTCCAACACATCCCTGCTTATGTAGGGGCTTTTTGGATAGTAGATCTCAGGACTACAAGTCATGATGCTATCTCGCATGATCTAGGGGAAGAGCTGCATATCATGTGGAAACATGTCCTACTAGAAATATCCTAGGTCAAATTTTTGAAAACTCTTTCAAAAAATCAAGCATGTCAGTTGACAAGCAATTTTGCAATATTAAGTGAATGGAATGAGTCTTTAATTTGATTTAGAAGTCATATGATACAAAGGCATGTTAAGTTCTTTTGCATTCCAACATCAATCAACATCACATGGCTACCAACGAGTCCTTGCAACGTTCATGAGCATTCTTGATTTAGATATTGCTAAGTACAATCTTACCAATAAAGCGAGAGATCAAGGATGTACTTATGTAAGAGGGAAAGTTATTCAATATGTGAATGTTAAGCCTTATGCCAAATACTTCCAAGGCCAAAAACAACCACCATAACTAGAGGATAGAATGAGTGGTATTGAGAAGAGAAAGAGTGATTGGATGTGGGTGATTGTGACAAGTAATGATTGGTTGGAATCATCTAGAAGGATGTGGTAGACAATGCACTTTGCCTACATATTGAGGGATTATGCAATGGAAAATGTATCACTTACCTTGCTCACTTTCTCCCCTACTATCATGTTGATTGTGTCTTTGATCCTTCCTAGATTCCTAAAGCCTATGTCTAGCTCTCTTAGATAAATAGTTTTAGAATGAGTAGTCTCCACAAGAGTCCATTTTTGCAAAGAGAAATTTAGGTCTACAGGCTTCCGGTGAGGTCATTCCTTCGTGTGAGAAGGTTGCTTCTCTGTGTGAGAGATCTCGTTTTTTAAGAGGAAGAGAGAATCTTTTAGTCTTTGCTTCAAAAAGGTTCGACCCACAACACATAGTATGCAGGTTCAGCAAATAAGTAGCAAAGACAACTGTAGAAAGCAAGAAGCTAGGCTACTAATGTCCTGCAAGGAAGAGAAGGAGACAAGAGGCGTCGACAAGCAAGAAGAGCAAGCCTCACACTCAGCATTACGCAAGCCACCAGCAACCTCAGCTAAGCCGTGTTTGTTGAGCTTGTTACTGCTCTCTACTCTTACGACCTGGCTCAGCCTTCTCTTAAGCAGAGTGTGAAGAGGAAGCTTGGCTAGCTACGACGGCTGCTACTTGCAGTCCGGAGTGTACTTGCACATCCGTTGAGTCTGAGTCATGTTAGATCTGCCCGATTGCTTCAACACAAACAGAGATGACATGCAAAAAGGCAACCTCAGCAACGAACCATCAAGCAACAATGACCCAAGCTCGAAGCGAGGTACAACGCCAATAGCAAGGCAGCCCAAGGAAGAAATGTTGCTGCCATTTACAGAACATCGTGATTGCTCAATAAAAACTTTTGAAGTAAGACTAAGAGCTCAACGGTGAATCTTTTAATACAGTTCTTTCGATTGGATAAAAAAGAAGAAGACATAATGACGGCTCGTTTCAACCAATTCAAGGCATTAAAGCAACAACTGGCAGGCACGAAGAAAAAGATTGAAGAAGATGAAGCTTCAGCTGTACTTCTCAACAATGTTGATAAAAATCCGTATGGAACTCTAGCATCCACATTCAAAAATGTTGATAAAAGTCTCAATGAGATTGAAACAACACAGCTTGAGCATGAAGCAAAAGTAAAAGACAAAGTACCCCTAATCCATCACGTGATCAAGCACTCTATGTCAAAGGGAGGAAAAGTAACTCCTCAACTCCACCAAGATGTTACCATGGTGGGAAGCTTGGGCACAAAAAATGAATGTTATAACAAGCACAAACCAAAGTTGGCACATTTTGTAGAAAGATTGGGCGTGTAGAAGAGCAATGCCATCACAAAAAGAATCAGGCCAACTACTGCAACGCTAAAGAAGTTGTAGTCGAAGATAAAGAAGGGCTTCTATAAGAGCCATGGTATGTTTTCACCCCTCTTTCTCTACAAAGAGTGTTGTAATCCACCGTCCGAGGCCATATGAGGCACTCAAGATGAAGAGACAAAGTAGCTACAAGGCCAAAGTTGCCTGAACACATAGGGAGCCTTGCAATAGCCGTGTTGGCACCAAGGGGGGTGTTGAGAAGTGTGGTGCCAAAGTGCACATGGATGCATTCCTAGAGGATAGAAAGAGTAGTATTGAGAAAAAAAAGAGAGAGTGGATGTGGATCATTGTGACAAGCAATGATTGGTTGGAATCATCTAGAAGGATGTGGTGGACAATGTACTTTGCCTATATATTGAGGCATTATGCAATGGGAAATGTATCATTTACCTTACTAACTTTCTCCCCTATCATGCTGATTGTCTTTGATCTTCCCTACATTTCTAACAGTCTCTAGCTAAGCAAGGCCCAAATCCAGTGAAGATATGTCACTATATGAAAAATGGCATTGATCTCAAGTGGCATCATGCAAACTATGCATGTATTATCTAATGAGGGATTTGGAGCTTTCTTTGAATCATATGGGACCCCATAATCACCTATCCACTGAATCATCAAGAGGTCAATCCCCCAAAAGACTGTTTCATACATGGTCGTTGGCCGCACAAGGATATCAATCAAAGAATCGTCACTTTGTTGAGGGATCCTGAAAGAGCATGAAAAGATTGTTGCTCTAGTCGAGTCAAAGCTCCCTCATCTCTCGTAAGCTATGCCCTAGCTGCATGAATAATTGTGAACACTAGTTTTGTGAAAATTGCTCCTAGGTAGTAGGACTGTATGAACTCCATCAGCTACCCTTGATAAGTGAAACTATGTAGATGCAATACCTCCCATGACCTGTTGAAAATCATAACCTTGTTCTTACCAAGGTTGACCATCAAGTCTCTCTCCTTGCAAAAGAACTCTCTCCTTGTAAGGTTGACCATCAAGTCTCTCTCCCTGCAAAAGAACTCTAGGGCCTCTAGACGTCTCTATAAGAAAATGGTATCTCTATCATTAGAATGGCAAGTAGTGACCCCCCAAGGCGATCAATAAAGGTCATGATGTCGTCAACGTAGAGCCCAAAAAGTGTCAGTGAGGGGCTTGATTCAATCCGATAATGCTCTCAATTTAATCACATAGGCCATTTGGAGTTCATACTCTCCCTCGGACTGACATCTCTAAAAGTTTCCTAATTACATGAGATCTAAAACTATGTCAAAGCCTTCCGAAAGTCTACAAAGCAAGCGTAGAATTTCTAAGATTTGGTTCTCGCCTCCTTGATGATGATCGTAGAGTGAATATGTGATCTAGAGTGGATTGCTGTCTTCGCTGTCCCAAAATCCGCTACCTGAAGGTGCTGATCTCTCTCTAGTACAGACCCATATAGCTTGCTTGGCCAGTGTGTGGCCAATCATGAGAGTGTAGTAGTTCCCAATATCCATGGGGTCCCCTACTTTGTGTATCAATACTATGATGGCAGTACTCCAAGCAAGGGGACACCATGGCACATGGCATGTTTGAACATCTATGCTAAGATCACAACCAATCCTCCTGCCCATGTGTGAAGTGCTCTGTCCACAGTCCCTCATGGTACTAGTTTCTTCTAGCTTGGAGTCTGCATAATGCAGCCCACATATTCCATGTAGTAAATAAGGTGGATGTCGTGGGCCTTAGCAATGAGGACATATTAGGTGGTGGCTCGTCTAGAACATCCTTGAGTGATATTGCAAATGTGTGCTAGATTTTTGGGTCCATGATGCGGATGGGTGGCTTCCTCTCTAATTAAAGATCCCATGTAATGGAGGGGTCCCCTCCCCAAAAGAGTAGATCACCTCATCAAGCCTATGTGAGAGGAAAGTCCACCTCTTATGGCATGTAAGGCAACATGAGATCCATTGTACCTCGACTGTCATGAAATGTCCCAAAGCTTCTCATACCTCGGCACTCGACATCAAACCATGAATTCTGAGGCACTTCTCGACTAGGGGGCGTGCTATGGATAAAGTAATGCATGGAAATGATCTACAAATAGCATCTTGAAACACTGATACAAGAGTGAATGAGACATGGGCGAGGTCTGCACCATCTCTAAGGGAGGTCGAAAGCTCGAAAGACAAGGGACTCTCATAGACCGCATCGAGGGCATTATCAAAGTGTATTTGGATACGGGTGGTGGCAAGAGGATTTAGTGCCGATTGCGGGGAAGGGACTATAAATTTGTTGGAATATGAAGTCAAAGAGAGTCAAAAATGAGTCTAGGGGGTGTTTTATATTCTAGTGAGTCCTAGACATGCCACGTGTCATGTTGGGAGATATCCCATAGACATTGTGACTTTCTAGAGTCTAGTGGCACACTATAAATTGTTGTACTTGTCTTGAGTCTTGAAATATCAGTCAACATCAAGCTTCATCTACATGGGAGTATTTTGGTTATTGCCTTGCACTTGTACTTTCTTGCCTTTTCCATCATGCTTTCCATCTTTCGATACCGTTCCTAGTTTCTAGTGCTAGATTGGTGCTCTCCCTACCACCATGTCTCTTCATTTGGTATCAGAGCCACCTCCAAGAGGTTGAGGTAAGAGGGTAGCCATGAAGCCGCCTTTCCTCCTCCTCACTGGAAGGTCCTCTCTTCCTCTTAGAGGGCTAGCTTCCCACTCTCCCTAAGCTCTTCTCTCCTCACCCTTAGCCTCTCCATGAGCTGATCTACATCGACATTAGAGCTGCCATTGAAGACTTTGGAGCTGATCTACTTTGGAGAGGAAGAGGCGACTGTTGGGCGACTTGTCTTCCTCAATTTTCAAACTGTTTTCCTCCCATTTTTTGTCATGAAGACTGTGTTTTGGGCTGGATGACTACTCTTCTTCAAGTGTTCAAGCTCCTAGCTGCTGTTAGGGCAGACACCACCTCATTTTTATGCTTCTCCAAGGTCGTTTTGACTTCAAAGAGCTTTTAGAATCAACTGCCACACTGTTTTTCATGATTTCTGGTTTGGTTGAGGTCGTTTTTCAGATTCCGCCTTCATATGTATAGTCGCCCACCTCTATTGCTGCTGGAAGACACTCTGAAGAGCTACTCCAGTGCTGAAATCTGGGAAAAACAGTCAAAACTGTGTTTTTTGCCCAAAAATCAATTTTTGTAATTACAGCTCAAATTTTCAGTGTTTTTTGGGGATTCTTACATATCTTCTCCACTAGGGCTTTCATATTCTGAGAAAAAATATCATAAACCCAAATTTTCAAAAAACCCTAATTTCTTGCTAAACCCTAATTTCCCAATTTTAGGGTTTTCTTGGATTTTGGTTTCCTTTGGCATTATTGAAGTCCCCTGCATGTAATTCTTTTGGGGATTTTGCCAAAATCATGTAATTCTATCAAATTTTGGCACATTCACTTGGCATTTTGCTCCCTTGATCATTGTTGCTCATCTTTGAGCCTCTCCTTCGACTTTAGTGACTCTCTGATCGGCCAAGCTCACTTGCCTCTGAGATTGTGTGGGAACCATGTCTAGTTTTTTTTAAATAATGAGTGATATATTCCATTCAAAACAAATCATACAACAGGTGGGAGAGAAAGTACTCTATCCCTAGCCTCAACAATGTGGCAAAAAAGCCATGGTGGTGGTCTAAAATGCCACGACATCCCAAAAGGGGTCAAATGAAAAAACAAGGAGCAGTCCCATGTCCTCATGAAGGATATAAGTCTCCCGCGAGCTGCCAAAGAGGTGCCTATACACCGCTCCCACTGACTCCTGAGAGTGACGATAATCTCCGCCCAAATGGAAGCGAGAGTGTTAGCCTCCGTGCATAAATGGCCCCCCAAGGACAAAAGAACATCGCGAACACCATATCCGCCATAGGGTAATGCTAGAAATCACCTCCCAAGCTGACCCTGCAACTAAAGTAGGCAGGGAATCCTGAGCTGGTACAGGTACCAAAAGCAAATCCTGTGGCTCCATGATGCTGGCCTCTGTGGGACCCCATCTCTGGCGATGCTGCATGAAGAAACCGTGGTCTCCTGGCTCTGACTCAATGAGAGTAAAGGCTCCAGATCCTCTCCCCCAAAGGGCAGCGCCCCATGTCATCAGAAAGGACTCGGATGTAACATGTGAGAACAACCTAAAGATACCTGTCCAGACCACTCTAGAGCTGGGGCAGCTCCATAAACAATGCTTGCTAGATTCCTCTGCAAGCTGACAATGCATATACAAGGAGGGTCTACCCATCTGCTGAAGCCAAGTACCCACATGTATGCCTCTATGTATAGTGAGCCAAAGAAAGTAGGAGACATTCCTGGCTCTACTGATGCCCCAAAAGTGAGTCCAGTAGCTCAGCAAGAGCTCTGCAGTAAGTCCCTGTGCGTGCCAATGCTTGGAGGCAGATGGTCGGTGATGAGAGTCTCTCTGCTGAAGCCTGTAACCTGCCCTCGTCGAGTACTGGAAAAAGGAAAGAGGACGATCGCCTACCACCGGAGAAGGCCATGCCCACTCACCTGGGTCCCAGTCAAGCTCCGCAAGAGGTCGACCCTGAAAAATCCAAAGTCTCCATCTAGTATCCTCTGCAATGGTCAACCTAGAAGGATCTGTGGCCCATTCCTTACCCAGGCAACCAATGACCCTGACTCTCTGCCAAAGGAGCTCCTGCCGATCCAGGGGCTAAGTGGGATACAATTTGTGAGAGGAGTCCGCCTCAAAATAAATAAACGGTGCCGGTCCTAAACGAACTCCAATGCATAGCCCAGCCTCACTAAAACAACCTGACCAAGTAGAGATGGGGTGAACATAGGCTAGATCTATGAGTATATCCCTCCACTGCTCAGGAATAGCTCTCATGATCAGTAATCTGGTGGCAGCAATCTGTCCAAGTGGCCCGTGTTGATCACCTCCTCTGACATCTCCACACCTCCCCTAAACCAATCTCCAACTGTCACAACCCCCTGAGCATGCCATCGAGCCAAGGGAGTCCTAAGTTCTGTACCAGGGGAAGATCCCTGATACCGAACCAGGGGGTTATGGTAAAGTGGCTGTTGGGCAATTTTCTCTCTGGAGGAGGGAACTGCTCTGATGAGGTGCTGTCGAAAAAGATCCCAGATCTGAATAAGCCTTTTCACCAGTGGTGAGGAAGGCTGAGAATGCTAGTCCGACAAGAAGATCCAACTGACTCTACCTGCCCACTGGCCTGCTGCTCTGGGGGTGCACTGGTGAATCCCATGCAGTAGAAACTGCTTCCACGGCTGATCTCCTAGAGTCAAACCTCTAACAAGAAGTTTGACTAAAAGGGCTCTGCTCTGCATCTCCGGATCAAGAACCCCAAGTCCTCCCTGCGAGGAGGGTAAAGTGATAGTATCCCATGAAACTTTGGCTCTAGTGTCCTCAGAACCATCACCACCACGCCACAGAAAGTTCCGAAGCAATCTCCTCACCTGGCGGATCGAGTCAGCATGAAAGCACCAACATGACGCAACGTACCACATAGTCGCTAGTAGAACCTGGTTGAGTACCAGGGCTCTTCCGGCCAAAGAAAGTCTAGCCGTACTCTAGTAGGCTAGATTTCTCCGGATACTCTCAAGAACTGGGGCAAACTGTTGCGTCGGGGACACCTCAATGCCAACCTGGAAGCCTAGATATCTCGTGGAGGTGCCTCTGGGTATCCACACAAAGCCTCTGTCTCCTCCCCATGTTGGGGTATCCTGCTGAGCTCCAGCCCAGATGCCTTTTGATTTGTTCCAATTGACAAGTCCCCCTGAGGCTAGGCAGAACTTGTCAATTGAATCTGAAGCAGTAGCAAGACTATATGCATCTCCTCTGACTGTCAGTGCCGTGTCATCACCAAACTTAGTGTCCAAAAGCTCCTGCTCCTGCCGAAAAGGCAGATGAAGGCCCAAAGTGCCATGACTGGTAGCCTGCATAAAGTATCCCATAGCCTCGGCTACGAAAAGGAAAAGGTAAGGTGCAAGCGGGCATCCCTGTCGTACTGATCTGGATAGCTGAAAAGCCGGTCCTCTGCCTCCACAGACCACCATCCTGCTAGAAGAGTGAGAGTAAAGTGAGGAGACCCATGAAATCCATCTATCACTAAAGCCTAGCCTCCTCATAGTGCCCTCCAAGAAACCCCAGTCCACCCTATCATAAGCTTTCTCAAAATCGAGAAGAAGAACTGCAATCTCCTGCTGACTCTCCTGCGCCCAGTGAGTGGCCTCCCAAAAGGTGAAGATGTTATCCAAGATACTCCGATCTTGGACAAGTCCTGTCTGAGTAGCTCTGATGATATCTGGCAGCATAGGCTTTAAGCGAAGAGCCAAGGTCTTCGCTAGGATCTTGTAGGCTGTCCCTAGAAGTGTAATGGGTCTCCAATTGCGTAGGACTACTTGTCTCCCCCTTTCGGGATGAAACAAATCATACCTGTGCATAATGTCTCGCCCAAAGATCCTGTATCGAGAGCCTCTGAAAAGGCAGAGAGTAGATGAGGCCCAATCGTATCCCAAAGAGCTCTGAAAAGAAGTGGCGACAAACCGTCCTTCCCCGAGCATCTGTCTCTGGGCAGCTCATGTAACGCGTCCGTGATCTCCTGGAGTGATAGTGGGCTATCCAAAACATGACTCATCCTGTCTGAGACCATCTGGGGGACATGGCTCCAAATCTCCTCTCTGGCTCTGATCATCTCCTTGGTGACTGGATTGGCGGTGTAAAGAGTGGAATAGAAATCGGAAGTGATCTCAACAAGACGGTGAGGGTCCGTCTGAAGAGACCCGGCCTCATCCACAAGTCTACGAAGGCTGTCCGAAGAGTATCTCTGACCCACTGCCCTGAAGAACTCTCTAGAGCATCTATCCCCCTTCTGAATCCAGAACGTCTCTGCTGGGAGTAAAACCTGAACTGGGCCCTCCTGCCCTAAATCTCCTCTATACTCTCTTGAGCCTCCGAAAGCTGCCCTCTGATGAAAAGAGAATGAGGAAAACTCTCAATCAATCTCTGAAGTCTAGATACCTCCGCTCTTGCGTTCTGATCTCTGATTCTGAGCTTTTCCTTCTCCTCTTTTGCCCTCAACTGGCAGGCCATGCTGACTTTAGCCAAAGCCCTCTCTACCCACATCAACCAGCCCTGATCCACAGGAGTGTCCTCTGACAACCAAGCCTCTCTCAACCGTTCCACGAACTCTGCGTCCTGAAAAACAAAGTCCGGAACTCTCACAGAGCCTGTGCTGTCCAATTGAGAGGTATGAAGAATCTGCAATAGGACTGGAGCATGGTCAGATAAAACATAACCCGGGCGGATCCCAATCTGTCCTCCTCTGGCCTGGCCCCATTGGCCAACATAAAACCTGTCAAGTCTGACCAAAGAAAGAGAACCATGGAAAACCCCGGACCAAGAGCACTGAAGACTATCAGCCAAGTGACGAAAGTCATCCAATCGAGCTGCATCGTGAAGTCCAGCATGCAAAACAAAACTATCCCACTCCACTCTCTCCCTGTCAGAAAGGCCACCCTTTGTCTGGCCCGACTTGTCTTCAGAGAATTCAACCATGTTGAAATCTCCTCCAACAATCCAGGTGTCGGCCTGAGGAAGGGACTCTCTGAGCTGTCTCCAAAAAGCACGTCTGTGGGCTGGATCCGTGGGAGCATACACATTGAGAACACCAACTGCTGTGCTCTCAATCTGAAGAATAACATAACATGCCCTGCTCTCCACTAGTGTACCCTCTTGGGTGATCTCTGAGGCCCACCTAGCTGAAACTGAAATGCAAACTCCTCCCCTCGTGCCATCCGCTGGGCTCCAATATGTCCGGCTCTATCCTTTGAGTAAGGATCTGCATGTGTCAATCCTGTCTTGGGAGAGCTTATGCTCCTCAATAAGCACAATGTCTGGAGGGGACCCTGAGGAAATAAACCGAAGGGAGTCCCTAAGCAACTACAATCTAGGAACTCCCGATCTATGACCATCTGCATCTGAGGTAAATCTGCGGCCGTTTAGTCCTCTCACATTCCATGAAATGATGGACAACCTAGGCATCGGATGGAAGTGAGGGGGTGCCAGTGGCAACAACACAAATCTCTCTGACGGCGCAATCCAAAGCCGGGTCTCTGATCAAACTCCAAATCTGCCCCAACTCATGTTAAATGGCTCCATCCAAGGGAATAGTACTCTGGCGCGAACTGAGGAGCTGAAAGTCAAACCAACCAGCACTCCTTGGGCAAATCAAAGTCTCCCTGAACCTCAAAGAACAGAAACAGAAAGGCCCTGCCACCGAAGCCAGGTCGGAGAGTCCTAGGGCATGAAATAATCTGCGAGCCGACAATACAGTGAACCGGTGAAAACTAACCATGCTCATGAGCTGTCTAGCAATCTCGCTGTCAAGTAACTCAGCTGACCAGCTTTGGCTCCCCCGAGATCGAAAGCTGCCTGCGGAGAAACGAAGAATGTGCCCCTCTCTGGAGAGAGTAACAGATCCCAAGTACTCCTCTACCTCCTCTGACCGTCGACAAAACACCGGGAGAAAATCCAATCGAGTGAGGGAGTCTGTGGTAACCCCTCGAGCCAAAAAGGGCCAAAACTCAACAGGCAGATCTTTGTCAACCATCCTGGGGTCAGGTCTAGGAGCCAAAAGAGCTGAAAAGGGCTGAGCCGTCCTAACTCTGCTCCTGGAATAGGTGAGAGGAAGAGGAAGAATCTGCGACGAGGTGCCTGTCAGCGTGGGTGACTGATAATCTCACTCGATCTCATCTGCTAGAATCTCCCCATCCTCATGCCTGTCTGGGTATGCCTGTCTGGGTACTGAGCGAAATCTGTGACCACACTCGCAAAAGATCTAGATAAACCAGAAGTGGCAAGCTGCGAGGACGAGGCTGTACTGGGAGGGGTGTCTAAAAGGATGCTCCGCATAGCAACAAAGGAAGGTACTGTGCGACGGGGAAGAGAAAGAGGTCTCAAGGGAACCTCGTACAAGCGCATGAGATCCTGAAACGGGCACGAGGTCGTCCAATCGAGCTGCATCGTAAAGTCCAGCATGCAAAACAAAACTATCCCACTCCACTCTCTCCCTGTCAGAGAAAGGCCACCCTCTGTCTGGCCCGACTTGTCTTCAGAGAATTCAACCATGTTGAAATCTCCTCCAACAATCCAGGTGTCGGCCTGAGGAAGGGACTCTCTGAGCTGTCTCCAAAAAGCACGTCTGTGGGCTGGATCTGTGGGAGCATACACATTGAGAACACCAACTGCTGTGCTCTCAATCTGAAGAATAACATAACATGCCCTGCTCTCAGCTAGTGTACCCTCTTGGGTGATCTCTGAGGCCCACCTGGCTGAAACTGAAATGCAAACTCCTCCCCTCGTGCCATCCGCTGGGCTCCAATATGTCCGGCTCGGTCCTTTGAGTAAGGATCTGCATCTGTCAATCCTGTCCTGGGAGAGCTTATGCTCCTGGATAAGCACAATGTCTGGAGGGGACCCTGAGGAAATAAACCGAAGGGAGTCCCTAAGCAACTACAATCTAGGAACTCCCGATCTATGACCATCTGCATCTGAGGTAAATCTGCGGCCGTTCAGTCCTCTCACATTCCATGAAATGATGTCTAGTTCTAGACCGTCAGTGCATAGTTTGATGACCGTCATTGTCCTGTTCTGTTCCTGGTTCCATTCCAATAGTCTCTCACCTTGCCTTCATGGGGGGGTGTTGAAATATGAAGTCAAAGTGATGCAAAAATGAGTCTAGGGGGTGTTTTATATTCTAGTGAGTCCTAGACATGCCACGTGTCATATTGGGAGATATTCCATAGACATTGTGACTTTCTAGAGTGTAGTGGCACACTATAAATTGTTCTACTTGTCTTGAGTCTTGAAATATCAATCAACATCAAGCTTCATCTACATGGGAGTATTTTGGTTATTGCCTTGCACTTGTACTTTCTTGCCTTTTCCATCATGCTTTCCATCTTTCCATTCCGTTCCTAGTTTCTAGTGCTAGATTGGTGCTCTCCCTACCACCATGTCTCTTCAAAAGTTGTATACACATTATTGATAGAAAGGCACATTGTACTTGCTTACCACCATGATGAAAACAAAGTGATTCCTCTAGATAATGACCATCACTGAAGGCCACTATAGATGATCAGGTCATGTACTACCTCCATCTCTAGAAGATAGCATCCATACCCCGTTGCTTATGGTGCATCATCCTAGTGCCTCACTATCCCAAGCTACGCTCGGTCCATGTCTAGTACTTTCAGATGCAAAATCTAGTAGGCTCACCTATCTGCTCCCCTATGTGCATTGAGGAGAAGGGTCTGCCCTGTTTAGAGAGCTCTAGGATATCAACGTGTATCATCTCATATAGGTTGTGGCCTTTTGTGGTGAGCTTTAGGACGATGCATCAATGAGAAAGTAGCATTCTATAATAAAGATAGGACATGTGATTGCGTCGTGTATGATGCTCCTCTCGCATCATAGATATGAGTAGTCTCAGATACAATTTAAAAAGATCTGCTACACCCCCAGAGCCTCTAATCTTGTTGTCTCCCCTCATCTCCTTCCAATGGGCCGACTCGTATGTGTATTCGATCACCCTAGGTAGCCACTTCTCAAGACTCTCATGTCTCTCAATATAAAAGACATCTCTAACAATTTAGTTCACTGAGAACCCCCCTTGATCAGACCATAGGGCGCTGTTACAGTTCCACACAGCCATGCTAATAATTTGTAATGTACCCTTGTCCCATAGGCCTGACATTGTCATGTAATGTTTTTATCCCTTTATCCTCTCTCCTTTCTCACGGATGATCATCTTACTGTCTCTGTATGCAGCCCATTTCCCTTCTGTCTTGCTGCCATTACGCGAATCATTACCTCACTTATGTGCTCTTGTTGCAAGAGTTCGTTATCTAGGTATTTCCTAGTTTCCTTCGATGTTGCCCACATTCCTATGAAGGTAGACCTAATCAGATTCATACCCATTTGTTAATCAAGGCTTCAACATCGGGGTGGCACCCATTGCCAGCTCCTTGAGAAGTACATAAGAGGTCATTACCTAGGTATGTCCTAGTTTCCTTCGATGTTACCTGCATTCCTATGAAGGTAGATCTAACTAGAGTCATACCCATTTGTTAATCAAGGCTTCAGCATTGCCCATTGCCAGCTCTTTGAGCAGCACATAAAAGCTTTGTTGTTCATCCTTTTATCTTCCTCTAGAGCATCTGACATAAATTCTTTTTTAGGGGCTGAATTACCTTTTCTGAATTAGGAGAAAGAGAGAGAGAGAAAGAGAGAGAGAAGGGGGGGGGTGGAAAGGTGAAAGTCCTCTTCATAAAAGCTTGTCTTGGCTGAAGCAGATGCACCTTGATGGAAGGTACCTTTCCGATGCGTGGATAGAGATATGGAGACGACCCACAAAGACACTTCCCTACAGCACAAAGGATTTGGGAGGGAGTCCCCGAAATTGTAGCCAGGACACACAGGATGCAGTAGAGCTTCACTTGTGGTATGGCTACATGACTGATAGAGGGGTGTCGCACCTCCTCCATCGAGCTGTCCTAGCTAGAGGACAGCTTATGGGAGGGAAGTGGTGTCCGGCACCACTGCTTAGAACATTTGGATCGCCTGTTGTAGTTAGGTGATGGGGGGCCAAAAGGTCCCCCCAGTTGCCATCTACCAAGACATTTTCTACACCTTGTGTGCCATATGGGAGCATTGGACGTCAGGTTCTCGGATGATGACGACTAAGAGGCGGGCGCATTCTGCAAGACTTGGCCTGTAGGCGTCTTCTATGTACTAACATTCCCTAGATGTCTAGTCCTCCACACTGGTGGTTGGCCCCTGTTTCGGAGGTTCTCTAGGTAGTGTCGGGGGCTCTCGGAAAACAGGCTGGTCGACAGCCAGCTCGTTTTCCACGATCAGCGCCTATGTCTGGTTGGTTTTTTTCAAGCATTAATAGAAAGTTTCTCTAGGGAGGGAAAATGATTTAGCATAGCAAGGACTGGACAAGGCAGAGAGAAGAGAACCAACTTCCACGAGAACAACAACAAATGTTTATATGCTAAAACTGCATGCTTAAGTTAGATATCGTAGAATATATCTTGGTGACTAAAATTGCAGTAGATTCTATTCCCCCCTCTTTTTGTGGTGAATAATGTCTTAAAAGCCATAAAATCTTGGAAGAATTTAGGAATTCTTCCATCATAGTCAAGATAATAAGAGCAGCTAGTGGAAGTTGAGAGGTTCGTTCACCAACCCTGCATTTTTTGTACACAAATCATTCTTCCATGTTGTTGTTTTATAATGTGGCATTATCAAGTTCTCAGTGCGTATGTACATGTCGCTATAGCCATCTGAGATAGCAATATCCTGCCAACGTTAGGAAAGCTTTGCAAACTCAAAGCAAACAGCTTCGATTGGGAATAAAAGGTTCCTGGTGGATGGTTTTCTTCTGTATAACTATTTCCCCTCCTATGCTTTTTTGGAAGCGGGGAAAATCCCTACATGCATTGACGTGTGGTTGCAATGAAAGGACCAAGAAAATTAGGAACCAGCATAAATTACAAAAACCAAGCTCGATGGTAACAATGGATGTAAAAGACCTTTAGCTTTCTGGTTTCTTCGCACTGTATTTGGGACTCGGAAGTGGTACATGAGGATCTAGTCCAATTTTCTTCAAAAGTCGGTCCCTTACAGTACTATTTAGTTTTGTTAGCTTTGTGACTGGTATCCTTCTCTTCACCGGTGATGTGACCACAGTCCTCCGTTGGAGATGATTTGTAAAGTGCTTCACCTGTAGAGTTGTGAAATCAAATGTAAGCCTGACAACTCCAACGAAGTTGAAAGCGGTATTAATCTCTCTCTCTCTCTCTCTCTCTCTCTCTCTCTCTCTCTCTGAGAGCGTGTGCACGTGCGCATGTGTGTGTGCTCTGTCACAGCCTAAGTGGCAGCATGTGCCATTGTGATTTACTTTTCCTTCTTTTCTTTTGTCTTTCCTTTGGAGTTTCTTTCTAATTTTTGAATGGAGATTAAAAAGGAAAGCTCGAGGGCATGGAAACGCCCAGAACAGACCTAATCAATTCACACAAGTATCCCATTGATGCGACAAAAAACACCCTGGTAAAAAATTGTATTGTGGACCACTCTATGCACAAGGGAGATGAGGGTTACTTGCTCAAAAATCGCTAACAAAGAGGCTCCTATAATGAGGCACACAAGCCAATTCTCCAGATTCCCACTGCATGGACTCCTTGACAGAGATGCAATGCAGGCAAGAAGAGGGAGCACCAAACCTGGACCTCCACTGATTTCTCAAATATCAAAAAGTGCTCTTAATGCAAATAGAGTCCTTCCTTCAATGGTTGATGGAGATTACAAGTACAACGTTTGAGCTCTAATACAACTTCAGAGAATGGACAGCAACCTAATGCTCATCTTGCCACAAAATATGGACACAAATGAACCTTACAACTCTCTCCAATCCTTACAAGTGAGAATAAACTAAGATCTAGAAAAGTACAGTAGAGATAACAGCAAATATAGATGATCATCCAGAAGATGGCTGATCTAGTCAGCTTGGATCAAGTCCTAGGTGGCCCAGGTCTGTGGCCCTATGGCCTATATAAGCTGCGTAGTGTAGCCTATCCAAGGCTTAGCTAAATACCCCTGAATGGGCTCCACAACTGCCTCGTACAATGACCAAAACAGCCCACAATTGTGGGCAGACCCTCACATAGCCTCCTCAGACCCTAACCTACTGCCCTGATGTCCACCTCATATGGGGCTTATAGATAGGCATTGAAGACTTGTAACAAGAAAGCATTAAGTGAAAGCTTCCACATCAAGGTAGACCATAGCTTTCTTAGTACGTGTGAGGCTTTGTTCTTGACTCAAATGCTATTAGCTATCATGTGATGTGTAGCTTTAAGGACCTTTTCTTTGGGAAAGATAAAAACCTCCGATATGACCATTATGAGCTTATGAAGGCATGTATTAAGTTATGACACTTGAATATAAAGAAACTTCGATAATAGTTCCTAGTCTCAAGCCATCAAGTTGTAAGAAGGATTCGAGGCAGATTTCTAATGGCCTTTATTTCAAATAGTCTATCCAAACTACGAACTAGCCAACCTTCATCCGGCTTCACATCATGATGTACGTTGGCATAGGCTATGATTGTCATAGCTGGTCACTAAGAATGAATAGAAAGACCCTGGAAAGGTAGATATTATACCTTAAGATATGATAATCATAACACTTAGATATGTACAACCATGGCACAATGGAAGGCCACCTCTCTACTATGCCTATATGTCATAAAAGATAGCTCTAGACAAGGTGGATGTCCTTAGGCTTCCCATCCCTAGAACTTTAATGTTACCAACTTTTAAGGACTGCAACTAGAGACATTTGGATTGACCCAAGGGTCAATCCATCTGAACCAACACATTTATCCTTGTGGAGGACAAGTAATGCTCAGAATCCTGTGTGGTGAAGGGTGCATCAAGTGAAATTCTCCTAGCTGAAGTTACCGCCAAGGGGAAAAAGGATCAATTTGGCACTATCTCTCTTGGGCGTGTTCAGGTCTACTGTGAGAAGGGAAGCATAAAAATCTGTAGCAATCTGCTTAACAATATGTGGATCTGCTGCGAAACACCATCAGAATTAATTTACTAGAAAAAAGTTTCTTTGCCTTGTTGAGAACCAAGAGGGAAAAAAAGTGTTATTGACTCTACCCCCCATATGGATCCAAAAAAAATCACGTGCATGATAAGGCAACCAGCTCCTCAATCCACAAGTAGCTACTGAGGGGTTGATGGCAGGCACTCAAGGACCCAAGCATCTAGAGGCTTTTCTGGTCTTCTCTTTGCAAGGCTGCTAGTTGCTGGCAAATGGTAACATCCTACGTCCTAGAAGAGTTGTTGTCGATGAGGAAAAGAGCACATAACATCCTGCAAATAAGACTCCCAAATATGAACCACTACCACTGATAGCTCCTCGTCTACATGGAAAGCCTCTAGAATCTGTCGCCATCCTCTTGGTTGTGCTTTGGTTCCTTTCAATTCATCAAATGGTGCTTTGTGTGTGACAGAGTTCCTTAAGTTAGTATGAATGCCTTGTGGGTTATGTGTTCAAATTACAAAGAGAGCTGAGGGACCAGCACTCACAAAAGTGGTATGGTAAGCTAGGTGCAACTTACAAAAAGCTTGCAAGAGCAAAATTTTTGCATTAGGATGGAGCTTACAACATTTTCGCCTTCCCCTCATAGGAGATAGAGACCAATGCCATCGGAGCTTTTATAACTAAAGTCTCCAAGGTGGCAAAGCATAGCTTAGTCTAAGAAATTCTGAAAGTTAGTGGAAGCACTCTACTCATTTTGTTCCAAAAAATATGATTACACTGGTCTCATAGGTATATTTGGCCTTTGGAGACGATTACACACATCTCTCTCTCTCTCTCTCTCTCTCTCTCTCTCTCTCTTTCTTTCTCTCAACCTTCAAAGCCCCCTTCTTTTGGAATACTTTTGTCTATCTAGTCAGAGTAATTCATCTAAGATGATCTCAAATCTTGCTAAGAACAATCCAAAATGCAATTCAATAAGCATAAATGCAAAACCTTCAAACTATGTCAATGTGGGGGGCCAAGATCAAAGGAACCCCAAGGAGAACTAGACCAGAGCTACCCCAAGATATATAAGAGAACTTAACAGAGAATATCTTGAAATTTTTTGTGAAAAAGCAAAGGATCATGGGAAAGGACGGGTCAAGGGAATGGATGATGGATACACAATAATAAAAAGAGGTTGAGAAGGGGAAAGGGAGATGTAGGGCAAGAGTGGAGCTGGGGGGATAAGGGGGGAAGAGAGAGAGAGAGATATTTTAAAGAATTTGACTCTCCAAGAAATAAAAACTAAGCACAAAAGCATGCCTTTTCTGTTGATATTATTTGTCCAGGAAGCTTCCATTCATTTTCCAAGTCTCTATGAGAAACAAGTCCTTCATTTGTCCTGGCTCCATCTTCATTGTCTCTCGGAAGAAGCGATTTCTCCCCTTTTTGTAACTTCTCCTATAACATTCATTGAAAGATAGAATGAGTACAAGATTTCATCCTTTTGGATTACATATTTCTCTTAGCGACCTAGTCCTCATTCTAAATGCGGCAAACCACAAGATTGCATACAAAAAGATTGAAATCTCTACCTTTTGAGGCCAGAATTCTGTGAAGGAGTCGCCTAATCCATCTCCTCTTTCATCCAATGTATCTCCTCTCAACTAGAAAGAAAGTATTTTAATCTCTCTCTCTCTCTCTTTCTCTCTCTCTCCGTGGGCAAGTGCATGCACGTACATATGAAACCACCCAACCTCTCATACAACACACTCCACGATTGACAACCACAAGAAAAAAAGAACCATCAAGCTAACATATCAAAATAGCCACGCAGAAGACAACTACAAACAACAACGTACACTAGTGAATGAGCGTAGACTGCAAGTAATTAACTGAAACGTCATGAAAAATGAACCACATAAAGACAATATAAGAACCTAATAATATAACTAAGCAAATGTTCCCATCTTTAGGAGCATATGACTTAATGCCTCTCATAGGACTTTTGGTTCATAATTTTCATGACCCCTAACCCATTGACCCTTTTGAATTCATTTTTGAACCAAGTGCTCATATTGACATGGAAGTTAGGACCACGTCACCCCATTGAACCTTTTGAGCCAAGAGCTCATATTGATCGTGGGAGTTAGGATGATGTCATAGGCATGTATAGATCTTGTCACGGGGGCGTGAAATTCTAGGTACTTTAATGTACTACAAGACCGTGACAACTTTGGTTTTTATGTCCAAGCGTGGGCTTAATAATGTGTAATTAAACGCGGCATGGTGCCTAGCACATAAGCGTAATTAATCCCTAGGCCCAAAGGCATTCCAAGGAATTAAAAGAGTGGTTGTTGGGAAATGATGACGTGGCATTTTTAATGGGCCCCCTAGAGGGCCATGTACCTTCAGTGGCCCCCCTAGAGTTCCAGGTGGCTCTAGTGCCTTCTACATGCTCCTTTGCCATTCCTGGACCTTCCTGGGCCTTCTAAACTTCACATGTGTGGTTTTCTCTCTCATCTTCTCCCTTTGTTGAGATTTTGGACTGGTTTTTCAGCCTCCTTCAGCTGAATTCCGTTTTTCTTCATAACTCCTCACCCGTTTGGATTCCTCGACTTCCGTTTGGCCCGATGGCTTCCCCTCTGCCTCCCCTTCGTAGTGATATGCTTTTCCCTCCGTGCGTTTGGTAGAACGGGCAGAGCTGAGCACTTCTTTTGCTGGACGAATTTGCAAAAGTGGCTTTTTCTGGACCTTTTTGCTTCTACCGCCTCCTGGGCCTCTCCTCTTGCAAAGCTACAGCTTTCTGTTGAATTTCGAGTGGTCCGACGTGCTGGTTGACTGGTTTTTCTCAGTTTTGGAGGACTTTCCGGCGATGAAACTTCTCCAAAACCTTCTCAATGCATTCCTCTCTGAAGCACGCTTCTTTTGAGCCCAAGAACTCCCACTTCTTCGCGACAGAAGTGTTTCTTTTCGCATTTTTCAGTGGAATTCTTGCTGGTCGGCTCTTGTAAATGCTCTTTCTTCATGCCTTTGCACTCCTCTTTGGCTGAGAATGCAATTGGGCATTGGCTACTATGTCCTCTTGGCGATTGAGGACTTGGTTCGAGTCTTCAGGGCTTGGTGAGTTGTGATTTTGCTACTGCAATTTCTTTTTGCCATAAGCTATTGGTTGGCCTCGTGTGCCGCCTCTTTCTTGGCTCACAGGTGCCCAGGCAGTGCTACATGAGTCATTCTTTGGTTGGGTACTTTGCTGATTTTATTTCGGAGCTTTGAAAAGCTTTGTGAATGCCATCTGGAAACCACTCAAGGAGAGTGCAGCTGGGGTGTAGTGTGATTGCATCTGGACAGCCAATGGAATTGCACTCGGAAAAGAGAATGCCTTTGGGTTGAGCCTACGGGTTAAGTGCACTTATGTGATGGTGTTATATGCTTGAAAGCCTTGCGAAGGCTTAGTGAATTGGGGCTGCGTGCTCAGTTGCAGGGAAGGTCTCCCAGATGCAACTTGTAATCATTTCACTGTGAAATATAAAGAAATACCGAAAGGGGCGCCACGGTGTTTGGGGCCAATCGGGTGCACTTGTCTATGTCTGTTGAGCAGGGGCATTCTAGCCTCCATCCCTTTTTCAGTGGTTTTGTTTGTGAACAAATGGGTAAATGCCAAATGGTGATCATGCAATGGTTAATGGTTGTGATATATGCTTTGTGAGCTGTAAATAAGTGCTGAAGTGATTAAAGGTTTAGTTCCACTGCCCTCTGAGTGATTAGAGGCCGGTTTCATTGGTTCCGTTGCCGGGATACCACACACTCTTTCTCAAGAGGTGGGCCTTGGTAGTTTGGTGGAAGGATATCTTTGCTGCACTTTTTGACAGCTGAATATTACAACCATGAACATGGTGAGTACCCATGAGCAAGAGAGCTCCACAACTCCTCAAAGGAGAAGGCAGGAAAGCCTTAATGATCCAGCTAGTGTACAGCTGCAGGAAGCACAACAAATGCCTTTTGAGCAGGCCACACATGAAGCTACAACTGAGCTCAACGGTGATACTAGTTCTAGCAGTGAGTCAGATGATGCTACTATGTTGAATGCACAGTTTGCAAGTGCAGTGACTGCTTTGACTCAGCTGGCTCAAAATTTGGCTCAGATTGTGCAAACAAATGCCAAGAAGAAGAAGAAACCAAGAAAGCACAAGCACGGAAAGAGTGAGTACACACATGCATCGGTTTCCCATGAGGGACAGCCATCAAAAATGACTCAGATAGTGCCTTGCAAAGAAGTCAAGACAAGCAGAAAAGAGCAGCAGATAAGCACCGCAGGGAATTGGTATTCACAGAAGGTGATTGGGTTTTGCTGCGTTTTCAGAAGGCAAGGCTGAAAAATAAGAAAGGCAAGGAAAGGTTGTACACAAAGCTGAACATGCGTTACTATGGTCCTTTCCAGGTTTCTGAAAAGATAAACGAGGTAGCTTACAGGCTGAAGTTGCCTCCGCATTGGAAGATACATAATGCCTTTCATGTGAGCTTATTAAAGCAATATCATGGAGATATTCCCGAGGATGTACCTGATGAGGTGCAGCCTGAAGTGGAAGAACAGGATGAACTTCTGGTCCCAGAGCAGATTCTGGCACACAGAGATAGAAAGCTCAAGGGTAAAGTTATCCGTCGCTACTTGGTAAAATTTCAAAATTACCCATCACTTGATGCGAAATGGATGGAGGAAGGTGAACTGGCAGATTCACCTGGGATATTGCAGCTTTACCTTGATGCTTTCCAATTAGAGCCGACTGCGGTCCGGGCTCCTACAGGTAGTTCAGCAGAGCGAGCGTCTGGAGCATTACCTGATGTTCGAGAGGGGGGTAGCACCTCCACTCCCTCAGTACAGACGGGCTCACCGTGATTTCATGAGGTCGCTTGATGACACTGTATGTTTCATCCGAGATACTGAGCTGACAGTATTTCTGCTGTGAGACTTCATGATATTGATGCATCTTGACTATTGATCGCCGAGGATCACATAGATTTTGAGCAGTATATATGGATGGATGCATGCCTCTCCTAGCCATATTTTCACTGTCTCTGTATACTATAGCTGCGGCTTTCTTGTATACTCTTTTATGCTATATTTCATGCTCGCTCCTGTGTTTTGGGGCAGCAAACTGTGGTTTGCTGTTTCAAGAGAGGGGTATGTCACGGGGGCGTGAAATTCTAGGTACTTTAATGTACTACAAGACCGTGACAACTTTGGTTTTTATGTCCAAGCGTGGGCTTAATAATGTGTAATTAAACGCGGCATGGTGCCTAGCACATAAGCGTAATTAATCCCTAGGCCCAAAGGCATTCCAAGGAATTAAAAGAGTGGTTGTTGGGAAATGATGACGTGGCATTTTTAATGGGCCCCCTAGAGGGCCATGTACCTTCAGTGGCCCCCCTAGAGTTCCAGGTGGCTCTAGTGCCTTCTACATGCTCCTTTGCCATTCCTGGACCTTCCTGGGCCTTCTAAACTTCACATGTGTGGTTTTCTCTCTCATCTTCTCCCTTTGTTGAGATTTTGGACTGGTTTTTCAGCCTCCTTCAGCTGAATTCCGTTTTTCTTCATAACTCCTCACCCGTTTGGATTCCTCGACTTCCGTTTGGCCCGATGGCTTCCCCTCTGCCTCCCCTTCGTAGTGATATGCTTTTCCCTCCGTGCGTTTGGTAGAACGGGCAGAGCTGAGCACTTCTTTTGCTGGACGAATTTGCAAAAGTGGCTTTTTCTGGACCTTTTTGCTTCTACCGCCTCCTGGGCCTCTCCTCTTGCAAAGCTACAGCTTTCTGTTGAATTTCGAGTGGTCCGACGTGCTGGTTGACTGGTTTTTCTCAGTTTTGGAGGACTTTCCGGCGATGAAACTTCTCCAAAACCTTCTCAATGCATTCCTCTCTGAAGCACGCTTCTTTTGAGCCCAAGAACTCCCACTTCTTCGCGACAGAAGTGTTTCTTTTCGCATTTTTCAGTGGAATTCTTGCTGGTCGGCTCTTGTAAATGCTCTTTCTTCATGCCTTTGCACTCCTCTTTGGCTGAGAATGCAATTGGGCATTGGCTACTATGTCCTCTTGGCGATTGAGGACTTGGTTCGAGTCTTCAGGGCTTGGTGAGTTGTGATTTTGCTACTGCAATTTCTTTTTGCCATAAGCTATTGGTTGGCCTCGTGTGCCGCCTCTTTCTTGGCTCACAGGTGCCCAGGCAGTGCTACATGAGTCATTCTTTGGTTGGGTACTTTGCTGATTTTATTTCGGAGCTTTGAAAAGCTTTGTGAATGCCATCTGGAAACCACTCAAGGAGAGTGCAGCTGGGGTGTAGTGTGATTGCATCTGGACAGCCAATGGAATTGCACTCGGAAAAGAGAATGCCTTTGGGTTGAGCCTACGGGTTAAGTGCACTTATGTGATGGTGTTATATGCTTGAAAGCCTTGCGAAGGCTTAGTGAATTGGGGCTGCGTGCTCAGTTGCAGGGAAGGTCTCCCAGATGCAACTTGTAATCATTTCACTGTGAAATATAAAGAAATACCGAAAGGGGCGCCACGGTGTTTGGGGCCAATCGGGTGCACTTGTCTATGTCTGTTGAGCAGGGGCATTCTAGCCTCCATCCCTTTTTCAGTGGTTTTGTTTGTGAACAAATGGGTAAATGCCAAATGGTGATCATGCAATGGTTAATGGTTGTGATATATGCTTTGTGAGCTGTAAATAAGTGCTGAAGTGATTAAAGGTTTAGTTCCACTGCCCTCTGAGTGATTAGAGGCCGGTTTCAGATCTTATAGGTAATCCATGTGTATGTGCCTAAGATACAATAGCGTATCTTTGTCAATGCCTTGTCTGAATCATATCACACATGCAATCTAGTGGTTTCACTACATCACTTAAACAAAACAATGTAGAAACGTGTGTGCTTGTTCTTACATGTGTCTGTGCATGCATGTGTGCATGTATGATGGAATTTAAATACAAGTGAATTCTTTTTTTGAAGCACCATCAAGTAATAGAAATCTCATCTACGTTCCTGAACAAAACCAGCCAACAATTTGAGATAGCACTATATTTCTTTTCCTAACTCTATATTCTTTTTTTCCCCAAAGACAGGAACCTTGTATTAATGAAACCAATACAAGTCCAGAAGACTTGCTGGCCATGAATCCAGGAAGTTGGAGAGACTGGATCAATATGGAAGGTCCTCTGTGAGCCACGCCACCTAACTCTATTTTCTTTCCTAGTCAGGGTTTCATAAGAAAACTCTCCCTTATCCATCTAGTAACATGTACGCACATTCTTATGTGTAAATAAATGAGATACCCAGGTCCTCAACACTGTCTCTGTAAGGCCCTCCTCTGCATAAAAGAAATCTGGAATCCTAACACTGGCAGAGTGGCGCTCTGAGACCATTAAAACCACTGAAAAATGATCCAAAGTGGACACCCTAGCTGCAATGCAAACAGTACCACCTCAGTCAAGAGCCTAATCATCCACAGAAACTCTGTCAACCCGTGCATGTATAGGCATCTGCAATCTCTTGTTCGACCAAGAAAACATGAGAGAATGTGGCTGAGTGTGAAAAGCATCATCATGCCAAGCATCCCTGCCATTGTACTGAAAAAGGAAGGCATCCCACACTGCTCTCTCTAGGGAGTGAATGCCACCTTCCCTACCATCCCTTTTGTCTAAGGGCATTTCAACCATGTTGAAATCGCCCCCTATAATCCAAGCATCTGCAATATGGGACCAAGAGAGCAGTTCCTTCCAAAAAAGAACACGATCCCCTCTAGAATTGGGTGACGGAGTTCAACTGTGTTCGTGTTGGCCTTTCCACCCCGATTGACGATGACTTAGCCTTCAGCCAATCCTCGCCCGCTTCCACCGGCTGCAAAAACCATCATTTTCTCAAAAGACGAGTTGCAGCAGCTCAAAAAAGATACAGAGAAGGAGAGCTCGACTTCGCTCTTTGCTCGCATCCATGGGTCCCACCCTTCTAGGTCACAGGCTAGGGACTGGATGCTCGCTGCTCTACCTCGAAACCTCGCAGGGCACTTCTCAGATGTTCATCTGCTTGGGCGAGGTTTTTTCCAAATTTTTTTTTACTCCTCGGAGGTAGCATGTATAGTGCTTCAAGCTAGTCCGTTACCACTGGGCTCCAGGAGGATTTTTCTAACCCCTTTTTCATTGGGGTTTGATCCTGTCGAGGAAGACAGCCGGACGACATCACTCTTCATCAAATTTCCAGGCCTTCCTAAGGTGTACTATCGACTGCTACATTCCATTGGAGCGCCTTAAGAGTGGTTACTAAGATCCCCCCTCTCCCTGAGATGCCTACTTCAGCAGCAGAGGCAGTTAGGTCCGATGGGGTACCGCGTGTTAGGGTCATTGTCTCTGACCCTAACATCTCGGATGACCACATTCTGCTTCAGCGTCCAGATGGCTCCTTCTTCATACAGAGAGTCGAGATTGCACAGAGACAGGATCAATGTAGGATTTGCGGGACTCTTGGGCATTTTGCCAAAGATTGCCCAAGGAAAAAGAAAAGACCTAAAAGATCCATGGGTGCACCTCATAGCTTCACCCAACCTGGACCTTCCTCACGACCAATTCCTACCGCTTCACGCGCTGCTAGAGTGGCTTCACATCCAAGATCATCAGCCTCTCGTCCTGGTACTTCTACATCGCGGACAGAATTGTCAGCACGTCTTGCTTTGGTCGTGTCCCGTTGGGTGCCTTTTAGAGTTGGTGAGTCAGTACCTCACGTTACCACTAACGGGGCCGTGGACCTATCTCTTCAGGCAGGAGACATTCCTGTCCTGGTTCCATGTGTAGATGAGATTGCTCCTGCCCCTATTCACATACAGGAGCACTCACCTAGGGAGAACCTTTGCGCCAAAGGTACTTCGCAGGAATTCATTTTCAGTTATGGCAGCCTTGGCTGAGTTTGAGGCAGAGGAGGAGTTTGTACCCTCAAGGCTCGGGGAGAACATCTTCCAGACATGCGTGGACAGAGTTTCCACCTAGGGGAGACAGCTGAGGTAGGCAGGGAGAAGCTAAGGGGAGGAGAAGGGCTGAAAGAGGGTGGAGCGGTGAGGATAGGGGCAGGGGAAAGGAGGTGGAAGAGGGGTTGAAGGGGGTGGGGGTAGAGGAGAGGAGAAGGGGCTGAGGGTAGAGGAGAGGGTAGGCGGGGGTAGGGGCTGAGAGAGGGGCTGTAGAGGGCGGAGTAGAGGTGGGGTGAGGGGGCTGTAGAGGGTGGAGTAGAGGCGGGGTAGGGGCGGGGGCTGAGAGTTGAGGCAGGGGTAGGGGTGAGAGAGGGGGGGCTGGGAGGGCAAGCAGAGGCGGGGGTAGGGGCAGAGGAAGGGGTGGGGGGGGGGGGGAAGAAGGGGCGGGGGAAAGGGGCAGGGAAAGGCGGGGGAGGAGGCGGGGAAAGGGGCGGGGAAGCAAGGGGAGGGAGGGGGCTGAGGGGCAGGGAAGGGAGGCCGAGGGCAGCACCGAAGGCAGAAAGCAGCAGCAGCTCGTTTCACTCTGAGGTAACCTCTTTTTCATTGTTTCACATGTGGATGAATTTGTGCAACCATGGTACTTTAGGTACTTCAGGCACTACTGAGACTAGACTCTAGAGTACTTCAACCATATCATTGAGGGGGGATTTGTAGTGATATCTACAATGATATGGTGTTGTAGGCCATAAGTCAACTATATGGTTGACCAGTACTTGGGTACTATATATACCAAGTACTTGTATTGTTTCATTTGAACATTTCAGTTGGAGTTCACTTATGTTCCCTTCTTGTTCTCTTGTGTTCACAATTCTTCTCCTTTCTTGTTCCTACAGAGCATTCCGCTATTAAGCCTCCTAAGAAGGGAAAACACATCAGCCATATGGCCCTTTCATTACTAAGTCTTCCAAGAAAAGTTAGTCTGATCTCAACCTAATCCTCCTCAAATTCCACCACAAATTTGCAATTGGACGGTTGATAAGGGAGCAATACATAAAAGGAAAAAATGTTTCAAATGTGGGAAAGTTGGTCGTATGTTTAAGAGCACTCGAAACACTTTTGAGTCCAAGCCTAGCACATGCAAGCGTCTGATTAAAATTCATGCTATAATCATGGAGAGACCAACAATGACAAGGACTCTCAAAGATTGTTAAAGAATGGAGGCAAGCACATGACACCAAGCAATCACGTTGTTTGATCCATGAGCCACATATAATCTCATGCCTTGGCAATTGGCCAAAGGATCAGAGCTTGGACAGGAAGAGATGGAGGATCCCCTTGAAGTCCACCAAGCCATTCAACGTCTCCAAGGTAAACAACCTAAGACAATGGTTCCATGTGTGGGATAATCGTCAAGAATCAAGCTTTCAGGTTCTTTAGACCAAGAAACTTTTCCTAATGCAAATCTTGAGGGGTCTGATGTGATCCTTGGCATGCCTTGGCGTCATCGCAAAGAAGCCATTCTTTACTCACGCAACAAAAAAGATCATCATCGAACATTGGGGACATTCAATAGAGATCTAGGCTAGAGTAAGTAGGTAAACTATCCCTATGGTAAGTTATACTCAGATTGATTCTCCCCAAAAAGTGTCCATGCTTGTTTGTTTTTTTGTTAAGGATGTTATTCAAGTCAACCCTATTTCTCAAGCGGTAGCCAGTTAATGCCAACTCCTCGACTTTTCCTCACACTATTTTCGATCTACAAGAAATCCCTCCTGAGAGCTTGAGGATCAAAGGATGCTATATCCCATGGTCAATGATCCCAGCTACCTGGGCTTCTTGTCATGCCGTGGACAACTATGGGTGCTTTCTAGCCAAGCAGCCCAACATACTATCTTGAGCTCAAATTTCTAGTTCTTGTTCCTGTGGCAATCCATGCAAGTGAGGAGTTGGAACATAAAAAACTATGGCTCCTACTCCATTACTTTTGCAATAGTGCCCCCAAACATACTCTACTTGAGTTCAAACCTTAGATGTGATCTTCAATGATGTCTTATAGGGCACCATATAGGGGCATCATTGTGACTCCTAACACTGATCACTCAATTCCTTGATCTTGTCACCTCAAGCTACTTATGTCCTCACCCTGACTACAAGTACGAGGCCCTTGATGTATACCAAGGCATTGAGGACCCTTGTGATTAATGAGTTGTATATATTCTCATAATTGTTAAGGCCTTCTTTAAGAAAACAATCTACAATGGCATCGACAGTACACATCACTGTCTAGACTCTAGCATGTCTATCTCCCATGCCCACAACGAGCGATGAAATTAGGAGACCAACGAGGGTGAGATGATTTGGCCACTTTCAAACCCACATGACCTAACACTTTCCAAGGAGGAACTCGCCCTAGCAACTACTGAACCATGCTCCAAGCCTATGTCTCAACTCTTCATGCCTTCGACTGCCCTTCCTATGCCCACAAGTGTCTTACTCGCCCCCCTCTTAGAGGAGCTCCTTTTTTCTACCTCATGTATTGGTCTCCCTCCTCCTTTGGGAGCTCTTGTTTCTTGTTCCTATAAAATATTAGTCCCCACTTTCCCAATCGTTGATACCGACACCTCCCCCAGCCCGCCAGCCGTACTGACGATTTTCGCGACTGCGCCCACAAAGTATCATGTTACAAGAGCATTTTTGCACCTATCCACCACTTATGCTCTTGGGAGAAACATTTTGTCTCATAATTTTGTATGAGGATATACACATAGATTATATGCTCGGCTTCTTTTGGACAAGAATACCCTTGTCTCATTCCATGTCAAATGGCTAAGGAATGACACAATTAAGCAATATAAGCCACATAAATATTCTCCAGTTTTACATTATGACTTGTGTAGGCAATGGCACTTCAATTTGCATCAAAATCCTATTATTAGCACTCGTGAAATCCATTTCTTGGGGCATTAATGATTAGAGATAAGGGCACTCAGTGGAGTCTTGTTTCCTCCAGGATGTTCCCCACACTCCTTTCAGAGCTGCTCATGCCTCAGTAGACACGTCTTGGGAGATTCTAGCAGCATTGCATCTTGGAATATTTAGAGAGCCAAGTGTATAGAGGCGATGGAGGGTATCTAGGTTCACCCTTCCCAGACTATGGCCAGTATTTGGACTGACATAGTACATACTTTGATGGCCATTTGGGCGAGCATGCAGGGATCCTCCAGAGCAGCCACTGCCAGGAGAGTTACTTTTTTCAGAGTTTGGAAGGGATCTCCTTTCTTCTCTGAGTTTTCTTCAGGGTTGAGATGACATTTTCAGCCTCCTCCTTGGTTCTTTATTAGCTCACTTTGAGCTGTTTTTTCTTCATGCATTGCATGATGTACTCCCGCATTTGAGCTTGCTCTCGCGGTTTTCATTCATACTTAATGAAGTAATTTTCTTGAAAAAAAGAGATGGGAGCATATATATAGGAATTTCAACACGAATGCCACTTTTAGCTTTGTCTTCAACGTCAACTAAGGCTTTTGAATCTAGCTTAATCTTCATCTATATCCTTCACTTTGGCCTCCATGCTTGGCCTCGGGGCCACATTTTTTTCCTCTAAGCTTGGTTGTATTTGATCTACCATCTCAGCTACAGCTATAGTGGTTGACTTCAGTTGGCCTCAATTTCCTCTTTGACCTTGGCTTTGCCTTCTCCTTGGCTTCAGCCTTGACCTCAACCTCAACTTTGGATTAGGCTGCGAGCCTATCTTACACAAAGCAAGGAGGAACCCAATAGCACACAAATGGCCATGAGGTGAAATCTATCCATAAGAGTTGCCAAGTGACAAGAGGCCACATATGGCCTAGAGTGGCCACATGGAAGGATTGGCCAGAAGGGGACTGGAAGAGCGCCAAGTGGCAAGATTCTCATAGAGCCAAGGATATGCTCGAGAATAGTATGCAATGTGCATGCATGGATGGTGTGTCTATGTGTACATAATGAAACTATAAGCATATCTTTCTATCCATAACATGAAACCACGTGAAGTACCAAATCAAATAGAAAACAAGTGAGTACAAGTACTTGTGAGCACTGCCTTCAATTGGTTCTGTCAAAGGAAAACAATTGTCAAGATGAATGAATGATTAATTTGCAACACTTGTGATAGAAGCCCGTATATAGGAAAGTTCGAATGATTTGCAAACTCCGTGAGAGAGAGAGAGAGAGAGTTTTTAAAAAAAGAAAGTGTGTGTGAGTGAGTGAGGGTGTGAGAGAGAAAGAGCCAAAATAGAAGAGGGCCATGTGGCAACAAAGTGTGTGGGACACTTTTTAACAAAAATGTAACTAGAGCGCTGCCTGGAAGGCAGTGCTAACAAGATGCCTTACTGTTGGAAGAGCTGCTAGGACCTACATTATGGATGATAGATTGTTTGGACCCAATTCTTCTAGAGCCCATAACTGTCCAATGCCATCAAAGCTACTGTTCCTCCCAATCTACTTGCTGTCCCCCTAGCCATCCTCTCATCACTCCGCCTCTTGCTGCCTCCCTTTTCCTTCCTCTCTCCTTTGCTAACCTTCCATCCTGCTATACAAAACTATAAGGCAAGACATACAGTGCAGCCATCCCTTCTTCAGCCCCTCTCGCTCCCTTGCCTTCTTTCTTTCACCCTCTCCATGTCGTACGAAAATGAATGACTGTCTATAAATGCCATACAATCCCAGCCCTATGCCTCACCTTTTCTCACCCTCAGTCGCTTCCCCTAGTAGTCCATGCCCTTCCTACCTTTTACCCTAGGTTCCTTCTAGTTCAAAGCCCCCTTTTCCCTTCCTTCTTGGTGTTTGCAGGTTATAGAGAGTTTTTTAATAGGCTTCAAGTTGGCCTTCCACCTTTTGGATTGGTGAATAGCTTTATCTCCACCCAATTGAGACCCAATCCTACTTCCACTTCTTCACCAGCTATGAAACATGCTTTTTTTTAAAGGGAAGTTGCAACAACTCAAGAAAGTTGAGACTGAGAGTACAACATCTCTCTTTGCACCATTGATGGGTCTTGCCCTTCCAAAAGCCAAGCCATAGACTGGATGCTACAGCCCTTTACCCTAACCTCTCAATGTACCCTATTGTTGTTTGCCTTCTAATGAGAGGTTTTCTTTCAGGTGATATTTCCTCGGCAATGTTAGTGGCTAGCCCTCAATTCCAAAAGGAATTTTCTCTTTCCTTTTATGTTGGGATTCAACCCAGTGCTTTTCATTAGGTTTCCTAGGCTCCCACAGGTTTACCACCAGTTCCCTACCATTGGAGACTTATTTAGCATGGTCACCAAAGTACCTTCTCTCCCTAGTCAATAGTAGAGGCAGGGAGGTCAGATGGCGTGCCTCGTGTTAGGGTCATTGTTTCCAACCCTAGCATTGGGATGACCATGTTCTGCTTCAGTGCCCCGATCTCAGACAGACAATTCAAATAAGAAAACGCTAGGATTAATGTCAGATTTGTACACTCTTTTCCCAGGTTTTTCCTTTACAGTGGTGGTTGTAGTTTGAGATGACAATACTTTAGTAGCAGCTCCAACACACGCACAACATCCTTCTTCTGAGACCAGGTATACAACCTCTTTTCCAGCCTCAGCCCCTCATCCCATCTAGTGAATAGGTTCTTCCCCTCTATGGAGATGCAATTTCGACCATCCCTACAAAAGATAGGCTCATCGTTGCTTCCACTAGGACAAAAACCTCAATATCTTTGATACAATGGCTAAACCTTCTCAAAATTGTGTGGTTCACATACCGAAAACAAATCCTTAGTTCTAGATTCTAAAGCGTAGTGTTTTCACTCCTTAAAAAATATGTGGAGACTTTATGGAGGTGGTTCCTTCTACCTTTGGCAACAGGCACTCCCTAGACCAGAGTCGAACATGATTGGGTACCAAATCGCCTTCTATTGGGCATGCACAACGAGTGGTGTTTCAAAACCCAATATAAAATATGCCCTTAAAATATGCCAAGATATCAAGATATCTAATACATAGGGTGGATGCTTTCATCACTTGGTCAGGCAAGCAATTCCATCCTTCACCGATGAGCATTGCTAGCTAAACCATTTACGGTCTTGTAGTGTTCCTAATCGATGTCAAGAAAGCTGATTCATGATAAGCTATATCCAAGATTTCAAGAGGCCCCATTGATATTTGTTTTCTCCAAGAACATAATTGGATGATCTCTTTTGCGGAAGTCATGAAGTTTCTCTCAGGCCACACTTTGGTTTGCTGCAGTTGGCACTAGAGGGACTTTATTTTAGATTTCATCTTCTATTCTTCTCTAGTAGTTGGACCAATGGATTATTCTTTTATTGGATGGGTGTCTATGTGCCTAATACCATGGACTCCACAGGCAGCTTGGTGGAGATTTCAACATGGTAAAATAGTGTACACATACAAAAGGAGAAAGGGGGAAAGGCATTGATCCTCCTCTGAGAGGTTCATGGGATCTACTAATATTTCACTGCGTAAGAGACGAGGATTGCAATTTGATGATGCTTTTCATGTCCATGATCCCTCCCTCTTATTTTCCTGGTCAAATAGGAGACATTCAGCTCCTCTCCTCCCTCTCATGCACGCATGCACGACCCCCCTCCTCCCTTCCCCCCTTGCACACAACAAGCTAATCACAACAAGGAGTAGATCACGCTTTGCCATTTAATATACAACATCACTATGTTTAGTGTTCTAAAGTGTGAACGTTTGACGTTTGAAATGGCTTGTAGACCTATCACTCCCCTTTTTAGCTATATAGTAATGTTGTGTATCAAAATTAATTTGCAAAGCATGATCTACACACTGGTACAATTAGCGTGTACAATTGTGTGTGAAGGTAGAGAAAAGGCAGCCAAGGGGGTGGTTGTTGTTGGGGGGGGGGGGGGGGGGGGGTGTCTTGAAAAGAATAAATATAAAACAAAGAAAGACAAAAGGGACACTGCATCAATCGATTGCCATTCTCTTGGGTCCCACAATAGGCCAAAAGCACCATGTCTTGCCCATGACAAGAGAGAGGTGAAGATCTATGTACCAACGCACATCACTAAATCCCACAAATCTAACCATGTGGAGAATAGCATCCTTGGCTCCTGCTTAGAAAATTTAATTAGTCTCCAACCACCTCAACTGCATACCTGCCTCCCTAATCCCTATGAGCTGGTACAAATTACCTATAGAGGAATGATTTGCTGATGAAGACACCCAACCAATAAACCTGTCGACCCCTCTCCAAGTTCAGTCCCTTGCAACTGTCAAGAGAGATGGTTGTGTCGATCCGTACGGTGCGACTAAGTGTTCCATAGATCATGGGTGGTGCATGGGTGGTGGGTGGTTGTATATGATTGTGTCGATCCATACGTTGAGACTATGAGTGTTACATAGATCATGGGTGGTGGTGTTGGTGCAACTATGAGTGTTCCATAGATCATTGATGGTGGGGGCGATACTTCTCTGGAGACTTTCCAGGCACCTACTCTTGAGGCCAGTCTCCTCTCCCATCTGGACCATGCATGTATCTCGAATAGCTCAATGGATGTCCTAAATCATCAATATGGTACTTGTTTCACATGATTGATTGTCTGTACCCCTCATCTTAAGTTTGAGGGGGAGCCTATGAGAGGGATATTCCAATCTGTCTCCACACTTCATAACTGCCTGCTAGTGGGGAGAAAATGGAAGCCTAGTGTGGGCATCTGTGAAGATCCATCTCATGCTCAGAATTCAATCACCACCTCTATGGGGAGGGCAGCCCTGAGCTGGTGGTTGAAGACCCTTCCAAGCCACGAAGGGTTAGTTTCCCTAAAGCTATGCTGCAAGAGATAAGTTATTTAAGAGAAACGGAGGCCATTGTGACAGGTAAAGAGATCAACATTACTTCAAAACTATGGGAAAACCACCCTTGGGTTCACAAATTATTTTGAAACCAAACATTAGACACCAATTGAACTATGAGTCCTCATCCAAATCAGGTACAACATCAGGATCATCAGGCCATCCAATTTCAAAATTATACACCTGTGTTTTAAGTAGATGTAAAGTAATCAACAGTAACATGACCTAACTATCACGAAGTGAATCAATACACTTTGAAAAGGGAGACCATACTGTAGATTATTGAAAGGATCTAGTTATCATGGAGTGGAAACTCACCAGTACAACTTTTGTTGAGCCTCTCTTTATTGGGTCACAAGTTTGAAGTCCTATTTTCTGTCAAGCTTTCATGCCAGGTTCACATAAGATACACAACAGGAGAAACTACTAGTTTGGGCATCTAGCAAGTAAGATTCATCCTACCTTTATTCTTTGTATTCTGCTTAAAGCAAGGAAAAGAAGGCAATCTCACCTTTAGATAATCTTCCAAATCCTCCAAAAAAATAGCTGGATCAGATATTTGTGCAGGTATTTCTCCACTATCACGAGACTGAGTGAGTGCAAACATCACAAAATAAATTTGATACTTGCATGCAGGAACTATGAACCGAAAGGTAGAAAGGGAAAGTGTAGTGAAAAGATTCTCTAAACATGAACCACAGAAGATACAAAGAAAGTTGGACTTCTAAAAAGGAATATTCCAGTATAATAGATGCTTCTCCAACTAGGTGAAAGAAAACCTGCTGCAGCCAAGACTTCAGGGATCTCCAAAGGCTCGGTATACCTTCACTCTCCCATTGGTTCAAAGTGATCCTTCCTTCTCCACTGCGCTTCAGCAAATCTAAGTAGTATGAAGCAGTGTGCCTGCAAATCTAAGGGTTCATTTTTTAGGATCTGATTATCCTGCAACCCCTGAAGCTGCCTCAGAAAAGCGTTCAGCAGCATCTTATGTACTTGAATGTATGGGTGTACTTGATAATAGAGATATTGATTTATAACACACAATGAAGTCAAACAATGACACAAGCGAATCATACCACATAAGGGGCTTGTACAAAGGGAAGCGGAACTTTGGCCGCACTTTCAATCGCTCCTCCATATGCCAAGTGCTTCTATTTGAGTCAAGGAATTATATGATATATGATAGCAAACTCATATAAAGATTTCCAGTCTTTTACCCATCGACTACCTCGAATTTAAATTATAATAGCATCAAACACCATTAAAAAATGAAGAGAATCTATTTTAATTCAAAACTATGCAAAGAACAACTCTTGAGAAACCCCAAACCACTATTGTATCTCTACTCAAACTTTCCCAAGCCAAGGTTAACCACAAAGACTTTTACATTTATAGCATGCTCACTCACAAAAGTTCAAACCAAGATACTTGAGAAAGGATCTTGTTGGGGGGAAATGCACTGCTTAGTGTGTGTGTGTGTTGGGGGGAGATTTATTAGTTGACTTCAATTGTCTCTTGACCACCAATCGCCATTACTTTTGAGTGGCCTTTTGTCAAGTTCCATAGACGGACATTTGTTGGTCATTGACACACTCCTTTGAGACAAGTAATTTGAGCATTGCACATCCCTTCATTTGTGTTTTATAAGCCTTAGTAATTTTGACTATGCCAAGATGAGACTAAGGCAATTGCCATAGTTGGACTGAAATTTCAAGAGAAACAAGTATATCGACTAATATGGCAAAGAAACAAGTATATCTACAAATATGGCTGAAAATTAATGAAAACATTTATCCTTGAGTTAAGCACCATAAGAATAGGAGTCTCAACCTCTATAGTCCAATCACAAAGATGAGAACCATCACCTCTGTCAAAAGCCCAATCATCCACATAATATATGTCAATCCGTGCATGTATAGGCATCTGCAATCTCCTGTTCAACTAAGAAAACAGGAGAGAATGTGGCTCAGTGTGAAAAGCATAATCGTGCCAAGCATCCCTGCCACTGTATTGAAAAAGGAAGGCATCCCACGTTGCTCTCTCTAGGGAGTGAATACCACCTTCCCTACCACCCCTTTTGTCTGAGGGAATTAACCATGTTGAAATTGCCCCCTATAATCCAAGCATCTGCAATATGTGACCAAGAGAGCAGTTCCTTCAAAAAAAGAACACGATCCCCTCTAGAATTCGGTGCATAAAGGTTTAAAAGACCAACCTTATGCCCATCAATCAAAAGTATAATCCACTGAGCTCTGGAAGGGACTATGATCCCGTGTCCAATCACCAAGGGGAGTATAGAAGAAGAAATAGAGATGCAAGTACCTCCCCTGGTGCCCAAGGCGGGTGACCAAAAAGTATGGCCTGAAAGAAGCTTACCCGACTTGGAACAATACATGACATCCAATTTGTGTTCCTGAATCATCAGAATATCCATGGGACCCCTAGTAACACTTGGATGAAGTTGGTTACGAATCAGTTTCCTATGAGGTACACCCCCGAGGCCCTGAACGTTCCAACTGACAATCCTCATCTGCAAGAGGAGGAGGCCGGATGAAAGATCCTACCCAACCTGGTAGCAGAGAAATCCCTCTCCTGCAAAAAGTTCCTCCTATCAAGAGGAGGGAAGTCAACTGGGGATAGCACACCCACACCTGTTGAGGGGGAAACTCTGTCCACGGATGTCTAAACGATGTGCTCCCCAAGCGTAGAGGGTACAAACTCCTCTGCCTCAAACTCAGCCAAGTCTGCCAGAACTGAAAATGAATTCCTGCGAAGTACCTCTGGCGTAGGAGTGCGAAGGAACCCTGGGGAAGGAGGAGTGGAACCAATAACCCCCTTACCTCTGTTAGGTATAGATAGCTGTGCAAGAGAAGGAGGGGGGTGCTGCAATAACTAAGCATGGTGCTGCATGACCTTGGCCACGACTTTGGCATTGTTCTCAAGTAAGGCACGGGTCTCTGGCGAAAGGTTCTCCCTAGGTGAGCGCTCCTGCACATGAACACGTGAAGGGGCAGGAGCAGTCTCATTTGCACATGGAACCAGGACAGGAATGTCTCCTGCCTGAAGAGACGGGTCCGCGGCCCCATCAATGGTAGCCTAAGGTGGAACTGGCTCCCCAACTCTAATAGGTACCCAACGGAGGACGACCGAAACAAGACATGCTGACTATCCTGTCTGCTCTGTAGAAGTACCAAGACGAGAGGGTCTTGGCTGTGAAGTCGAAGGGCTAGCAACGCGTGAAGCGGTAGGAGCTGGTCGTGAGGAAGGTCCAGGTCGGGTGAAGCTATGAGGCGCACCCGTGGATCTTTTAGGTCTTTTCTTCTTTCTTTTCCTTGGGCAATCTCTTGCAAAGTGCCCAAGGGTCCTACAAATCCTACACTGATCCTATCTCCCTGCAATCTTGACTCTCTGTCTGAAGAAGGAGCCATCTGGATGCTAAAGCATAATGTGGTGATCTGAGATGTTAGGGTCAGAGACAATGACCCTAACACGCGGTACCCCATCGGACCTGACTGCCTCTACTATTGAAGAAGGCAACTCAGGGAGAGGGGGGATCTCAGTAACCACCCCAAAGGCGGCTCCAATGGAATCTAGAAGTTGATGGTAAACCTGAGGAAGGTCGGAAATCTAATGAAGAGTGACGTCGTCCGGCTATCCTCCTCGACAGGATCAAACCCCAATGAAAAAGGGGTCAAAAAATCCTCCTGGAGCTCAGTGCTAACGGGCTGGCCTGAAGCACTCTACCTGCTACCTCCGAGGAGTCAAAAACAATCTGGAAGAAACCTCCCCCAAGTAGACAAACATCTGTGAGGTGCCTTGCGAGGTCTCTAGGTAGAGCAGCGAGCATCTAGTCCTTGGCCTGTAACCTAGAAGGGTGGGACCCATGGATGCGAGCAAAGAACGATGTCGAGCTCTCCTGCTCTGTATCTTTTTTGAGCTACTGTAACTCGTCTTTTGAAAAGGTGATGGTTTTCACGGCCGGTGGAAGCAGGCAAGTGGAAAGGCCGACTCGAACACTAATGAGCTCAGTCCGACTGAAAAAATGCTTAGGATAAAGAAGAGGATGAGGGCGAGACGGAGAAGAGGATGAGGGCGAGACGGAGAAGAGGAAGAAGGCAGAGGGTGGGGGAGTGGGAAAGGCTGAAAAGGAGAGGGTTAGGGGGGAAAGGGGAGGAATGGAGGAGAGGGGATGTAGGAGGAGGGGAGGGGAGAGGCAGAGGGGCTGAAGAAGTGGGAGAGGAGAGGAGGGAGGAGGGGGAAGGGGGGGCCGGGGGAGGTAGGGGCTTTAGGGGCAGAGTTAGAGGCGGATGTAGGGGGTGGGGGTAAGGGCTGGGGTGGTGGAGAGAGGGATTTCAATACTTTGTTTTTCTGGATGCCACGACACATACACTCCAATGAGGGCATTGTTCATGGCGCACTTGTCTGATCTTTGACTTGACATCAATAGTGTACGCATCTTGCAAAAAACAAGTGACTTTGATATCATGTTGGCAATTTTCATCAGACATTTTACTTGTTCCTTTTTTATGTGTCATCAAATTTCAACATCGAATTATGTTCTTCTACATTTGAAGATGCTTCTATAATCGGAGTGGATACAATTCTAATGTCTCGCACTTGTGAATCATCAGCGATTGAGTTGTGACATTGCATGGCTTCTTGCTTTTCGAAGTATTTTGAAGTATCCTTGAAATTCCTTCTCTTTGTCTTTGGATCTTGTCTGAGCATAATGTGACGTGACTTTCATATCAATGAGCCAATTATTGACCACCAAGCATAAAGACTGATCCATAGAGTTATACTTTGCAAGTATGTGTAAAACTCTTAAAATGTGCATGTAAAATATAACTTTGTGTTGCTAAACACGTTAGTGAAGACGACATTGAATTTTAATAAACTTTGAGCAAGAAAGGGCTTGACCACCAAGCATAAAGACTAATCCATAGAGTTATACTTTGCAAGTATGTGTAAAACCGTAAAAATGTGCATGGAAAATATAACTTTGTGTTGCTAAACACGTTCGTGAAGACGACATTGAATTTTGATAAACTTTGAGCAAGAAAGGGCTCAAAGTCCTTACAAAGTATCACTAAATCAAACTTAGATTGACCATAATGATGACCCCTCAAAATGACCAAAACAGCATTAAAATATTTCTCTTTATGTGCTTGAAGTTTGGGTCAAAACAACACTAGAAACAAAGTCCAAATGACCAAGATAATGCTTCTAACCTTTGACATAGGCAATTGGATCGATTAAGACACCTCAATTACAAAGACCGGGTGCAATAACTATTAGTATATTATCTAGAGAGAGAGAACCAAGTGCAATAACTAGAGAGAAAGAGAGAGAGAGAAAGAGAGAGAGAGAGAGAGAACACAAAAAAACATGTAAAGGATATACTTCAAGCTGTAGTGTTAAGTTGTAACCGGTCAAAAAGTTCCCACCAATCACAACGGAATCAATAGGTGTAGCAACACTGTGTGGCCATCCGCCAGGTCTGCCAATCACATCAAATCTAGAGAAATTATGATCTATACCACAAAATTCCCAAAAAGACCTATATAGTAGCTGCACCCTTTACAATATTGACAAAGTACCCAAAGAGAAAATTTGAATATTTCATAAAAATGTATTTAATAAAATAAAAAACAAAGCTATTTCACAATGTTAAGACTATAAACTTAAACAAGATGCAGATTGCCTTTAAACAATAGTAGTTGAGTTAGCTAACTGTTGACAAAATTCAACCACCAATGTATGTTATGCTCAATCGAGGTAACATGACCTTGGAAGGGTCAGTTGACATTTTCCTTTAAAGGATCAATGTTTGTATTATATTTGTTTGGGCTTAATGTAAATGATCAAAAAGGAATCAAGGTCAAGGTCCTTGGTGAGGGTGACATGGCACTAGACTAGGTGGATCTAAGGCTAAGGGACTAAATGCATGAAATATGCCAAGGGGCAAATGGTTTTAATAATATCCCAAGAGAGGGGTAAATGATGCATTAAGGAGGGACCCTAAAATGAAGACATGTGGCATACTAGATCCATCTAGGGAATTTCGGGGCTTGGTGGAAATTAAGTAAGTAAGAGCTTCAACGTAACAATTGGGAAGAAGAGAGAGCTTACTACTACCA
The DNA here is from genome assembly GCF_047967505.1 of Dipteris shenzhenensis. Lineage (NCBI taxonomy): Eukaryota > Viridiplantae > Streptophyta > Polypodiopsida > Gleicheniales > Dipteridaceae > Dipteris > Dipteris shenzhenensis. The sequence continues at coordinate 10,436,646 of NC_141625.1, forward strand.
CCGAGATCGGCTGGGAGGCGATTTTGTGTGCCCATGCCCGTGATTCGATGTAAAGCTAGGAGTAAACAAGTTTGCATTTAATATTTGGTATCAGAGCGGTCGTGATTGGGTTGGATCGAGGACTCATCAGCGTGACGATCAGAGAAAAAGACTAAGGTGGTAGATTGTTTGCGTCGTCTGGTTCGGGCCATCGGGTAGTTCATTAGTTGGGTGGACATTGAACATCAGGGTGGCGCACGCGCTGGTCACGACTTGTTGACTGTTGAGCTGAAGAACCTGAAGAACGTGATCCGTAATATCACTGCATCATATTGCGCGGATGACACCGGTGGTTTTGGGTTAGCACGTAGTAGAAGACAGTGTCCCACTTATTGTTCAGCGAGGAATCGACATACCGAAGCGCAATTAAAAACTGGAAATAGAGTGAGGAGGGATATCGGGACTTGAGCGTAACACTTTACCATCATCTGATACTCTTAAACTAGATGATGAGCGAAGGACCGCAGCCACAGCAGTTGTAACTTCTGAAGGAACCTTGTCAGGACCAACCTTCTCCAGCCCAAGATAACTCCTCATCTGTGAAAAAGAGCATACTAGGGGAAGACTAACCAAGCCATCCTCACTTTCCTCCATACATTTTCAAAAAAAACTTGTCAAGAGGCAGATTATTGTCACTGAAGTAAAATTCCACCTGTCGAAGAATTGGACGGAGGTCTTATCGTCGAAGGAAGGTTCCATGAAGCCGAAATAACTCTGTACGGTTGCAGTTAGCAGATGATCGCACCACCCATGAGACTAGTCTGGCATGTGTTGATCGCGTGGAGATACCAGGGGGTTTTTGATTTCTTTTTTCCCTCTGTTTTATTTTTTTGGTTAAATTTCTAAAGCTTCGAGGTGTGTGAGCTGGATTGGGAGCGAAATTATGCCTTTGGATTTAAGGATTTGAGGTTTCTGAGATTGCAGGAGTTTCCCTAGCATAGGGAAAAGTGGTTTTGGTTGCAGTGTGATGTATGCCTGGTTAGCTGTAAATTTGGAAGTTGGGCTTTTGACTTGTAACTACAGTTTCAAGCGGTATTTTATTAATTATTTATTTAAATTAAAAAAAAACACCCATCGAACTAAATGGAAGTAGAAGAAGAAGCTTCTAGGATGGATCCCGTAGAGTCGGGAGTCCGGCCGACCCCGCAGGTGTCGCGCCTTGAAGATCATACACTATCTGGCAGAATTGCAATGTTAGAGGATGCCTTGCAACAGATTTTAGCGCAGCAGTTACAAGCAAATGTAGGGCAATCTGAGCTCAGAAAAATGGTTCATAGTATGTCTGCTAGACCATCTCGTGAAGAGAAAGGTAAATTTCCAATGGAACCGGAGTCCAGTGTTCATACGGTCGAGCCTAGGAGAGCTAAGGTGCCTAATATTGCCAATTATAGGCCAAAAAAGTATTCTGGTCGGATGTCTGACCGTAGTTCCGATATCATAGAGACCTGGTTACACAAATGGGACGAGGCATTTGCCATTTGTGAAATTAGAAATGATATGAAGAAAATCCGCGAGGCCACCCATATGTTTAATGAGGCAACGGATAGGTGGTGGATAAAACAACAGAAAGATGGAGTGGCATCCACTACTTGGGAGGGGTTTAAAAAGGAATTTAGAAAACACTTCTTACCTCTTGACGAAGCATCCCGAGCTTGGGGTCAATATCGAAACCTTCGTCACAGAAATTTATCAGTGGCGGAATACACTGATAAGTTCAGAGAAAGTGTAATGAAGGTTGGTGAACCTCCACCTCAGATTTTATCGTTGGATTGAATGATCGGATAAAGATGGAAGTTTGGGCTAAGTATGCAAACACGCTAGATGAAGCAATTGCCATAGCCTTGAACTATGAGGATGCAAAAGGCAGCAGACCAAGTGGGTTTGTGCAAGTTGGGACTCAGTATGGATACCCGAAGAAAACTGGGTTCAAGAAGAAGTTTTTTCCCAAGAAAGAGACTTCTATCAAGTAAGAGAAAAAACCCGCGAGAGCTAGCTCAAAGCGGAATACATCTTCAAATCATGAGGATAAATAAAAACCCCCTCAGAGTGAGGTGGAAAACAACCAAGACTGAGGAGGCTGAGGCTGAAAGTGCCACCTCAACCCTGTAGTAGTCTCAGAGAAGAAAGGAGAATCCTTCCATTCCCTGAAGAAAGAAGCCCTCCTAGCTGAGGCTGCACGGGAGTCTCCCTGCATACTCGTCCATACGGCCATCAAAGTATGTACGGTGTCTGTCCAGATACTAGCCAATGTGTGCGAGGGATGAACCTGAGTACCCTCCAAAGCCTCTGTGCATCTGGCTCTCCAGATATGCTAGGATGCTATGCTTGCTAAAATCTCCCAAGAAGTATCCACAGAGGCATGTACAGCTGTAAAAGGAAGGTGTGGTACCACATCCAACAAACAGGACTCAATCTGATGACGTCGAACCGAAATAGCCCGAGAGGAGTCAAATCTCTCATAGAATACTTGAGGCCCTGTAAGAGAAAGCCAAGCCACTGAGCCCCATGTCATAAAGAATGGGGAGTCGGCAAAGTGACTGAAAATCCTGGCTACCCCCATCCAAATCATCCTCGCCTGTTTGCAATCCCATAAGCAATGCTGAATAGTCTCCGAAGCAGAGAGGCAACGAGGGTAAGTAGGGTCGGCTCCAAACCTGGATCTCCAAAGGTTCACTGCAATCCCACCATGGATAGAGAGCCAAAAGAAGATAGTGATCTTTCTATTCCTGTGGGATTTCCAGAGTCTCCTCCAGAAGCACCTCTGCAGATACGCAGTGATATCAAATGTCTCCCAATGAGGAACTCTGGAAGGTCTCCAACCTCTACTACTGAGCGGAAATCTCCTGGCATTACTGACCGTGTAACAAAAGAAGGGGATGCTCTTCTCTCGATGCCCTGTGTAAATCCACTCCACTCTCCGTGGTCCCACTGCAAATACCTGATAGGAACTCCCCCATAGAGCCAGAGCCTCCAAGACCCGGTGGAGAGTAGCCGGGGGTCTGGGTCTAGGAACCACTCTGAATCTAATCCCTGCACCAAAAGACCTACAACCCTGATAGGCTGAAAAGCAGACTCAAGCAAGATGTCCTCTGTGGACCTGAGCAATCTGCCACCATCCTGGACACTAAAAACTAAAGCATCCTCATATGCATCTCGAAAGGCCAAAACCTGAAGCGGAACACCGCCTCTCGTAAAAGTACATGCCCAAGTGGAGCAAGTGAGTGGCATATCATCTCTGTCTACCCAAACCTCTGGAAGGGCTGCCTCAATCTGCAAGATCCTCCCTGCACTCCCTCTGAGATGTCCTGTCGACCTTGATTTGGTCTCTTCTAGAAGCCTGCGGAAAGCTTTCCAAGACCCCATAGATGATGTAGGTCCCCTCTCCCACCTGGACCACTGCATGTAGAGTGAGGCACCCAGTGGTCTGCCATGATCATCTAAAATATTGTCATTCCACATGATGGGTTGCCTATCAATCTCTTCACGAGAGGAAGGAGGAATCCTCCGAAGAGTGCTCCTGAAACTGCTGGCCCAAGCTTTCAGAATGGCAACCATGAGAGGGGACGAAGGTGATCTGAGGTGTGCTGTGGTGAAGATCCACCTAACACTGCTCATCCAGTCTCCTCCTGAAAAAGGTGTGCACCTCTGTATGCTGCTAATAAGAAAGTCCTTCATGGTATCCACTTTTGAGATCTATCCTGCTAGAAACTACAACTTATCCAGTACATTATCAATGCGAGCAGTGGGGAACTTGTTCTTAACTGTCATCTTATTCAATGCATGGTAAACAACACACATGCCAAATGAGCCATCCTCCTTTTGGACCAGTAGTACAAGTGAACAACAGGGTGAAGAACTAGGTTGAATCCACCCCTTCAAAAGCAAATCATGCGCCTATGTCATTCTCTCTTCCCTCTGAGTTGAGTTACTCACTCTATAGGGGGGACCTGTTAGGTGGCTCAATCCTCGGATAAGTTCAATAGTATGGTCCTCTGGACGCTCAAGTGGCAATTCCCTTGGAAGGATATCTAAAAGACAATCATGAAAAATATCAAGAAACTGAAATTTATCCTCAATTTATATCAGAATTTACATATATTTCTATATCCTTGATAAAAATCATGTACGCAGAAATTGCAGACTTTATTGATTTAGCAACGGAAGCATTTGATACAACGGGGATAGTCACCCCTCTTCTTTTTACAACAATCTGATGCTCTCTACCCCTATAGGTAAAAACTAGAGTTCTCTATGGTATCATAAGATGTACCCTCTTCCTATGAAACCAGGGAATACCCAACTCTACATCATGTTGCTTTAGGGGTGAAATATAGAAATCATCCTGGTCTACACAGTCTTGTAAATGGATTCGGATCTTCCTAATAAGGGGGGTGACAGGAATGGCATCTCCTTGAAATATTTGATCTACATGCAAAGCACTTCCCAACTCTTATGTATTAATCCTAGGCCATAAGGCTAGCTATTTGGAAATGAAGTTATCAGTAGGCCCTAGATCAAAGAGAATCAATACATTCTGATTCCTTGCTTTACCCCAAGAGAGGAAAAGTTCTCTGGCCTTTGGATCGGCCACTCTCCCACCACCATCAATCAATGTCTCTCGAATTCTTCCTTTGAAGTTGGAACAAGCTCTCTTCAGAAAAAGGCCATGCCTTCGCTCTAATACCACTATAACACGATCCCATATGAAGGGTCCACGTCCGCAACGCCTCTTCAATGAAGGCCATGTGGAAGAATTGGATGCGCTTATGGCTGTTCCACAATAGAAGCACAAATCCCAGGGTGTTCCCTCCCCACTTGCTAAGTCAAGCCACTAGAAGAGAGGTCGATCTTGCCATTGTCAATGTCCTTCAAACTTTATGCATTCGACTTCCGTGGCAGTCTTCATGCATATGCAAGAACCGGCTTCAACTTTCAAGTCTAAAGGCAAACCTCTTGAAAACACAGCCTTTGTGACACATCATCCAGAAAAGAAGAACTCGGCACTTTCCCAACCTGAAAGAAAAAACTTTCAGCCTAAGAAGCCAAGGGGGAGCTAGAGACCCTATAAGGGTAGAGCTCGTTTCACACCTGAGCAGATTGAGACCTTTCGAAAGGAGGGCAAGTGTTTACGGTGTGGAATAGAAGGGCATGTGGCTGTCCAATGCCCCAAAGGACTTACGGATCCAAGGGAGCAGTGAAGACCACAAGAGCCGCCTGGACCTAAGGCGGGAGGTATCCCAAATGTATTGATTGAAGACCAACCCTTGTGGATATACGAAGCATCACCAGTCTCATATGGCATGTTGATAGTTTCATGACGGGTGGAGGGTGATCCGGTAGGGAATAGTCAAACCACTAGTAACTTCACTCATGTGAAGTTCACCTCGTGCACCAGCTTCCATCATCATGTCACTCGATGTGACTACCATGGATACTAAAGATCTATCACGATACCGTAGATGTTGTATACAAGACCATATTGAAGAAAGAAAAAGCAAACCATACTAAAGATGATAAATATACATCAAGATGAATCCATGAACATGTGCAAACTCATCCTCTTAAAACACACCATGTAGTGCAGTTTCAATCTCATGATAGTCACTCATAGGGTAAACTCCATCACACATAGCAAGGATTAGCTACTATGACATCCCCACTGACATCATCAACACCCAACCGTGGGTGTAGACCATAGTATAAACATATGCTCTCACACATACAAATCCACACACCCACACATACATCAGCAACCATTTATACAAAGGTCTTCGTACTGAGTTTATGTCAACACTCCGAAGGGGAAGGGCAAACTCAGCCTGCCAAGGCTAGAGCTAAAAGAGAAGGCCAATTAACAAGTAGTCCACATTCTCTTCATTCAAGCTACAACTGCTTGTGAGGACTATAAGATTTCAGTTTAGTCTCTCCCAAACGAGCATCCAAACCAAAAAAATGCTTAGACCATCTAGCTCAAAGGGCAATATACCACTTTAGATAAGAAAGAATTTTCGTAACATCAACAGGCCACAACATGGATGTAAACTTCACAAGGTGAAATTTGCATGTCCGCTAATACAATAGAAGCATATATCAAGATTAATCCAGGAGCATGCCCAAACTCATCCTCTTATTTAACACACCACATAGTGCAGCTTCAATCTCATGATAGTCACTCATAAGGTTGAAAATCATAAACTCCATCACGCATAGTAGGGACTAGCTACTATGACAACCCTATTGACGTCATCAGCACCCAACAGTGGGTGTAGACCATAGTATAAACATATGCTCTCAACTATTTGTGAAGACTATAAGATTTCATTTTAGTCTCTCCCAAACGAGCATCCAAGCCAAATAAATGATTAGACCATCTAGTTGATAGGGAAACACACCACTTAAGATAGAAAGATTTTTCACAATATCAGCAGGTTGCAACATGGACGGAAACTTTACAAGGTGAAATTTGCATGTCCGCTAATACAACACAAGCCTACACTAAAGGTGATTAAGCACATTGAAGGTGACATATTGAAGATAGCAATGTAAATGATATGGTCAAATTGAAGGTAGCAAGAGCTATACTAAAGAGAGCATACATGGTGATCAGCAATGATAAATGCTATGAACTATAAATAACCATGCGTGCAGGATTTGTAGAAAATAACTGGCTAGGGTGGTGAAATCCTATCAAAAGAACTCACACAAAGAAAACTCACATGTGTGGTCAGTAAACATATGACATACGAAAAGTAAATGAAAATAGGATATCCAATAATGATCCACAAATGTAGTGGAGAAAAAATGTAGGCATGCTACAATCAAGTAGTCAATACTTTTAAGAGAGCTCTTGCTAAAGACCCACACTAGAGCTGAGCAAATAGCCATCCGACGGTTATATGCCATACTATACCACCATCTATGAAATGAAGCAAAGAGTTTGATTCTTCCTAGAGTCTATTGAGAGTATGAATGTATCTAGCCAAGTGGTGGCCAGTGTCCCCAAGGCTATGTGGTTTTTTGCTCTATGGCCTACTTGCACCAAGCTGTCCGCCGATTCTTCCCACACCTAGCACGGTCCGATTCTTCCTAGGGTCGATTGAGAGTATGAATGTATCTAGCCAAGTGGTGGCTATGTGGTTTTATGCTCTATGACCTACTTGCACCTAGCTGTCATATGTACCAAGACATGATGCTCGCTATTAGCTTCCAACTATGTGATACTCACTATCCGCTCCATCTATGACATTGTCTAGGTATCATCACTATCTATGTAAAGTCTTGAGAATGGATAAAGGTCAAGTTGTGCCCTACCAATCTAAAGGACAAGCTCCCCTAAATACCATCCTAACCACAAGCAAGTCCTCTGTCTGTAACCTAGTGTCATTTGCATGGTGTACCTAGGGTTGGACATCAGGTGAACGTGGGTTATGGGATAGCATAGGGCTGGATGGCTATTTTTAGCTGAATTTGCTATATATAGAGATTGATTCATATATAGTGCTCGCTTTATATGGAGGGAGCTTTTCATAGCATTGTGCTATCTATAGCGGGTTTCCTTCTATATAGAGGGAGGGCCAGTGCTATTGTGTAGATCAGTTGAGCACTCCTCAATTGATGGATGGGGCTTGGACCCAGGCCGGGACTCTGGCCATCTACATGGCGGATCATAGGTGGTGTATTGAAGGTCCTCTGGACGGGCTCAGGTGGTATGGGACGCCCGGGTTAGATACGGGCCTATGGATGAGTCGAGCTGTAGCCCATGTGCTCGGGGGTGGTCGGGAGGATCGAGGCACCTGTGCTATGATTCTGGTTGTATCGAGGACGAGATTCTAGGTCAGTGATAGGGTCAAATCCTGCGGGGTCGTGTCATCTGGTATTAGAGCCATCCTATCACAATTGAATTCAACGCGAGGTATGCAGAAAAGATGTCTTCCAGGTATGCTTTTTGAGATTGCTTTTGCAAATCTGAAATTTCGCTCATGTATGGGCTGAATCGTTGGCTGATGATGTGCGCTCATGATTGGGAGAGTTGTGGAAGAAATAGAAGTCCATAGGCTGTGTGCTCTCTCTCGGTTGCTACGTGTTTGGAAATTGTGATTCCCTGAGAAGGGTAGGCGATGAGAAGACTTGATGCTTTCAGCAAGAGATATGAGGATGGATCGTTTCTGACCTATAACTACCCACGCTTGGGTTGTTGATGTGATTGGCTGTGTGGGGACGCGTGAGAGTGGGCTGGTTAGGGAAAGAATTCGCTCTAGAATCTCAAGGATGAGATTCTTACCCTAGAGACCTAGTTTTGCTGCAGTTGAGAAGTAGGAGGAAAGAGAGAGTGTTCATAAGCCTAGAAAGCGGCTTGTCTAGGAGATTCGGGCATCAGAGACAGGGGCGATATGACTGGGGCAGGCGCTTGTCTTTGGGAAGGAGCGTATGGCCTGATTTTAGCGCGTTTTGGCTATTTTTGGCTGGCTGGAGAAAAGCGGGACAGGATCTATTAAAAGCGAGACTGTTTTTTGGTTAAAAAGCAGGTTGCTTTTTTGTTTTTCTCTAGCAAGGAAAGCACTTGCTCTAAATCAAGCACCCACCCTAAATTCGCCTAGCTTTTGATGGCCCTTCCTGGCTAATTATATACCCGGGATTTCTCTCTCTTTCTCACTTCAGCACTTCAGCGCATGAAGGCGAATTTCCCACCCTCTTTCCGTCTAAAATCAGCCTATCAGATTCCGCCATCTTTCTTGATGTCCTCTGTGAAGAGCACATGTTTGGACACAGCTGCTTTTCTTCTAGTCTCTCTCCCGTGCGAGATATTTTCCAGCCATGGAAGGACATCAAAGTAATGAGACACCTACGTTGGATTACTGTTTTATTGAGATGGAGGATGAGGCTACATCGGAGATTAATCCTCGTAGACCTCATGACCTGCTACCAGAGATGGATTCCTTGATGGATGAACTCTGGGCAGTTCTTCACTACTATAAAACCCCTCAGTACCAGAAATATATTGAAGAAGGCTCATGCTGTTCTAAATGTAGACAGCTTGTTTTAGAGTCTTTATACCGCTTCCGTGCTATTGAGAAGCGATGAAGAGGTTGAAATCCATCCTCAATTTTGACCGACACCTAATTATTTATTGGCTCGACGGGATCTTTTGAACCACGTTTGGTTCAAGAAGCTTCCCAATTTTGTATGAATTATAAACTGTCTTGTTATTAAATTGACCAGGTTTTGGTTAATTTGGTTATGATTTGTAACTTGTGGCATCTATAATTTGATGGGTTTTTTTTAAAATTATATAACGTGTACTTTTGTTCCATATATCTTGATGTTTTTTAGGTATATGGTACATTGACGATGCCTCAGACTTTGTTACATCTTAAACTGGACTTAACTAAGACAATTGGATTTCCCTTTCTCGAATCTTGGTGCGTAGATTCCTGTTTGGTTTCTATTTGAAGTTTTGATCTCGATGTGATTGTGAGTTATGACTTTTCTTCGAGTTACCGTTTGGACATATGAAGGTTCTTATTGATTAGACCAGGATGCATCTTGTTGGATACCTTCTTTGAATCATGTCCAAAGGCAGGGTCATTCTGAGTCTTACTCTTTTAGCCCGAGGTCATGGATAGTCAAGATTCAAGAGTTGTTAGGGATGCTACCTACTGGTTTTCTTCTTTGACCTATTGGTTGGGGCATTGTAACACAAGGGGGTGTATAATCACATTAAGAAAAGGATTGAGAACGGATTTGCCACCCTGACTCAATCTGGGATCATCTGAGTTGAAGAGGGATTGGCTACCTGATTCACTCATATTGTCCACTGAGTTTTTTATTTGCAGTATACTTTGGTGGTATGGGACACTAAGGTATGTTACACTTAAGATTCTCTGATGTGGTGGTATAATCCAGCGTGAAATAATACCCAAGGACCTCTAGGGTGAAGTACAAGTAGGCTGAATTGAATTGGGGGCAACCTGATTAAATTTTTTACGAGGGCTGACTAAGATTCGTTACCCTGAGTGAAGCCATGTTTTTTTTGGGTTCAACCCTAGAGCTCCATAGTCTAGACTCAATCTCACGGAGGGTTACCGCATATCTTTTAATGCTGGTATGTCAGTTCCTTGTTTGGAACTTGATGTTCCTAGATAAGAGATCCTAAGAACTGGATGATCCTGTGATCGGAGCGGCTTATTGTGCACAAGTTTATACAGGATATTCGATAGTGGATCTTGTTTTAAGAGATTTTGGATTGTATGCTTCCGTAGTCTTTGGATTACATAGGATGTTATTCCCATGATGGTTGACTATATACATGTCTAGAACAGTACCATTGATTGGATATAGCCAACTGAATTTTTGTTGATTATCCTCATGTAGGGGCATTTCGAGGATAGATCAAGGGGACCATATCTTTGGTCAGGATTTTGCCCATTGATACTTCCATGAAGATTCTTCCATCATGAGTTATGAACGGACACCTAATTGTTCTACGATGGAAAGTCTGTCATGTATTTCAACCCAATAATTTGAATTACAAAGGTATTCCGTTGAGGGATTTTCTGAATACTAAGTAACTCAAGAATTAGGGTTGATAGAAATTGCAACCCAAAAATTGGCCTCGAGGGGTTCAATTGATGGGGTTGTTCGAACAATGATTCCTCAATCTCAACCTAAGATTTTGAGTTCAAGGATACTCAATAGATAAGGTTGATAGAATCATTTACCTTCAGGTACGGATTTTACCATGCTTGTGTATGGATATGTCAACGGAATTAACTCTGTAGATTCAGGCGTTACTTGATTTCTCGAGAAGATTACTCGATGACATGTAACCTTGTTTAGATTGAGAGATTTACTTTCCTTGGGTTGGTTATCAAAGATTGTGGCTTTGGGCTTAGATTTTCTTTGATTTGAATCTCATGGAAAGTTCAAACTGATAGTCAAGAGTATAGTTATTGGCATAGACTCATCTTCATAGAGAGTTTTCGGGCTTTCTGGTGAACTCAGGAGTGAGTTCTTAGAGGAAGGGGAGTATGTCATGTGCATGGTGTACCTAGCGTTGGATATCAGGTGAACGTGGGTTACAGGATAGCATAGGGCTGGATGGCTATTTTTAGCCGAATTTACTATATATAGAGATTGATTTGCTCAATGATGATGTGTCACTGTGAGTCACATGCAGTGATGATGTGGCACTGTGCCTAGCAAGAGGTGTGCCAGTGGAGCCTGTGCTGAGGTGGCAGAAGTGGTCACATGCAGTGACTGTGAAGCACTGTGTGTGCCTGCAGAGGTCAGTGCTGACTGGACAGTTGAGGTGGCACTGCTGAGGTGGCACAAATGATGATGTCAGTAAGGTGACATGGCAATGATGACGTGTCTTGATGATGTGGTAGGATGACGTGGCTGATGATGTGGTAGGATGACGTGGTAGATAAGCTGAGGGTTGATGACGTGGCAGCCTGATGGGGCTACTGATGTGGCAAGCGTGGGAGACTGCTGACGTGGCACTTGATTCATATTTAGTGCTCACTTTATATGGAGGGAGCTATTCATAGCATTGTGCTATCTATAGCTCAATCAAGTATCAAGCCTACAAGCTCTTTGGTCTACATGTGAATACTTTCATTTTGTTAATTGCTCTTGCTATTTCATTTCCATTGCATTATGTCTCTCTTTGAGTATTATTATCTCTCTCCCTAGCCTACCCTCTCTTCTTTTGTTTTTGTGCAAAAAGAGACTTCTATTAAGTATTAAAGAAAACCGTTAGAGCAAGCTCCATACGGAATACACCATGCAATGCATGAAAAGCTCAAAAGACAAAAAGAAAGGATTGGGGCTGAAAGTGCCATCTCAATCTTGTAGAACCCTCCGACAAAAAGGGAGAACCCCTCCAAACTCGTAGGAATACAGTCCTCCTAGAAGAGGCTGCCCGTGAAAGGCCTTGCATGCTAGCCCAAATGGCTATCAAAGTATGAACTGTGTCAGTCCAAATACCCGTGAACACCTGGGAAGGGTGTATCTGGGTGCCATCCAGGGCCTCTGTACATTTGGCTCTCCAAATGTGCCAAGAGGAAATGCTAGCCAGAATCTCCTAGGAAGTGTCCACTGAAGCATGAGAAGCTCTGAAGGGTGTAAATGGTACAACCTGAAGAGAGCAGTTCTCTATCACTTGCCTGCGGAACAAGAGTGCCCAAGAAGAGGGCAAGTAGGGTCAGCCCCAAATCGTGATCTCCACAAGTTCACTACAATCCCTCCATGAATAGAAAGCCAAAAGAAAAGAGTGATCTTTCTATTTTTTAGGGATTTCTAGAGCCTCCTTCAGAAGTTCCTATGCAAATCTTTGGTGATGAAGAAGCTGTCCCAATGGGGGGCTCTGGAGGGAATCCAACCCCTACTGCTCAACTGAAATCTCCTGGCATTACCAACCTTGAACAAAAGAAGGGAATCCCCCTCTCTCGGTGTCCATGATCTATCCACTCCCACTCTCCAGGGTCCCACTGTAAGCACCTCATAGGTGCACCTCCATATAACCACAATCTCCAGGATCCCAAGGCCAAGAGCAGAGGGTCGGGGTCTAAATACCACTGCAAGCCCGCTCCATGATCCACAAAGCCAGCAATCATGATAGGCTGAAAGGCAACCTCTAGAAGAATATCATCCGTGGATCTAGAAAGTAGACCCCCATCCCCAACGTCAAAGACAAGTGCATCCTCCCCAACACCTCGAAGAGCGATCATCTGAAGAGGAACTGTTGTCCTCGAGAAAGCTCCCATCCAAGTGGCATAAGTAATAGGCATATCAATTGTCCAGTCCACCGGGATAACTGCATCTATCTGTTGAATCCTGCGTGCTACCCCTCTGAGGTGACTAACACTATAGTCTCTGATCCTCACTCTCTGATCCTCACGTAGCTTGATAAATGCTTTCCAAGTGCCTACTGTGAAGGCGGGGCCTCTCCCCCATCTAGACCACTACATGTAATGCGAAGTGCCCAGTGGTCTGCCATGCTCATCAAGAATACTGTCATTCCAAATGACCGGCTGCCTATCAATCTCTTTGAGTTTAGAGGGCGGAACCCTGCGAAGTGTATTCCTGAAGCTGCCCCAAGCTTTCAGGATGGTAGCCATGAGAGGAGATGCAGGAGATTTGAGAGGGGCAAGTAAAAATCCAGCGAGGGCTGTCCACCCAATCATCTCCCAAGATAGGTGTGCAAGCCTGAATGCGTCCAAAAAAGAAGTCCTTCCAAGGTTCCTGCCCAGGCATGAGACCCCTCACCACCACCTTACAAAGCAATGCCCTGCATTGCAGGTCCGGATCAATGATATTAAGGCTCCCTTCACATGTAGGGAGAATAATGGTCTCCCAGGCCACCCTCGCTGCAACATCTATTGTGCCATCGAGTCCACTCCATAAAAAATTTCTGATTGGTCTAATGAGCTGAGTGATGCACTCTCTAGACCGGCACCAGCATGAACACACAAACCAGGCGGTGGCCAAGAGAACCTGGTTCACTACCACAACTCTAGATGCAAGGTCAAGTTTGGCTGACCTCCAGAAGAGAAGCTTTTTCCTTATATTCTCCAGTACTGGTGTAAATTGCTGTGCTGGAGAGATGCTCAACCCTACCTGGCATCCCAGATATCTAACAGGAACACCCCTCTGAATCCAAGAGAAGCCAATGTCAACTCCCCAGCCTGGAGTGTGCTCATCGCAGATCCAAAAGCCAAAGGATTTATCCCAGTTAATGTTTGCTCCTGTAGCTGAGCAAAAGATATCCAAGGCTGTCCGGAAAGCATCCAGTGACTACGAGGAGGCCTCAATAAAAATGGCAGTGTCATCAGCCAACTCACAATCCAAAAGCTCCTGCTCCTGTCTCAAGGGCAATCTCAGCCCTGAGATCTAAGAAAGATACTCATTGCTTCAGCCACAAAAATAAAAAAGAAGGGGGCTAAAGGGCATCCCTAAGGGACTGATCTGGAAATTTGAAACCTGTCACCCCTTACCCCTCCAATCAAAACTTGGCTGTGGGCTGATTTGTATAAGGAGGCTACCCCTCTAATCCATGCATCTGAAAATCCGAATCATAGAAGAGTGCCCTCAAGAAAACCCCAATCTACTCTGTCATAGGCTTTCTCAAAGTCCAAGAGTAGAATTGCTAGCCTCTGCTTGCTCTCTGCATAGCCCACTCTGAGGCTTCCCAAAAGGAAAAGATGTTATCAAATATGCTCCTACCATGCACAAAGCCTGTCTGAGTATCATGGATAAGGTCTGGAAGAAGGGGCTGCAATCTGATGCTGATTGCCTTGGCAAGAATTTTGGATAGAGTGCCCAAAAGAGTGATGGGTCTCCAATACAATTGCCACCTTTCGGGATAAGGTGTATTAGTCCCTCGGTAAGTGAGTGCATCTCACCCGAATCCCAAATGCCTTGCAGGGCTGAAGTAATATCATCACCTATCATATCCCAAAAGGCTATAAAAAAAGATGGAGTAAGACCATTTGAACCAGGGCACTTGCCCTTATAAAGGGCGGCGAGAGCAGTCTTGAATTCTGTGTGTTGGTAAATCGTGCATCAAGTGAGCATATCATCTCTGGTGTGACCACAACACAGGTAAACGCTGCCAAACCGCATCTCTAGTCACATCTCTGGCCTGTGTGTCAGAGTCTATAGAAAGAAGTGCATGACGGTATCTGTCACCACAATGTAAATATCCTAAGTCAAAGTACACTTGACCATTTATTTGATCATAATTAAAGATTTTTATATGTGTTAATTATGGTCAAAGAGTTATTTTAATGGTCAAAGGATTGACTACGGTCAAAGATACTTGACTCTAGTCAAGTAAACCTGACTACGGTCAGAGAGTGTTGACTTCGGTCAACAAGACTTGGCATGCGCCAAGAGGGTTAACCTCGGTTAACCAAGATGTGCCAACTTCGGTTGGAGAGACTTGGCTATAATTAAGGCGCCTCGACCCTTGGTCAAAGCTCCTTAATTATAATCAAGAGTGTTGACTCCGGTCAACCAGAGAATAAATATATATTTTTATATTTGTTAGGTGTGCACATGTGTTCAGTGGGGACGCCCACCGTGACTAGAATTAGTCCACAGTGTGTTATTTGCATGCAAAGCGCTAACAATTAATGGGTGCCATGGTGGTGCGCTTTAATTAATTGTTGCAGGTACTAGGAAGGATTATTTTTCCTAAGCGTAACGGGAGCCTGACAAGCATCTAGGAGGCGGTTCGTGTGACCGAGAGCTCCAGAATGGCCCTTAGTGGCATGTAATAGGACTTAATCTAGATTTTAGACAAGTGGCATGTTGCCAATTTGAAATGAGCTTGAAGCTCTTGTAAAAAAGGGGATTTTTCACGTTTTAAAAAAGGAGAGAGTACCAGACAGCTCTACGCTGAACTTTTGTAACAGATTCTCTTCAAGTAATAAAATACCTTCGGGGGGGTCCAGCCTGACATGTTGTCCTGGGCCCTATTGTCTTTGTAGAGAGAGGGAGAGTGGAAAAGAAGTGTACTTGCTGATTATTACTAAGGAAGTTACGTTGGCAATTATGGCTATCTCTCAGAAGAGCGAGATGGGTAGCGGGTCGGTTTTATAGATTCCGTCTGGTTTTATTGGTATCAAAGCCTGGTTGCACAGCTTCATAAAGCTGTGACGATCAAGTACTAGTTGCGTCGAAAATTTCCAAAGAAGGGGTGCTATTATCGTACGCAGGGATGGATAGACGAGAACTCGGAAGAACTGAGAGTGCATTTTTCTTTTGAAATTTCCCGTGCTCATTGACCACGTAGTTCACAGAGAAACCCGAAGCCCAAGTCGAGGGAGCCCGTATCTAGGAGCAAAGGAAGATGGAGCAACGACGTATGAGACCTGCTGGTGGGCTGGATTAAAATCTCAAACCATCGTCGTGCTTCACTGACGTAATAGCACGCAAGTGCTTAGGCGTGACGTTTGAAGCGGGGTGCGAGGTGCTGGCGAAAGTGAAGCCTCTGTCCAAAAGAACGCGATGCCTTGTGCGTCTTCTTTGTCATGACGTAGATTCGTCATATATGGTCAGGCGTGGAGAAGGTGCGAAGGAGCGGCGGGTCATGCTATCGTTCTAATTTGGCCAGTGGACGGAAAGCTTTGCTAGTCCCGTGACGCTGTGTGCACGCGATGCTTGGCGATGCCCTCTACGCTAAAGCTTCACGAAATTGCTAAGGTGACGCAACGTCCACGTGGATGCTGACGTGGCCAGGGTGCCAGCTAGGTGTACACGTGGCAGATGAGCAGTGGGCTTGATGACGTGGCAGTCCATGCTGGCAGACAGCTCAGCAGATGACGTGGCAGCCAGTTGGCATGCACGTGCAGATGCTGACGTGGCAGTACACGTGGCAGACAGCGCAGTAGATGACGTGGCAAGACACGTGGTAGGCTGATGTGGCAAACTAGTGGTTAGATTTACTTTGGTTAGTTAACTCTGGTCAAAGGTCTAGACCAGTCTGGTCACTGTAACCAGACTGTGACCAGTCCAGTTAGTCCACTTGCAAACTAACCAGACCAAAACCAGTCAGTCTGGTTAGAGTAACTAGCCAGTTACTCCATCTGGTTACTGTTCTTTTCCAAAAAAAAAAAAAAAAAAGAGAAGAACAGTTGCAGAGACTGTTTCTACTAGCACTTTTCACCTGCCTGTCAGACTTTTACTGTCTGGAAAGCAGCAGAAAAACAGAGAAAACAGAGAAAACAGAGAAAGTAGATTTCTACTGTCAGAAAAGCAGCAGAAAAGCAGAGAAATCAGAGATTTGCAGAAAAGAGGTATGCATGCCTTTGAGCAGTGAAAAGAGGGAAAAACAGATGCCTTTTGAAGCCATCTGCAGCAGCCAGAAAAGGGCAATATGGTGTTGATGCTTTGGCAACTGTGTGGGTTTATGCCTTGAATTGATAGCCAATACTAGCATAGATTGTGAATGCAAAACACCTCTTGTTGAGGTATTTTTCTGTTGGAAAAGCAAAGGTAATTGTGCATCAGTTACCTACACGGTGTGAGAAATTTGCAGATCCCAGAATATGGATCAATCACCTATCCAGTGGGATTCACAAGATAGGGATGTACATCCAAGACAGAGAAGTGTGCCGCAAACTCAACAAGAATTTGAACAGATGGTACGCACTCGTATACAAGAGATGGAAATCTCAAAAGGGATCCAAGGGCTCAGCATTTGTTTCAAGCAGAAGCTATGCCTAATGCAGTATATGACGTGCCAATGCCAGAGGCACACTCTCGTGTACAGCCTGAGAAAGAGAGATCTCATAGGGGACGGTCCCATAGCAAAAAGAGATCGAGGCATCATCACCGATCTCCTAGTCCATCACCGTCTACCTCGAGTTCGACTTTTGTATCTTCTTCTTCCTTATCAAATAAACCATCCAGGAAAAGAAGAAAACACAAGAAGTCTAGGAAGAGAAAGTCTTCCAAAGAGACCAAGGAATTTAAAGAGGGAGGAAAATCTGTCAAGTTTATGACCATTGTGAAAATCTGTCAAGTTTACGACCTACAATGGACAGTATGGTCATACAGACAAAGCATTGCAGTTCATCAGACAGTTTGATGCTGCATTCGGTACAGAAAAATTTTCAGAATCCTCCAAGTTAAGAATGGTCAGTTTGCACTTGACAGCAACAGCTAGTGCATGGTGGAGTGCACAGACCACAGAGGGGTCAGCCCCAAGGAAGTGGAAGGACTTCAAGAAAGCCTTCTACCAGCAGTTTATGCCTAAACAGTTTAGAGACCATGTTCTTCAAGATTGGGACAGCTTGCATATGGATGCAAGAGATACATTGGATGTGTACAACCAAAAGTTTTGGGATGCTTATTTGCAGGTTGCACCTTTCAAAAAGATCTCCAAAGGCACCCAAATGAGAAAGTACAGAGCAGGTCTCACTCCAAAAATTCAGGCAATAGTGAATGCTTTGGGGGCAAAGAACATTCAAGACCTTATGCATTCAGCTTCAGTAGCGAGTCTTGTGCCGCTACAAGATCCATCTACAGTGCCATCCTTGCATGCAGGACGTGCTGATAAAAAGAAAACTGATTTTTCAAAATCAGAAAAGAAAGAGTACCCCAAGGCTGAAAAGAAAGGGTTTCAGCCTCAGAAGCCGAGGGGTACTCAGTTTTCAAAGACTTATAAGGGCAAATCTCTATTCACCCCTGAACAGATAGCGGAATTCCGTAGAGATGGAAAATGCTTCAGGTGCGGCAAAGAGGGGCATGTGGTTGCCCAATGCCCAGAAAAGCCTTCAACTTCGAAGGGAAAAGAGGCAGAGAAGCCACGAGGACCGCAAAAGCCAATGGCGGGGGGAATTCCTGACATACTGGGTCATGTTTCGGACCCAGAAGAACGAGAATTGCTGCTATCATGGGGCAAAGGTAGAGACCAACAAGCGCTAATTTTATTTCATCCAGGGGCTACTGATAATTTCATATCAGAGGATCTAGCCCTGAGGCTGGGAATAAAGACGGAGGAATTAGGCAGGGCTTTGGATGCCGATTAGATGTTCTGTGGGAATCCTGTGCCAGTTACTCCCTTAATAGGGAAGCTCCGTCTTCATGTTCAGAATTATGTGGATCAGGAAGACTTCTTCATTTCTCCACTGAAACATTATGATGTAGTCTTGGGCATGCCTTGGTTTCATCACAAGGCAGTGAAGTTGACTCTTCCTGAAAGAGTGCTGGAGTTTGTGCATAGGGGGAAAAATCAGCGTTTAATTGCCAGGAATAAAGGGGAGACTATCCCCATTGTATCAGATGTTACATGTGGTAAAGCAATAAAGTTTGCAATTTCTGCGTACATGGTTTTTGTAAAAGAAAAAGAGAATGATATGCATGCTGAAATGAATGATGAAGACAAAGATAAGTTTCAGTTTCTTATATACAAGATAAGACGAAACAAATGAGCTCAGTATGGGTCAATTATGACCTTAGAGTACATCAGTAGATAGTCCAAGCTGTTAGGAACCCGTGGGTGCAATCAGAATTGAATTCTGACAACTTTGAAATTTTAGGGTTTTTGGGAGTGACACGTGGCAGCTGAGACGTGGAATCAGACTGCCACATGGAATCTGAGCTGGCAGGTCAGTCCACCTGTCCCACACATGTGGCAACATGCATGGCAGGGCATGCAGGCCAAGTGTCTGGCCCCAAATCTGGTAGATTTGGGGCAGGTTGTGGGCTGTCCTCTCTGGAACTGCAGCCCACCAAAAATCTGGGACAAGTGTCCACCTTCCACTCTGGGCCTTAAGGGGGGGGGCTGAGCCTATAAAAGAAGGCCTCTCCCCTTCACTCCCTACATGAAAAAATTCGTCACTTTTCTTCTCCCTCCTTTTGGTTGATGCAGCAGAACCTCTCCAGCTCCTTGGGTGCAGCCAGCTTCTCCCCAGGCCATTCTCTCACCTCAGCAGCACGTTCTCTCTCTACAGCAACACACTCTCTCTCTACAGTTCCAGCCCCTCCTCTCCGAAAATCTGCCCCCTCTCAGCTCTTCTGGAACAGCAGCAGCATCCTCTCTCCTTCTCCTAGCCTGGAGTAGCCACAGCCCCTTTCTCTCTCTCCTGCTGCAGTATTTCTCTCTCTACTGCAGAATTTCTCTCTCTACTGTTCCAGCTCCTTCCCCTTGCAGAAATCTGCCTTTCTCTGCACCTCTGGAACAGCAGTAGCTCCTCTCTTACATCCCCTCCCTTGGGATCAGCATTGCCACTCTCTCTATACACTTATCACTCCATAAAGGCTCTCTCTCTCTAGCCTACAGGCTGTTTTTCTGAGCTGTTCTCATTCCAGCCCCATTTCCACACTCTCCTCACCCAAGGGAGCTTCAGAGGCATCAAGGACTTCATCTACAAAAGGGTCAAGTCACGAAGGGAGTCTGTATTGTCAAGTTTGTCTCATTTACAGCACTATTTCATGTTGTCTCTACTATCTTTCTAGAAACTAGTGCTTGCCTCTAATGTTGCATGTAACCTTAACCAACCCTATTTCTTCAGGAGGGTTGGCTTAAGTTGTGCCACGTGTCATTTCCTAAGGGGTGAGAACCTTGGAAATGGAAAGAAAAAGATGCATAGAGATCTGATACGACAGTGACAATGGAGATAGCGATGGCGACAAAAGTTGAGGCTCCGTTACGTGCTGGAGTCACAGGAGCTTTGGGAGGCGCATCGCAGCTGGAGTTGAACGAGAAGCTTGGGTGGCCGGTATGTCATTTGGAGCTGCGGGCTAGTAGAGAAGCGCATACGTGCCTTGCTTGGCTGGAGTCACCAGGCCTCCTTATACGATCTTGACGGTATAAGCTCTAAGAGATCATTTGGCTATGAATCTCCAGGGGAGCAGCTCGTGGACGCTATAGGTGTGGTCGTTGCTTTGTAGAAGCGGCTCTGCAGTAGAGGGGCAGTTCAGACAGCTGGGTGGAGCGAAGGCTCGTTGCCTCGTTTGCCGCTACGGTTTTATAGATGCAGTAGAGCTACCAGTTGAGGCTGATGGCGAGGAGCTGTTGTCATGTCCCATGAGGCAGTCGTTGCTGGAGCGGCTGTAGCTCGTGGCAGTTGTGGTTGTAGCTAGTGCTTGAAGCTATGGAGTTAGATGGTCATTGAAGGTGCCCCCTGGTCGGCGTAAAAGATGAACGACAATTGTTGCGCTGCTTGTCGTCGTTGGAGGGATAGATGCAAGTCGCCTTGTTGGCTACAGCTGCTTTACCCACTTTGGGAATGGCTATTGCCATTGTGGTTCTGCAGGCTCTTCTTCATCTTCTTTGTCTTGAATCCTCCCAAGCACCGTTGGGGGAGTTCGGTCTACTGTTGGTGGCGGTACTAGATGCATATCTTGGTCATGGTTGTCTGGGAAGTAAGCATCCTCCTCCAATTGATGCGGCTATTCTGAGAAGACCACATCGCGACTTATAATTACCTTCTTGGTAACAGGGTTATAGAGACGATAACCCTTCGCCTCTTCACTATAGCCCAAGAAAATACACTTCCGGCTCTTCAGTTCCCATTTGGTCCTGGTAGCAGTCAAGGACCCCGTTTGGAAGAGCTGCCATGGCTCGTGGAGATTCAAAGCATGCAAAAGGTTCATTGATGAAGCTTGGCTGCCGGTCGTTCGTTGCTTGTTGAAGGGTGTCTTTGCAAGTTAGCTTTTTGAAAGAGTTGGCTCGGCTAGGCACTATGCTTGGTTCTTTGAGGGAGTCCTTGCAGGAGCTATGGAAAGCCAAGGAGCAAGTCGTGTAGTCCTACCGAGAGTGGCTTTCCCTCAAGTATCTATATCTCTTTCAATGGACCTAGAGTCTCTCTCACTCACAATAGATCAATGGATTTCTTTCACAATAGATCTCTTAATGAACCTAATCTCTCTCTCTCTCACCTCAAGAAGGTCTCTCTTGCTCTTTCTCACACAAGAACAATCGAAATGAATAGAAACCTATGAACGAACATTCTCTTAAATGAATCGACGGAAATTCCTCTCAAATGGATGGAAATTTTCTATCAAAGAATGGATGAAGATCTCTCACCGGAAGTGGACTCTCGCGGAGAACACTCAAGAGAACTCTCGATCTCTCAATCTCACAATCTCTCTCGCGCTCTTGGATCGCAATGCCTCAGCGGAAGGCAAGGGAGCTCTGATACCATGACAAAATATGAAGAGCGGAGAGGAGAAGAGTGGAGATGAGGAGAGAGGGCACAGCTAGAGAGCACACCACAAATGACTAATTGAGAGCTGCGTAATCATCAGCTCTATGCCATAGCAAGAAGAGTGAAATTTTCCTTGAAGAGATCCATTATCTAGGGCATATAATTTCCAAGAATGGAATTTAGATGGATCCTGCTAAGATTCAAGCCATTCAGGAATGGCCTGAGCCAAAAAGTGTTCATGAAGTATGCAGCTTCTTGGGCCTCTATTCCTATTATACAAGATTTATCAGGCACTTTATAGACATAGCTGCTCCACTACATGATTTGATCAAGAAGAATGCAGCTTTCAAATGGGGTGAGCCACGAAAGACAGCATTCAGTACAGTCAAAGGGAATTGACTACAGAGCCAATTCTTGTAGTCCTTGACTTGTACAAACCCTTTGATGTGGATTGTGATGCTTGCAAAGAATGTGTTGGGGCTGCACGCCATTAGAATGATCATGTAGTGGCTTATAAAAGTTGGAGACTATGAGATGCTGAAAGGTACATGGGAATCTATGAAAAAAAGAGTTGCTAGCTACAATAGACATGGAAGCACTATCTCTTGGGTGCAGATTTTACTGGTAAGATTGACCACCAAAGTTTGAGATACTTCCTAACACAGACTAAGCTCTCAGAGAAAGCATATGAAATGGGCAAATATGCTATCAATGTACCATTTTCACATTGTCAATACATCGGGAGCTCAAAATAGAGTGGTTGATGCCTTGTCTCGAAGACCCTAGGCTAATAATGTGACCATTGCTTACCACAAGGAGCTCGAAGAGATGAGGGAGCATGTCAGTGATGCAGCAAGGAGGGGCAGTCGACAAGTCAGTATTCCATGAAAGATGCTTATTTAATGAAAGATGACTCCCTATGCATCACCCGATATATGAGGTAGAAGATTTTGGAGGAATGTCATGCACGTCCTTATGCTAGGCATAGAGGAATTGCAGCTACTGATCAAGCTTTGGAGTAGTATTTTTATTGGCCAGCCATGCGTAAGAATATACACAAGTTTGTTACAGAACGCCTCACTTGTCACAAAGTCAAGAGATGGAAAGCACCTGCCTCAAGTACCATGGGAAAGCATAGCAATGGACGTTATCTTTAATTTGCCACGATCAAAGACTAAAAATGATAGGATATGGACTACTAATAGACAAATTCAGCAAGCAAGCCCATTTCATTCCAGTATGGAAGACGATCAGACCACATGGCCAAAGTTTCCCCAGCTCAAATCTTCAAGTACCACAGTATGCCTAAGTCCATTGTTAGTGACTGAGACCCCAAAATGACCAACCTATTCTAGAGAGTCTTATTTGATAATATGGGAGCGAACCTGAACTTTTCTCCTTCTTTCCATCCCAGATAGATGGTCAAAGTGAAGTAGCTGAAATGCTACATGGCCAATCAAAAGTCAGATTGGGAAAAATACCTTCCGCTTGTGGAGTTTGCATACAATAATAAAGTTCATACCTCCATAGGTAAAGCCCTGTTTGAGGTCATTTATGGAAAGGTGATTCTACAACCAATCGTAAGGACCAAAGATGAAATTTTTGCAACTGATTAGTATGTCAGAGATCTCTAGACAGCATTCAGCCAAGTGTGGACAGCAATTGAGAGATCTCAAGAGAAACAAAAGAAAGTTGCAGATAAACATAGAAGACAGCTAGATCTCAAGAGAGGCGATTGGGTACTTTAAAAATTTGAGAAAGCCAGACTCCACAAGCTTAAGGGCAAAGAGAAAGTGTATCCCAAGCTGTCTACTGGGTACTATGGCCCCTTCCAGGTCAAAGATGAAATCAATGAAGTGGCATACAGATTGTAGTTGCCAGAGCATTGGAAGATTCATAATGCCTTTCATGTGAGTCTTCTGAAGAAATATCAAGGGCCGGAGCCTACAAAACCTATAATGGAAGATCCACCAGACGTTGTAGGAGAACCTTCAGCTAGAGCCGATTGTGTATCATACGGTACGCAAGGGATCTCAGGGCAATATATTTCATAGGTACCTTGTCAAGTTCAAAAATTATTCGGCATTGAATGCCAAGAGGATGGATGAAGACATGTTGTCTCATTATCCACAAGTTTTGGATATTTACAAAGAAGCTTTTCAATTGAGGTCAAATGATTAGAAGACGGGGAGATGTCATCAAGTTGTAAATACTCCAAGTAAAATATAGAGTTGACCTTTTATTTGATCATAGTAAGAATTCCTTATTTATTATTATGGTCAATGAATTTTTTTCAATTGGTCAAAGCATTTACTTCAGTCAAAGACACTTGACTTCGGTCAAGAAGGCTTGACTTCTATTAGGGAGACTTGTTTAGGCCAAGAGGGTTGAATTTAGTCAACCAAGATATTCCAACCTCGGTTGGATAGATTTGATTATAATTAAGGTGCCTTGACTATTGGTCAAAGCCACTTAATTAGTCAAAGAGGGTTGACCTTGGTCAACAACAAAAATTAATGTATGTCCATGCGCATTGGTTCGCTTGGTGGGGATGCTCATAGAACTAGGATTACTCTAGAGTTTATTTTTGCATGCAAAAGCAAACAATTATGGGTGCCATGGTGGTGTGCTTAAATTATTGCACGTACCAAGAGGGGTAAAAATGCCCTATAGTTACTGTCAAAAGAAAAAAAAAAAAAGAAGACAGTTTCAGAGACTGTTTCTGCCAATAGTTTTCACCTACCTGAGAGAGTATTTACTGTCAGAAAAAGCAGAAACCAGAGAAAATCAGAGATTTGCAGAAAAAGAGTATGCATGCCTTTGAGCACTGAAAAGAGGAAAAAACAGATGCTTTTTGAAGTCATTTGCAGCAGCCAGAAAAGGGGCATACAGCTTTGAGTTTATGCCTTGAGTTGACAGCCCGGCATTGGCACAAGTTGTGAATGCAAGCCACCTCTTGTTGAGGTAATTTTCTCTTTGAAAAGCAAAGGCTGCGTGCATCGGTTGCATACACAGTGTGTGTGAGAAACTTGCAGATCTCAGACAAATTGTAGGAGAATGGCTCAATCACCTATCCAGTGGGATTCACAAGATAGGGATGCACATCCAAGACAGAGAAGTGTGTAGCAAACTCAGCAAGAATTTGAGCAGATGGTACGCATTCGTATGCAGGAGATGGAAAAACTCAATAGGGATCCAAGAGCTCAGCATCTATTTCAAGCATAAACTATGCCTGATGTAGCTTATGATGTGCCAATGCCAGAGGCACACTCTCGTGTACAGCCCGAGAGAGAGGGATCTCTTAGGGGACGGTATCATAGCAGGAAGAGATCAAGGCATCATCATCGATCTCCAAGCCCTTCACCGTCTACCTCAAGCTCAACTTCTGTATCTTCTTCTTCATCAGATAAACCATCTAGGAAAAGAAGGAAACACAAGAAGTCTAGGAAGAGCAAGCCTTCCGAGACCAAGGAATTCAAAGATGGAGGTAAATCTGTCAAGTTTATGATCTATGATGGACAATATGGTCATACAAACAAAGCGTTGCAGTTCATTAGGCAATTTGATGTTGCATTTGGTAACAGAAAACTTCTCAGAATCCTCCAAGTTGAGAATGGTCAGCTTGCACTTGTTGACAGCGACAGCTAGTGCATGGTGGAGTGCACAGACCATAGATGGGTCAGCCCCAAAGAGGTGGAAGGGCTTCAAGAAAGCCTTCTACCAGCAGTTCATGCTTAAAAAGTTTAGAGATCATGTTCTTCACGATTGGGATAGTTTACATATGGATGCAGGAGATACAATGGATGTGTACAATCAAAAGTTTTGGGATGCTTATTTGCAGGTTGCACCCTTCAAAAAGATCTCCAAAAGAACCCAAATGAGAAAGTATAGAGCAGGTCTCAGTTCAAAAATTCAAGTAGTGGTGAATGCTTTGAGGGCAAAGAGCAATCAAGACATTATGCATTCAGCTTCAGTAGCTAGTCTCGTGCAGATACAAGATCTAGCCACAGTGCCATCCTTGCATGCAGGAGGTACTGAAAGGAAGAAACCTGATTTTTCAAAATCAGAAAAGAAAGAGTAACCCAAGGGTGAGAAGACAAGGTTTCAGCCTCAGAAGTCGAGGGGCACTCATCTTTCAAAGTCATATAAAGGCAAATCCACATTCACTCTTGAACAGATAGCTGAATTCCGCAGAGATGGGAAATGCTTTAGATGTGGGAAAGAGGGGCATATGGCTGCCTAGTGTCCTGAGAAGCCTTCGGGTTCTAAGGAGCAAAAAAAGCCAAAAGTACCACCAAGGCCAATGGTGGGAGCAGTCCCAGATGTTTTGGGTAGTACCTCAAACCCAAAGGAAAAAGAGCTTTTGCTATCATGGGGAAAGGTAAGAGATCAGAAAGCATTAATCCTATTTGATCCAGGGTCTACAAACAATTTCATATCCGAAGATTTAGCCCTGAGATTAGGGATTAAAACTGAAGAGCTAGGCAGAGCTCTTGATGCTGATCAAATGTTCCATGGGAATCCAGTGCAAGTTACTCCTTTGATTGGAAAGCTTCGTGTCCATGTGCAGAGTTATATAGATCATGAGGACTTCTTAATTTCTCCCCTCAAGCAGCATGATGTTGTACTTGGTATACCATGGTTCCATTGAAAGGAAGTAAAGATAGAATACCCTAAGAGGGTGCTGAGTTTTATCCATAGGGGGAAAAACTAGTGTTTAGTTGCCAGGAATAAAGGGGCAACTATCCCCATTGTATCTAATGTTACATGTGATAAAAGCAGTAAAGTTTGCAATTTCTGTGTACATGGTTTTTGTAAAAGAAAAAGAAAATGATATGCATGCTGAAATAACTGATATAGACAAAGATAAATTTCAGTTTCTTGTGAACTTTAAAGATTTTTTTTCAGATGCTTTGCCAGGGGAGTTACCCCCAGAGAGACCACAAAATCATCAGATAGAGGTAGTGCCTGGTAGTGAGCCACCAAATAGACCACCTTATAGAGTCAGTGCAACTCAGAGAGAGGAGATTATGGCTCAGGTGCAGGACTTGCTGTCCAAAGGGTTGATTTAGCCCAGTTCGTCTCCTTTTTGCTCACCAGTACTTTTAGTATAAAAGAAAGATGGTTCTTTTCGAATGTGCATTGATTACAATGCATTGAATAAGATGACCATCGAAAATAGATTTTCGATACCACGCATAGATGATGTGCTTGACAAGCTCAGAGGAGCAACAGTTTTCAGTAGGATAGACTTGAAGAGTGGTTATCATCAAGTCTAAATACAACCACAAGATGTGCATAAGACAGCTTTTCGCACTACATTTGGGTTGTATGAATACCTAGTGATGCCTTTTGGGTTGACAAGCTCCAGCCACATTCAATAGAATGATGGATCGCATCTTCCGAAAGTACAGGCACTTCACGGCGGGTACTTTCTTTGATGATATCCTAGTCTTCTCAAAGATAGAAGAAGAGCACATTAAACATCTTGCTTTGGTGTTTCAAGAACTTCGAAAAAATCAACTTTTTGCCAATAGCATGAAAAGTGAATTCTTTTTGAAAGAGATTCATTAATATCCAAGAATGGGATACAGATGGATCCTGCAAAGATCCGAGCCATCCAAGAATGGCCTGAGTTGAAAACTGTGCATGAAGTCCTTAGTTTTTTGGACTTTGCTCCTATTACCAAAGATTCATCAGGCATTTTGTTGATATTACAGCTCCACTACATGACCTTACGAAGAAAAATGCAGCCTTCACATGGGGAATGTCACAGAAGAAAGCATTCAATACACTCAAGGAGAAGTTGACTACAGAACCTATTCTTGTACTCCCGGATCTTTATCAACCTTTTGATGTTGATTGTGATGCCTGTGGAGAGTGTGTTGGGGCTGCATTACATCAGAGTGTGTCTCCTTTTTACTCACCAGTACTTTTAGTACAAAAGAAAGATGGTTCTTTTCGAATGTGCATTGATTACTGTGCATTGAATAAGATGACCATCAAAAATAGATTTCCGATACCACGCATAGATGATGTGCTTGACCAGCTCAGAGGAGCAACAGCTTTCAGTAGGATAGACTTAAAGAGTGGTTATCATCGAGTCAGAATACGACCACAAGATGTGCATAAGACAGCTTTTCGCACTACATTTAAGTTGTATAAATACTTAGTGATGCCTTTTGGGTTGACAAATGCTCCAGCCACATTCAATAGAATGATGGATCACATCTTCCAAAAATACAGGCACTTCACGGGTACTTTCTTTGATGACATCCTAGTCTTCTCAAAGACAGAAGAAGAGCACATTAAACATCTTGCTTTGGTGTTTCAAGAACTTCGAAATCATCAACTTTTTGCCAATAGCAAGAAAAGTGAATTCTTTTTGGAAGAGATCCATTAATATCCAAGAATGGGATACAGATGGATTCTGCAAAGATCCGAGCCATCCAAGAATGGCCTGAGTTGAAAACTGTGCATGAAGTCCGTAGTTTTTTGGACTTTGCTCCTATTACCGGAGATTCATTAGGCATTTTGCTGATATTGCAGCTCCACTACATGACCTTACGAAGAAAAATGCAGCCTTCACATGGGGAATGTCACAGAAGAAAGCATTCAATACACTCAAGGAGAAGTTGACTACAGAGCCTATTCTTGTACTCCCGGATCTTTATCAACCTTTTGATGTTGATTGCGATGCCTGTGGAGAGTGTGTTGGGGCTGCATTACATCAGAATGGACATGAAGCAGCATACGAAAGCCGAAGATTGCATGATGCTGAGAGAGATCTGGGAATCTATGAAAAAGAATTGTTGGCTGTAGTTCATGCTGTGAATACATGGAAGCATTATCTTTTGGGTGCAGATTTTACTGTTAAAACAGATCACCAAAGTTTGAGATATTTTCTAACTCAGACAAAACTTTACGAGAAGCATATGAAATGGGCAAATTTGTTGTCAATGTATCATTTTCAGATTGTCCATACTCTAGGAGTTCGGAACAGAGTGGCGGATGCCTTGTCCCGAAGACCCTAGGTCAACAATGTGACTATTGCTTATCATCAGGACGTGGAAGGCATGAGGGAGCAATATGCTAATGATGCAGATTTTGGTGAGATTTTACAGCAAATGCAAGAGGGGCAGTCCTCCAGTCACTATTCCCTAAAAGGTGGGTATCTAATGAAAGATGACTGCCTATGCATCACCCAGGAGATGAAGAAAAAGATTTTGGAAGAATGCCATGCACCTCCCTATGCTGGACATAGACGAATTACAGCAACTCCTCTAGCACTAGAGAGGTATCCATCTAGGTTAATTATGGTCAAAAGAGTTCTTCTATTGGTCAAAGAATTGACTACGGCCAAAGATACTTGACTTCCGTCAAGTAAGCCTGATTTCGGTCAGGAAGACTTGGTTTATACCAAGAAGGTTAACTGCAGTTAACCAAGATGTGCCAACTTCGGTTGGAGAGACTTGACTATAATTAAGGCACCTCGACCCTTGGTCAAAGCCCCTTAATTATGATCAAGAGTGTTGACTCCGGTCAACCAGAGAATAAATATATTTATATATCTGTTATGTGTGCACATGTGTTCAGTGGGGACGCCCACCATGACTAGAATTAGTCCACAGTGTATTATTTGCATGCAAAGCGCTAACAATTAATGGGTGCCATGGTGGTGCGCTTTAACTAATTGTTGCAGGTACTAGGAAGGGTTATTTTTCCCAAGCGCTATGGAGCCTAACAAGCATCTAGGAGGCTGTTTGCGTGACCAAGTGCTTCGAAGACTCCAAAGTTGCCCTTAGTGGCATGTGATTAGGAAAGTAATTTAGAATTTGACAAGTGGCTTGTTGCAAAGAAAGAGAGCCTAAGAGCTCATGTAATATTATTCACGTTTTGGAATTTGTAGCAGCAGCTTCCATGCTGAACTCTTGTACTCAGTTTCTCCTCATGAATAAAAGCTTTTGGAGGGGTCCAGCCCAACGATTGTCCTGGGCCCTAGTGTGCTTGTAGAGAGAGGGAGAGAAGAAGAGCAAGAGAGTGTGTTTTGTAGTTGCAAAGAGCATGACTTTTTTGACAACGAGGTTTCACAAGTCTTCCTAACTAAAGTTACGTTCTTTGACCAAAGTCAATTCTTTGACCATAAAGGGACTCTTTGACCATGATTAACACAAATAGAAAACTCTTTAATTATGATCAAATAAATGGTCAACTCAATACTTTAACTTAGGATATTTACAGCTTGGTGACATCCCCTCGGCTTCTATTCAGTTGACCTCAACTGAAAAGATTCCTTGTAAACATCCAAAAGCTGTGGATAATCGGACAACATGTCTTCATCCATCCACTTGGCATTCAATGCCAAATAGTTCTTGAATTTTACAAGAAATCTGTAAAATTCCTTGCCATTAGGCCCTTTGCGTACCGTATGATACACAAGCTATTATGGCTGAAGGATTTCCTCCAGCTCTTCCACCTCTGGTGGATCTTCCATTATTGGTTCTGAAGGCTCGGGTCCCTGGAATTTCTTGAGAAGACTTATATGAAAAGCATTGTGAATTTTCCAATGCTCTAGTAAGTCCAATCTGAAAGCCACCTCGTTTATCTCTTTTGTAACCTGAAAAGGTCCATAGTACCTGGGAGAAAGCTTAACATAAACTTTTTCTTTACCCTTGAGCTTCCTGAGCCTTTTTTTCTCAAACTTTAGGAGTACCCAGTCTCCTTCTTTGAGATCCATCTGCCTTCTGTGCTTATCTGCAGCCTTCTTGTGCTTTTCTTGAGATCTTTCAATGGTTGTCCGAACCTGGCTAAAAGTTGTTTCAAGGTCTCTTACGTACTCATCAGCTGCAAATATCTCATCTTTGGTCCTGAGTATGGGTGGAAGAACAACCTTCCCACAAATGACCTCAAATGGAGCTTTTCCACTGGAGTTGTGAACTGTATTATTATAAGCAAACTCCACTAGTGGAAGATACTTTTCCCAATTCAGCCACGTAGCATTTCAGCAGATCCAAAACTGTTGAATTTGCCACTTCACTCTGACCATCTGTTTGGGGATGAAAAGAAGAGGAAAAAATCAGTTTTGTTCCCATATTATCAAATAAAGGTCTCTAGAATTAACTAGTCATCCTGGGGTTTCGATCACTGACAATGGATTTAGGCATACCATGATGTTTGAAAATCTGTGCCAAAAAGAGCTTGGCCATGTGATCAACTTTTATGGTTTTGCGCACTAGAATAAAATGGGCTTGCTTACTGAATCTATCAATAAAAGTCCATATTCCCTCATTTCCAGACTTTGATCGTGGCAAGTCAAAGATAAAATCCATTGCAATATTTTCCCATGGTGCTTGAGGCACGGGAAGAGGCATCAATAAACTAGGTGTCTTATGTCTCTCATACTTGACTTTCTGACAAGTAAGGCATTCTGTGACAAATTGATGTATGTCCTTACACATACCTGGCCAATAACCTCTCAATAGCTTGGGTTGTTGGCTGCAATCCCTCGGTGTCTTGCATACGGAGGTGCATGGCATTCATCCAAAATCTTTTGCCTCATCTCTTGGGTGATGCATAAATAGTCATCTTTCATAAAGTACCCATCTTTCATTGAGTATTGACTGGATGATTGTCCCTCTTGTATTTGCTGAAATATTTCACCAAAATCAACATCATTGGCATATGGCTCCCTCATTTCCTAGATCCCTGTGATGTGCAATTGTCACATTATGTACCTGAGGTCTTCGGGACAAAGCATCAGCCACTCTATTTCTTGCTCCCGGAGTATGGACAATCTGAAAATGATACATCGACAGCAGGTTTGCCCATTTCATATGCTTTTCAGAAAGCTTAGTCTGTGATAAGAAATATCTTAGAATTTGGTGATTGGTTTTGACAGTAAAATCTGCACCCAAAAGATAATGCTTCCATGTATTCACAGCATGAACTACAGCCAATAATTATTTTTCATAGATTCCCAAGTATCTTTCAGCATCATGCAATCTTCAGCTTTCGTATGCTACTACATGTACATTCTGATGCAATGCAGCCCCAACACACTCTCCACAAACATTGCAATCAACATCAAAAGGTTGATAAAGATCCGGGGCTCTGTAGTCAACTTCTCCTTGAGTGTATTGAATGCTTTCTTTTGTGACATTCCCCATGTGAAGGCTGCATTTTTCTTGGTAAGATCATATAGTGGAGCTGCAATATCAGCAAAATCCCTGATGAATCTCCTGTAATAGGAGTAGAGTCCCAAAAAGCTACGGACTTCATGCACATTTTTCAGCTCTGGCCATTCTTGGATGGCTCGGCGGATCTTGGTCATCTTATTTAATGCGCGGTAATCAATACACATTAAAAAAGAACCACCTTTCTTTTTTACTAAAAGTACCGGTGAGCAAAAAGGAGATGAGCTCGGCTGAAATTTATCATTGTCTACATCATTCATTTCACCATGCATATGATTTTCTTTTTCTTTTACAAAAAACATGTACGCGGAAATTGCAATAACTTTTCCCTCTATGGATGAAACTCAGCACCCTCCAGGATATTCTATCTTTACTTCTTTTCGATGGAACCACGGTGTACTAAGTACAACATCATGCTGGTTGAGAGAAGAAATTAAGTCGTCCTCCTGATCTTTATAACTTTGACGAAGCTTTCCAATCAAAGGAGTTGACTTGCACTAAATCTCCATGGAACATCTGATCAGCATCAAGAGCTCTGCCTAGCTCTTTAGTTTTAATCACTAATCTCAGGGCTAAGTCTTTAGATATGAAATTGTCTATAGACCCTAGATCAAATAGGATTGATGCTTGCTGATCTCTTACCTTTTCCCATGATAGCAAAAGCTCTTTTTCCTTTGGGTCTGAGGTACTACCCAAAACATTTGGGACTGCTCCCACCATTAGTCTCGGTGGTACTTGTGGCTTTTTTTTCTCCTTAGAACCCGAAGGCTTCTCAAGGCACTGGGCAGCCATATGCCCCTCTAAAGCATTTCCCATCTCTGCAGAATTCAGCTATCTATTTAGGTGAATTGGGATTTGCCTTTATATGTCTTTGAGAACTGAGTACCCCTCGGCTTCTAAGGTTAAAACCCTTTCTTCTCAACCTTGGGATACTCTTCCTTCTCTGATTTTGAAAAATCAGGTTTCTTCCTTTCAATACCTCCTGCTTGCAAGGATGGCACTATGGCTGGATCTTGTATCTGCATGAGACTGGCTACTGAAGTTGAATGCCTAATGTCTTGAAGGCTCTTCAACCTCTGAGTATTCACTACCACTTGAATTTTTGAATTGAGACCTGCCTTGTACTTTCTCAGTTGGGTTCTTTTGGAGATCTTTTTGAAAGGTGCGACCTGCAAATAAGCATCCCAAAACTTTTGATTGTACACCTCCACTGTATCCCATGCATCCATATGTAAACTATCCCAACCTTGAAGGACATGATCTCTGAACTGTTGAGGCATGAACTGCTGGTAGTTGACTTTCTTGAAGCTTTTCCACCTCTTTGGGGCTGACCCATTTGTGGTCTGTGCATTCCACCATGCACTAGCTGTCCCTGTCAAGTGCAAGTTGACCATTCTCAACTTGGAGGATTCTGAAAAGTTTTCTGTACCAAATGCAGCATCAAATTGTCTAATGAACTGCATTGCCTTCTCTGTATGACCATATTGACCATTAAAGGTAATAAACCTGACAGATTTACCTCCATCTTTAAACTCCTTGGTCCTGGAAGACTTGCTCTTCCTAGACCTCTTGTGTTTCCTTCTTTTCCTGAATGGTTTATCTGATGAAGAAGAAGATACAGAAGTTGAGCTTGAAGTAGACGGTGAAGGGCTTGGAGATCGGTGATGATGCCTCGATCTCTTCCTACTATGATACCGTTCCCTATGAGATCCCTCTCTCTCGGGCTGTGCACGAGAAAGTGCCTCTGGCATTGGCACATCATAAGTTGCACTCGGCATAGTTTCTACTTGAAACAGATGCTGAGCTCTTGGGTCCCTTCTGAGTTTTTCCATCTCCTACATATGAATGTGTACCATTTGCTCAAACTCTTGCTGAGTTTTCTGCACAATTCTTTGTCTTGGATGTGCATCCCTATTTTGTGAATCCCACTGGATAGGTAATTGAGCCATCATTATACAACTTGTATGAGATCTGCAGGCTCTCACACACACTGTGTGTGCAACCGATGCACTCAGCCTTTGCTTTTCAAAGAGAAAATACTTCAACAAGAGGTATATTGCATTCACAGTAATATGCTGTCAACTCAAAGCATATACCAAAAGTACAAACCCCTTTTCTGGCTGCTGCAAAAAGCACTAAGAATGCATCTATTTTCTCATGTTTATCTGTTCGAAGGCATGCATTTCCCTTTATTTCTGCAATCTCTGATTTTTACTGATTTTCTGCTACTTTTCTGACAGGAAAATAACTGACAGGTAGGTGGAAACTGATGGCAGAAACTGTCTCTGCAACTTTTTTTTTTTTAAATAAATAAATTTTATTTTATTAAGACAGTAACTGGATGAGTAACCGGCTGGTTACACTAACCAGGTCAATCCTGTTCTGGTCTGGTTAGATTGACAGACTAGTTAGTCTGTAACTAGGCCACTAACTGAACCAAACTGGTTAACTAGACCAGTCTAGTCCTAGTTAGTCAAATAGTCTGGTTAGTCTTTTTTTTTTTTTTTTTTTAAAAAGAGACTTCTATTAAGTAAGAAAGAAACTCGTTAGAGCAAGCTTTGAGCGGAAATACATCATGCTAGGCATGTAATAAAAACACCTCAGAAAAATGAGGTAGAAAGAAACCAAGGCTGAGGCTGAAAATGCCAACTCAACCCTGTAGAAGTCTCAGCAAGGAAGGGAGAGTCTCTCCAATCCCTGAGAAAAGTAACTCTCCTGGAGGAGGCTGCTCGAGAGGATCCCTGCATGGTCGCCCATATGGCCATCAAAGTGTGTACCCTATCTGTCCAAGTACTAGCCAAGATATGAGAAGGGTGAACCTGAGAACCCTCCATAGCCTCAGTGCATTTGGCTCTCCAAATGTGCCATGCTGCAATGCTAGCTAAAACCTCCCATGGAGAGTCAACCGAGGAATGAGCAGCCCTGAAGAGAGTGGCCAGCACATCCTCTAAAGAGCACGACTCCACAAGGTGTCGTCAGATGTGTAGAGCCCAAGATGAGAGTCATGTCTCTCGAAGAAAACCTGGGGCCTTCAAAGAGTGAGCCGAGCCACTGATCCCCATGTCATATAGAAGGGGAGGCAAACAAAAGTGCTGAAAAGTCTTGCAATCCCCTTCCATATGATTCTCGCTTGTCTGCAATCCCAAAGGCAGTGCTGTACTGTCTCTGAAGCAGAAAGGCAACAAGGGCAAGTAGGGTCAGCCCCAAACCTGGATCTCCAATGATTCACTGCTATCCCATCATGAATAGAAAGCCAAAAGAAGAGAGTGATTTTTCTATTCTAATGGGACTTCCAGAGCCTCTGCCAAAAAATTTTATGCAAGGCTGCAAAAATCTGATAATTCTCCCAATGAGGAGGTCTGGTGGGTCTCCAACCCCTACAGCTGAGCTGAAGTTTCCTGGCATTACTGACCATGTAACGAAAGAAGGGGATGCCTTTCTCTCGGTGCCCTTCATCTATCCACTCCCATTCCCCAGGGTCCCACTGCAAAAACTTAATTGGGACACCTCCATAGAGCCACAGCCTCCATGAGTAGATGCAAGGCCCCTCTCTTATCTGGTCCACTGTATGTAAAGAGAAGCTCCAAGTGGTCTGCCATGCTCATCCAAAATACTGTCGTTCCACATGATAGGCTGCCTTTCAATCTCTTCACGGGTGGACGAGGGAATCCTGCGAAGAGTACTCCTGAAGCTGGCCCATGCTTTCAGTATAGCAACCATAAGAGGGAAAGAAGGAGATCTGAGGTGGGATGTGGTGAAAACCCATCTGATACTGTGTATCCAATCATCTCCTGAAGTGGGTGTGCGAGACTGTATGCATTTGATAAAAAAGTTCTTCCAAGGCTCTTGTCCCGGCATAACTCCTCTCACAACAACCTCGCAGAGTAAAGCTATGCACTGTAGATCCGGGTCAATGATATTCAAACCCCCTTCTCTTGTAGGAAGAATCAAGGTCTCCCAAGCCACCCTGGCTGTAACATCAGTTATGCCATCTAGACCACTCCATAAAAAATTCCGTACGGGCCTCTTGAGCTGAGTGATACAATCCCTAAAGTGGCACCAACAAGAGCATACAAACCAGGCTGTGGCTAGAAGAACTTGGTTAACCACCACCACTCTTGATGCCAAGTCAAGTTTGGCTGAGCTCCAGAAAGGGAGCTTTCTTCTCATGCTCTCAAACACCGGAGCAAACTGTTGTGAAGGAGAGATGCCCACCCCAACCTAGCAGCCCAAATATTTGACGGAGACACCCCTCTGTACCCAAGTGAAACCAATATCATTAGCCCAATCCGGGGTGTCATCATCGCAAATCCAAAAACCATTGGATTTATGCCAATTAATGTGTGCACCTGCAGCCGTGCAAAATAAATCCAAGGCTATTCGAAAGGAAGTGAGTGTCCTGGGGGAGGCATCCAAAAAAACAGCCATGTCATCTGCCAACTCACTATCCAGGAGCTCTTCTTCCCAGCGAAGAGGAAGCCTCAGCCCATAAATATCAGCTTGAGATCTAAGGTAGATACTCATAGCTTCCGCCACAAACAGAAAAAGAAAAGGGGCAAGAGGACATCCCTAGCGGACTGATCTACAGATCTGAAATCTGTCCCCTCGTACCCCCCCAATAAGCACCTGGATATGGGCTGATCTGTAGAGAGAGGATACTCCTCTAATCCATGCATCTGAAAAACCAAAGCGAGAGAGTACCCTCTAAAAAATCCCAGTCTACTCTGTCGTAAGCTTTTTCAAAGTCCAAGAGTAGAATGGGCATCCTCTGGCGGCTCTGCATGGCCCATTCTGAGGCCTCCCAAAATGAGAAAATATTATCGAAAATACTTCTGCCATGCACAAACCCTGTCTCTGTGTCACGAATCAAATCTGGAAGAAAAAACTATAGCCGCATACTGATGGCTTTCGCCAGAATCTTGTAAAAAGTGCCCAATAGAGTTATGGGTCTCCATTGTGACACTAGATTCCTATTACCTGCCTTTGGGATGAGATGAATGAGACCATCTGTAAGTGAGTCAGGCATCTCACTAGAGTCCCACATGCCCTGCAGGGCTGATGTAATGTGATCACCAATCTGCTCCCAAAAAGTAATAAAAAAAGAAGGGGTAAGTCCATCCGAACGTGGGCACTTGCCCTTGTGAAGGGCAGGTAATGCAATCTTGAATTCTGCATCGGTGAAAGGTGCATCAAGAGAACAATACATCTCATCCTTCACCAATACAGGGATACACTGACAAATAGCTTCTCTGGCATCATCTATGGCATGTGTGCCCGGATCTGCAGTAAAAAGGGATGCAAAAAAATCTGAAGCTACACGCATGACGGCATCAGGATCTGACTGTAACACCCCGTTTGAGTCAACAAGCTGCGAGACACTATCTCTACTATGTCTAGGTCCATGAGTAGAGAAGAAGTGTTTGTTGACCCTGCCACCCATTTGAATCCAAAAGGATTCTCGTGCATGAAAGGCATACTCTGCTCTCTGATCCAACAATATCTGTATATGAGCCCTTGCTGCAGCAAGGCGCTCCTGAATCCAAGCATCAGTAGGCCTCTTCTGCTCTTCCCTTTGAAGGGACACTAACTGCTGGCGTATACCAATCTCACGTCTCCTGGAATCAGCGACTGTATGATAATAGTCACTAATTCTGGATAAGGCTGCAGCTACCTGAGATGGGTGGACAACTCCACCCTGTATGTGGGAAACCCAAAACTATTAAATATCCTCCGTGAGGCTCTCCTCTACATAAAAGGCATCCGGAATCCTGACACTAGTAGAGCGTCCTCTCCGATGAGGCTCAAGAATATGCAATACCACTGGAAAATGATCTGAAGTGGTAACCCCAGTAGAAATGCATACAGATCCGCCTTTGTCAAGTGCCCAATCGTCTACATAAAATCTGTCAATACGTGCATGGATGGGCATGTGTACTCTCCTGTTCGACCAAGAGTACAGGAGTGACTGTGGCATAACATGAAAGGCATCATCAAGCCAAGTGTCCCTGCCAATGTACTGAAAGAGAAAGGCATCCCAGGCTGTCCTCTCCGAAGAATGAATTCCACCCTGTCTGCCTCCCTTTTTGTCTGATGGCAACTCAACCATGTTGAAATCGCCACCAATGATCCAAGAATCTGCAATGGGGGCCCAAGATAGTAACTCCTTCCAAAAGGAGACTCGCTCCCCTCTGTTGTTGGGGGCATACGAATTAAGAAGACCAATCTTACGTCCTCTAATCAAAATAATGATCCATTGAGCTCTAGAGGGGGAGATAATATCATGACTAGCAACCAAGGGTAAAATAGAAGGAGAGACCGAAATGCAAGTACCTCCCCTTGTGCCTAAAGCACGCGACCTGAAGGTATGTCTTGAAAGAAGTTTACCAGATTTAGAGCAATCACTGGCATCCAACTTCAATAGCACCTCCAGTGACACCTGGATGAAGCTGATTCTGGATCAGCTGCCTACGGCGACGGTGTGGAACTCTGCCTAGGCCCTGTATGTTCCAGCTGACTATCCTCATTGACAAGAGGATGCTGGGTGGAAAGGATTACCCGACCTAGTAGAGGAGACCAGCTTCCCTTGGGCCGAAACACTCCTGCTGAGGGCAGGAAACTCAACAGGTGAAAGGATCCCCACACTTGCTGAGGGGGAGGCCCTATCAAAAGGAATCCCAATGACCGGGACGCCTAAGGTGGAGGGCACAAACTCCTCCTCATCCATGAAAGCCGCCAAGTCTGCCAGTGCCGAAAAAGAGTTCCTAAGAAGCAAGTTTGGCTGAGGAGTGCGAAGAAGACCTGCACTCGTGGAAGATGGAGGAGAAGGACCTGCCAGGCCTCTATCAACAGAACTGGACCTGGGGGCTGAGGAGGCCTGTGGCAGGGCTGAAGAGTAATCTGGAGTCCTCATCTGTGCATGCATTCCCTCGGTCGTCTTGACTGTGCCAGGAACAGCAGTTTGTGGGGAAGAAGTATCGGTAGCCCCCTCATGATTAGAAACCACAGCGACTGGGGCTGATACTGGTGCATCTAAAGGTCCCTCCTGATGTGGAACTGTAGTGTTTGGGGCTGCAGCAACATCTACCTTTGGAGTCTGGATGGCATCTGTCTAAACCGGATCAAAGGTTTCCTCCTGAGGTAAAGGAGCCGCTCTGATCGCTCTCCATCGTGGTACTAGGTGTGCTGCGGCCGGCTTTGGGCGCCCTGCTCCCCCTGGTGGTCTTGGGGTGCGCGAAGCAGGGCACCCTGCTGCTGCTAGTGGTCTTGGAGTGCGTGGTACAGGGCGCTGGGGAGGTGCAGTTGGGGTAGTACGTGAAGGAGCCGCACCAGAAGACCTCTTGGGTCTTTTTCTCTTCCTTGGGCAGTCTCTAGCAAAGTGCCCAAGGGTTCTGCAAATCTTGCACTGGTCCTGTCTCCCTGCAATCTCGACTCTCTGTCGAAAGAGAGAGCCATCTGGACACTGAAGCATGATGTGGTCATCTGAGATGTTAGGGTCAGAGACAATGACCCTAACTCGAGGCACCCCATCCGCTCTGACTGCCTTTGCCGAGGAAGAAGGCATGCCAGGAAGTGGGGGGATCTCAGTGACCACTCCGAATGTAGCTCCGATAGTAGCAAGAAGTCGATGGTAGACCTGAGGAAGACCAGGAAATCTAATGAACAGTGATGTGACCTGACTGTCCTCCTCGACCGGCGGATCGAAGCCCAAGGTGTAGGGCAAAAGAAGGATCCTCCTAGAACCCAAAGCCAGAGGATTAGCTTTGAGAACAAGGATTGTGAACTCGTGGAGTCGAAAACCACTTGGAAGAATCCACGTCCCAAAAGTCGAATATCCCTGAGTTGTGGGGCGAGATCTCCTAGTAATGCCACCAGCATCCAGTCTCTGGCCTGTGATCTGGAAGGGTGTGACCCAAAGATGCGGGCGAAAAGTGATGTGGAGCCTTCTAGTTCCACATCTTTCTTGAGCTACTGCAACTCGTCTTCTGAGAAAATGACGGTTCTCACGGACGGTGGAGGTGGATGAAGATTGGCTGAGTGGGGATCCAGTCGCCAATCGAAGTGAAAGGGCCGATTCAAACACTGAAAAAGCTCTGTCCATGAAACTGCTACCCAGGACACCCTGGAATACGGGCGCATGAAGGAGGAGAACAGGAGAGGGAAGGAGAGAGAGGAGGAGGAGGAAAGGAGCTGAGGAGGGGCTGCGGGGGGGGAGAAGTTAGGAAGGGAGGGGGTGGGGAGGGAGAGGGAGGGCGGGGGAGAGGAAAGGAAAGGAGGGGGCAGGGAGGAAGGGGGCTGGCGGGGAGGGGGAAGGAGGGCGGGGGAGAGGAAGGGAGGGGGCAGGTTAGGAAGGGTGGGGTGAAGGAGGGGGCGGGGGGGGAGGAGGGGGGCAGGGAGGGTAGGGGCACCAGGCGGGGGGGGAGAGGGGAGAGGGTGAGGGGAAAGGAGGGGGCGGGGGAGGGGAAGGGAGGGGGCGGGGAGGGTAGGGGCAACAGGCGGGGGGGAGAGGGGAAAGAAAGAAATGTGAGAGGGGAAGATAGGGAGAAGGAAGATCACAAGGGGAGCCATGGCCATAACTCATTGAGCATATTTTTTGGCCCTAATATTGTTAAGATTCAACATCTTGGCCTAATTCAATTCAAAGTTCCGACCATCATGAATGCTTGATCTATCTGTTGATTCAGAACTTTGGTTACTCAATTATCCCTCTTTCTTGTTGTTTTTCTTGGCTTTTCTTTTTGCAAATTGATGCAAAGATGATATTGCTACGTCTTTTCTCAATTAACACAATCCCAATAGCCAATGTACAATAGAATACAAGAGCCTAAAACCAAAGGACTCAAATCAAACCACCACTAGAAAACTCAATAACAACACTCACCATGTAAAGGCCAAAGTGTACATTAACAAACTGCTAATTCACTAAAGCAATGGAACATCACAAGGCCCCACTAAGGGGAAAGGAGGGGGCGGGGGAGGGGGAGGAGAGGGGAGGAGGAGGGAGGGGGCGGGGGGGAGGAGAGGGGAGGGGGCGGGGGGGGAGGAGAGGGGCGGGGAGGGCGGGGGGGAGAGGGGAGTAGGCGGGGGTAAAGGAGGGGGTGGGGGAGAGGGAGGGAGGGGGGCGGGGAAGGCAGGGGCAGCAGGTGGGGGGGGGGAGGGCAGGGGCAGTAGGCAGGGGGGGGGAGGGCAGCGAGGGGAGGGAGGGAGAGGGCAGCGAGGGGGGGGAGGGAGAGGGCAGCGAGGGGAGGGGGCAGTGTAAGCAAACCCTACCAATGGTAGGTGCTTTTCCCAGTCTGAACCTTGGTCACCCACGTAGCATTTCAGCATATCCAATGCTGTAGAATTTGCTATTTCACTTTGACCATCTGTCTGGGGATGGAAAGAAGAAGAAAAATTCAGATTCGTCCCCATATTATCAAATAAAGCTCTCCAGAATAGACTGGTCATTTTGGGATCTCGATCACTGACAATGGACTTAGGCATACCATGATGCTTAAAGATCTGTGCCATGAAAAGCTTAGCCATATGATCTGCCTTTATGGTTTTGCGAACCAAACTTGCTTTTGTTGAATCCATCAATGATAGTCCAAATCCCATCATTCCCTGACTTTGATCTTGGCAAATAAAAAATGAAGTCCATTGTAATACTTTCCCACGGTGCCTGAGGCATGGGAAGAGGCATAAGTAGGCCAGGTGCCTTCCATCTATCATACTTCACTTTCTCACACGTAAGGCATTTAGTAACAAACTGATGTATATCTTTCCGCATCCCTGGCCAAAAGAAATACCTCTCTAGTGCTAGAGT
Source organism: Dipteris shenzhenensis (assembly GCF_047967505.1). Classification (NCBI taxonomy): domain Eukaryota; kingdom Viridiplantae; phylum Streptophyta; class Polypodiopsida; order Gleicheniales; family Dipteridaceae; genus Dipteris; species Dipteris shenzhenensis. Next base: position 10,478,342 of record NC_141625.1, read on the forward strand.
TGTTGCTGTAATTCCTCTATGTCTAGCATAAGGAGGTGCATGGCATTCCTCCAAAATCTTTTTCCTCATCTCTTGGGTGATGCATAGACAGTCATCTTTCATTAGATACCCATCTTTCAGGGAATAGTGACTGGTGGACTGCCCCACTTGCATTTGCTGTAAAATCTCGCTAAAGTCTGCATCATTAGCATATTGCTCCCTCATGCCTTCCACGTCCTGATGATAAGCAATAGTCACATTATTGACCTGGGGTCTTCGAGACAAGGCATCTGCCACTCTGTTCCGAATTCCTCGGGTATGGACAATCTGAAAATGATACATTGTAGGTGGCACTTTCAGCCTCAGCCTTGGTTGTTTTCCACCTCACTCTGAGGGGGTTATTTATTTATCCTTATGATTTCATGATGTATTCCGCTTTGAGCTTGCTCTCGCGGGTTTTTTCTCTTAGTTAATAGAAGTCTTTTTCTTGGAAAGGAAAAAAAAAAAAAAGGAAAGAAAATAATACATTGACAGCATATTTGCCCATTTCATATGCTTCTCGGAAAGTTTTGTCTGAATTAGAAAATATCTCAGACTTTGGTGATCTGTTTTAACAGTAAAATCTGCACCCAAAAGATAATGCTTCCATGTGTTCATAGCATGAACTACAGCCAACAATTCTTTTTCATAGATTCCTAGATATCTTTCAACATCATGGAATCTTTGGCTCTCGTATGCTACTACATGTCCATTATGATGTAATGCAGCCCCAACACACTCTCCAAGAATAGGCTCTATAGTCAACTTCACCTTGAGTGTATTGAATGCTTTCTTTTGTGATTTTCCCCATGTGAAGGCTGCATTTTTCTTAGTAAGGTCATGTAATGGAGCTGCAATATCAGCAAAATGCCTGATGAATCTCCTGTAATAGGAGCAAAGTCCCAAAAAACTAAGGACTTCATGCACAGTTTTCAGCTTAGGCCATTCTTGGATGGCTCGGATCTTTGCAGGATCCATTTATATCCCATTCTTGGATATTATATGCCCCAGATAATGGATCTCTTCCAAAAAGAATTCACTTTTCTTGCTATTGGCAAAAAGCTGATGATTTCGAAGTTCTTGGAATACCAAAGCAAGATGTTCCCTGTGCTCTTCTTCTGTCTTTGAAAAGACTAGGATATCATCAAAGAAAGTACCCGTGAAATGCCTGTACTTTCGGAAGATGCGATCCATCATTCTATTGAATGTGGCTGGAGCATTTGTCAACCCAAAAGGCATCACCAAGTATTCATACAACCCGAATATAGTGCGAAAAGTTGTCTTATGCACATCTTGTGGTTGTATCCTGACTTGATGATAGCCACTCTTCAAGTCTATCCAACTGAAAACTGTTGCTTCTCTGAGCTGGTCAAGCACATCATCTATGCCTGGTATCCTTTTGATGGTCATCTTATTCAATGCACGATAATCAATGCACATTCGAAAAGAACCATCTTTCTTCTGTACTAGAAGTACTGGTGAGCAAAAAGGAGACGAGCTTGGCTGAATCAACCCTTTGGACAGCAAGTCCTGCACCTGAGCCATAATCTCCTCTCTCTGAGCCAGCACCCCTTGTGCCCACCCCGTCACTAGCGTATCCGGAGCCTTAGGAAAATTGCCTCGGGTCACCGTATGCTTTGCCTTAGTTCACGCCTTGCTGTTGGATTGTCATAGCCTAAGGAGGCCATGAACCTTGGCTCTGATACCAATTGCAACCATTTTGAAAACATCTCTCTCTCTCTCTCTCTCATAGGCCATGTATGGCCTTCCATGGACCTTTAATCGCCACGAGCTTAGTCAGGTCACGAGAGCAGACTTGCTGCAGCTTCATACGTACCGCACTTGGATTAATCCCACGCAGCTTCCGACGAAGATGGACACATATCGTGACCACTTCGGATCTCAGAGGTTTGATTTGTCATTCCACCAGGCTACACAGGTATCCACATGTCCCACTCACTGAGGATTGCCCTTGGCCAGCTTAGAGTCTCTTCGCATCAGCTCGAGATAGAGGCTGGTAGGATGCAACGCATGGAGGATGGACGGCGTCCAGGCCGAGAGACCAGGATCTGCCCTTGTTGCACCATGGGAGAGGTGGAGTCAGAGGAGCACTTCATTTGCAGATGCCCGCTATATTATGAGATCAGAGGGAGATTCCACTGTCTCTTCACGGATGGCTTTGGACCTCTCTCACGAGTGATGGATTATGAGGATCAGCATTGCCTAGCTCTTTATGTCAGGGAGGCCACTATGCTTCGACGACACTACCTCAGAGACCATCAGCACAGACCGGAGCGTGATAGAGCCCAGCCCGATAGAGCTCAGACACACGCTATACCAGATGACAGGTATCAGGAGGAGCACGAGGAGGTCAGAGCTCACACAGGACACATGCCTCCACCCTGTGGATGTACATATGAGATGGTTTGTAGACGCCGCAGGATCTTGTTACATAGGGGACGTACTCGCCGCTTCATCTCCAGACGATCCAGGATGATGGCAGCTTTTCGGAGGAGACTTACTCATGGAGATCTCGTCCCACCAGCCGCTCACCTCACTTTTGCTCAGATTTGTACTCTCATAGCAGGAGGCAGAGTCGATGGACAGGATTTCCAGTATTATTTTGGTTCTCAGACTCCGTGACACCTGGACTTGTATCTTTGCATTGACATATTGTACTCATCCCCCCATTTTGCACCCAGGGGCGGTTTCCTTGCATCTAGCTTACTTTGTATTTAGGCTCGGATTTGACATTATGTACTTTCACTTGCATTGTATTGCGTAGCACTTAGATGATATTCGACGATGCCTCTTCTTTGTGGCACGTTGATTTTGTGCTATCTTGTACGCAGAGTTCTTGATGTCCCATGGGCCCATTTTGGCCTTTAGTGGACAATAATACACTTTCTTTCTTTCTTTCTTTCTCTCTCTCTCTCTCTCTCTCTCACTTCCTCTCTCTGCAAAACATTAGGGCCCAGGACAACCAGTCGGGCTGGACCCCCCGAAGGTCTTTATTTATGAAAGAGAATCTGAATACAAAGTCAGTGTAGAGATGCTGTTACAGAAATTCAAAACGTGAATTGTTTTACAATTCTAGGGTCTTCTTAGCACTTGGTCACACGAATAGCTCCTAATCGCTTGCGGGGCTCCGCAATGCCCAAGTCTAGAAACTTTCTTCTACCTGCAACAATTAAATTAAACGCACTGAACACATGTGCGCACATAACATATATATATATATAAACAGATTCTTGGGTTAACCGAGATTAACCCCTCTCGATAAATAATTAAAGGCTTGATTATTCATCAAAGCAGTTTAATTAATGCCGAGTCTCTCCAACCAAAGTTGGCATATCTTGGTTAATTAAACCAAGTTTTCCTAACCGAAGTTAGGTTCTTTGACCAATGTTAATTCTTTGACCATTAAAGGGACTCTTTGACCATAATTAACACAAATAGAAAACTCTTTAATTATGATCAAATAAATGGTCAACTCAATACTTTGACTTAGGATATTTACAGCTTGGTGACATCCCCTCGGCTTCTATTCAGTTGACCTCAACTGAAAAGCTTTGTAAACATCCAAAAGCCTTCATCTAGCAACTTGGCATTCGATGCCGAATAGTTCTTGAATTTTACAAGAAATCTGTAAAATTCCTTGCCATGAGGCTCTTTGCGTACCGTATGATACACAATCTGTTCTGGCTGAAGTGTCAAATTCCTTGCCATGAGGCCCTTTGCATACCATATGATACACAATCTGTTCTGGCTGAAGGATATTTACAGCTTGGTGACACTCATACGCGACCTAATTTTACAACACAAAACAGCAGGATAATATACATTGTACACATTTAAGGAAAGAGAGTTACAAAACTTCTAACTTTAAACCTTAAACTTCAAACTTGTGTTAATTTTGAAGTCATGAAATTGATTTGAAAAATGTTTCTTAAAGATATGGAAACCCCGTTTTCTCCCCAAAAAAAAGGCAAGTATGATCGGCCGTACCATACGTGTGCAGGAAATTTATTTCATACGCGTATGGTTCAGCCAACCATACCCAACTATGGTCTTGGCCTTGGCAGGATCAAAATACAGAATCAAAGCATACGAGGATATGCCCTAGTCCTAGTAATAATAGAATTAGACAATCCATCTGGACTTAAGTTTAACGGACTTTAATCTTGTTTTACATGAGCTATTGGTCCAAGAATGGTTAGAAAATCTCTGTGGACTAAGAATGAACCTAGGGTTTTTGTAAAGGGGGTCATTGATATACCCCAGTCATAGTTTATCATTTGTCAATCACAGACAAGCCATGTGGATCAATGTTTCCCTACATGTTGCAAGAACTATTGAAATACGTATTCAGACTAAAGATCAAAGAAGAGAAACATATGTCACTGCCTGCATTGTTTCAGACGATGAGACACCCTAGAGTATGCGGAAAAAGTCTCACAGATAGACATTCAGCCTCAAGATCAAAGAAGAGAAAGGTAGGTTACTGTCTGCATTGTCTTAGCAGCTTCATTCAATGGAATGTTTGCAATTCAGCTCACAATTCTGAGATGCACATGCAAATGTGATTAGACCTGAAGAGAGAGAAGCAGACTCCTCAACAGCCAGTTTAGAATACTCGGAACACTTCAGACAGTAGGCCATCCTACTTGGGCAAGGAGAGCAAGTTTTTTCACTCTTTGTGTCAAAACTTCATCGAATTGCATGTTTGCAGTTACAACCTTCAGACCCTGGCCCAGGCCATCCACTCCTTAATTATTATGACACAAAAAAGGTACAAGTCGATTCCATGGAACCTTCTGCACCAGTGACCCTGAAACTGAGGATGAGACTGTTTCGTCCACCTTATAATTACCTACCATCATCAATGGTCCCTCAGAAAAATTTAATTCTTTGCTCATGCTTTGGTTTGACCAATGTTGCATACCTTTTTACAGTTTAAGCTGTGAGCTCTGCATGATTACTCTTTCAAGGTCCATAGGGCTTTTTAGTTAATTGAACTAGCCAGACAATTGCTTACAATCAATGGCTCCGTCATTCATACAAGCTTTTAAGCTTTGAGGTGGTTATGCCCTTACCTTAATGCAAGATGCATAAGTGAACATAAGATCACCTACTCTCTGCCCAATAAAATGATTACTAACAATGAAAAGAAAGCGCTGCAATGACAAGGGCAAGTGATGAAAGGAATGCTAAGTCTGCAATGTTTATGTTACAAGTTAAACTAGAAGAGACAGCACTGGCATACATTCTTACAGAAAAATTTGGGAGGAAATAAACCAAAGAAGGGAAAGTCTTTTTTGTGTACCAGAAATAAGAAAGCATCCTAGTTAGGTACTTGCAAACTAAAGCTCACCTACAATGGGGTCGTGTGCTTAGCGAAAAGCTGTGCTTTCCCTTTACAGGTTTAATTGACATAAAATAAAAAATGCACATGCATGTATAATATGCCTATTTGAAAATTTCCATTCTCTTTGTGCCTATCCTGCCAGTGTAGCCAACATACAAGAAAAGAGTGTCGCCAGCCTGGAGTTCTACTTTCTGGCAACTGTTTGCACGGTCCGCAAAGAACACGTTTGCCTGCAAGGACCCCAAGGCATTTGAGATTCAATGCAATGTCTTAGATTCACAAGCTGGTAAAGGACAAATAATATATAGCACGGGTATGACACATACCATACAATATGTATCACATATAGGAACTGTAACTGAGAATCTAAGATGTGTATCCCTCAAAAGTGAGAAATAAATGTCAAGACGTTCTACTTGTTACTAAGACTAGTGGTGTCAACCGCTTTGAAAAGCCCCCTAACGTGAAGGGAGGCTAGCCTTGCGTGCAACTTCTTTCTACGCATGGTCAGGTGTCCCTTCAAACCATATTCAACAGTAAACATGACAATGATGGTGTGGATATCTATTTCTATAAGCCTAAATTAGGCCTTGAGGACATACAATTCACATATGGGAATAAAATGTTCCCTGAATGCTGTTACCAACTCTGGTACGATAACAGGAAAAAAAATGTGCATAGCCCCCACTGTGCTGTAATATTGTCCCCCATGTACCCCCAGAAAAGAATTAAAAGGAACCTTCACAATTGCACAATGGTTGTGTGAAGGTCGAGCCAGATACAGATGATGACCCTAGAGATACAAATGGGCCACTACAATACTTATCTTTCTGACAGGAAAGAACCAAGGGGAGGGATGGCAGCAGGCTCTTGAAACTTCATTCTATTAGAAAATCCCAACATTCTCTTATTGATGTAGCACAAAGCAGGTTAAAGAAGTCTCGCAGAAGCATACTTGTTTCTCTGATGACGCCCATTCCTCAAACATTACAAGATTTCCCTTGCTTGGAGGGACCAGTAAGAAAACCTTCCGGCCACTGTCAAAAGCATATGCTTAAATAAATCACACTCATATCAACGAACTGGCTAAAATTTATATGAAAACACACAACTAACTGTGTGTGTGTGTGTGTGTGTGTGTGAGAGAGAGAGAGAGAGAGAGATAGGAAAAAACGTGACATTGTTCTGGTCTGAACAAATAACATGATAGCATACCTTAGCACATGATACCAAACAGATGAGCCCCCAAAATCAACATGGAAGTCCGTAAAACAGTCAGCAACACTCATAAGAGCATACAATTGCACCTGAAAATCAGAACAGCCTTGGAATTTCAGAATGCTTTTCTGTCTTTTCCCTTGCACAAAAGGGAGGAAAACCTATTTTTACTTTCTTTTCTCCATCTTTGCATAAATTAGCCATGAACATTAATCCCGGAGCTAGTTCAATTTGACTTGTTACTGCCTTCCTCTTTAGAGAGCAGACAAGAGACAGACAGTTGAGCAGACAAGAGACAGACAGTTGAAGTATCACGATTTTCAATTGGGGATGTCATAGACTATCACCTTTGGAACATGATGATCACCAAGGGGCCATGCTTTTCCAACCAGATCCAGCTCCGTCACTAAAGAAGGTGCACTGACCTAATATTGGAACATGATGTCTTCAGAAACACACCGTACGAAAACAATTGTCATCGAGAATATCCCGAGGAATAAATAGCCAGGCGTGATGACTGTGATTCAACTCACCATGTTTTGAAGTGGAGTGTCTGCGAGATCTAGAGAGACAACATTCAACAAAGGCTTCCTTGGGCTTGGTGATAGGAAATAAGACACCCATTCTTCCATGGTATAGACGGGTCCCTCTGACTGTTTAAAAACGAGCAACGTCAAAGTAGGAAGGTGTTGAGATCAATATTTAAATTTTATGTTCTACCTGTGTTGTCACGTCAATAGTATTGATGAGCCGATTAAGACCCACGAGCTCTGCGAGACGTCTCACAGTCATGTCCCCTGGAGGTAGCCTGCAAGAGACCGTACAGAACGTCAAATGTACCTGCAAGTTTCTAAGTGTACTACTTCACGGATGACGTGTAGGAAATTCATTTTCAGAAGCTGCGAATCGTTGGTTTGTGGCCGTGGCCGTGGAATGTTTAAATCGACTATGACTTGTAAAATGATTTTCTTGCTCTTCCAAAATAGTCAGTGCTTCTAATTTCATTACCCAACAAAGAATGCGATGAATTTTTAAATACTTCGTAAAATGCATAAAAGCCAATCAACTGTACAGAGCAAGAGCATGCACAGTTGTCTGCTCCTTGACGACAAGATTCTTAACATGCCGATAGCAGTAGTTATTTGAGCAAAGAGTAATGGTTGTGTACGGGACGGCCGGAAAGGTGGCGTAGTCTGTGCGGCTAGCTTGTTTAACAGATATCTGTAGTCGCTTGAGAGGAAATTATGCAATCGCTTGGCGCCATAACTTCGCGGACTGGTTGGCGGATTCAGGCAATGTTTCCAACTAAAACGAGGCCACAGTCACAACTGTCATGATGAGAGAATACGGCCTTCGCTTTCCAGACAATATTTACACGGCGCTATCACTGAGGAAATAACAACGTATGCCAAAGCGATAAGATTGAGACGCATATCATTGTGTAACATATACGCAACAATTGGTTAACTGAACAAAGCAGCAGCAACAGCAGCAGCATCGACCAAATTGGAGCTAAGTCTTGGATTGTGATTCAAATTTCACCTGATTCCCAGGGCCTCAGGCGTACGTTTTGAGGCCCTCACAACGCAAGGAGTGCGAAGTCCGGTCTCGTGCGCATGAATCGGCAGTTCTTCGGGCGTGAGCACGGCCACGGCGTGCGGTCCTTTGGCATTGTCATCAATAGCATCTGGCCATTTGAGCACAGCGCGGGCCAATTTCTTGTGCTGGACCCTTATACAATCGTCGAAGCCACTCTCGTCAAGCCGGGCGTAGTCCACCGGTACTCTCTGTCTCTTCGATCGTCGCGCAGGCTCCATTGTATTGCTAGTTACGTGTCCATTTCACGAAAAGATCCGGCGCAGAAACGCTCATTCCACCTTCGCAGACCACCTGAAGTAACATCAACCTTCCTGCGCGACGAATATGCATGAATTGCAGGAATAGCGAATGCAATTTGTGTTCTTTCTTGCAAAGGAAACGTCCGCTGGCAAAGAGACAACGGCCGACTTTTTCAGTGATGTAAGAAACCAACTGACCTTCAAGAGTCTAGAGACCATCGCCGAATGCGAAAGACTCTTGTTTCTTCGACCTTGTGAACAACGGAGCTCAAACCAGAATATATGTTTCAGGCACGAAAGGTACTATTCTGTATATTGAATAAAAGCTTTGCCAAGCTCGTGTCTTTTCCGCGCCTACTCGACGGAAGAAGAAACAAAATTGCCAACCTGTGGATCTCTCTCAACGAAATCGTGAAGCGACGTAATTGGAAGTGACAGGTACGACGGAAAGAGCCGGAATTGCGACTGTGTTCTGGATCAAAAGGCATGCAAGGGCCTCCTAGTCGTTCGGATTCTCTAAAAAGTACCACGAAAAACGACGGGATTTCGGTTCGTGTTGTAAATTTACCGGTTGAGTAATGAGCCGGTGAAGCGAAAGCGAGCAAGAAGGAACTGATCGGTCGACGGAAGTAGGGCCGTGAGATACGAAGAAGCTAAGAGGAGGAGGAGGGGAAGATGGACGAAAGGTGCAAAGATCGACGGAAATTCTTGACGGAGAAGATGTTGGGAGCAAAGATCGGTGACTAGAAATGTCGAGAAGGAGCTAATTCGCAAAATTGGCAGAGGGCAGGAAGAGCTTCACAGGATTCTTTTTTTTTCCCCCCGGTTAAATGGAGGGTTGGAAAAAGCTCCTCCATCCTTATCGTTTGCACATATGACCACCACTTTCCTCTCTCTCTCTCTCTCTCTCTCTTCTTCACCCCAGTACACGCACGCCTCTGCCCCGATGCCGCCCGCTTGCTTGCTCGCTCGCTCCCTCGCCCTTGCACATTGGTGCACATCGGTTCACACCAGGCGCCAACCATAGCTTCTAGACTACGAGAACTTTTGTTTTATTTTGAGAGCCGGCTTTGCTGTGTGAGGCTTACACACACCAGACATCTCATGGAGAACTCTCTTTCCCCCCGCCTTATTTATTCGGCGCCCCCTGCGAGAACTAGTTATGTACCCATGCTGTGCACGGACATTTTTTGCTCGAGGGAATTTAGGCCTGTGATTTTGACATCAGTGGGGTGACATGCCGCGTGGAGGACCTCAGCTTGCAAGGAAGAGTGGTGCCTTTGCTCGCCACATGGCACACGTCTCTATTAGAAATATTGAGATGAGATGAGATAGAGAAGAGAAGCTAAGAGAAGAGATACAGATAGAGAAGAGAAGAGATAGAGATAGAGAAGACCGTGACCGTCATGAGGTTGTGAACATGGGCTTAGTGTGGTCATGTACCACATGTTGCACGACCACTTGACTGGTTTGCTCATGCGTCGGCAGCTAGTCACATTTGACACCCATCCTCTTGTCTGACCTCTACACGCCACCCGAGTTTTCTTTGCATAACATGTCCGTAACGTGTGCAGTGTAGGCTCTTCATTAGTCCACCTGGTACGGTAGCCCTTCATGTAGCATTTTCAAAGGATGGCTGCCGCCCCGTGTGAACCCAACCTGAGCAATTGGGGGAGCATACTTGGTGCCTGTCAACTAGGCCATGGGCAGCATACTCCACATAGTTGGCCACATGTGCGTGTTGGGGAGCCTCTTCGCGCAAACAATGTTGCCCCTCTCTATTCTACCTCTCCAACCCCCCACCTCCTCCTACTTGGAAGTCCCTTGACCATGGGTTTTTAGCCGAGCAAGTTACTTTTTACCTAGAAACCTGACCATGCCCATAAATGGATACAATAATCTGAATCCAAAACGCCCTTTTAAGTTGCTGCTCCCTCAAATCACCCTCAAATGGTGACTTGCTACTACTATCTACATGTTTCCCTATCTTTTACTCCCAAAACATACCCTACCCTCCCTCTTCATGTTGCATGCTAGCCTTTGTGGGCCATTGATTGTAACCTTCCATTATCTTGCCATATGAGAGTCACCTCCACACCCCATGCTCATCATGTCGACCCACTGCCTCACCCTATGAGCCTAAATACACGTCCGAAGTGCAAGCACACATGCATTCTCTACGTTTTTATTCTCTTGTAATGCATAGCATGGGCATAACAATCTTGCTTCTTGCATGCATTCTATACTCCTCGAGATGATTTGTTATGCTTATTGAAATGCTTTGACTAGGTTGGGTCATCACGCATGCAAGCACTCGTCCAATGAATCTCTTCAAGATGATTGCTCTTTATATCAAGCATGGAGTGCCTTTGAGAGTGGGATTTTTTCCTTTTAAAAGAATGATGCTAGAGTTCCAATGCCATGGTATTCTCCATTGTTTTGATACTTTTTCCTTCCTTTTTCGAACAAACGAACGCATTACGAAGTTAGAGACAATCTTTTTTAAAAAGGGAAAGGACAAATAACTCGATATTTTTACAAGTTGAAGTTGACATGAATATTAGATTATGCTTAGATCATGCCTTGTTAAATTATATAAAATATATGGTCCAAGCTTTATGCTATTCCACACAATTTAAGCAAACAATGTTATCTTCTCCCTCCCTTTTTACATTTCATTTTCATTATGCCCTCCTTGTATAAATCCCTCATGACAGTCATCACCAAGGCCTTTATGCCTTGTACCCAAGGCATTTACTGTGTAAAAGACCTAGATAACACCGGCATCTAGAGGGCCAATATAAGAGCCAAAGCATGATGTAGCCATTTTGTGTGAGGTTCAAGGAATATATTGCATATGGATAATTTGCTCAATCCAAAACTTATGCGTTGCTCAACTAAATTTGACAAACTTGGTGTCTAAACTAATCTACACATCTCAAACTTGAACATGAGGCCAAAACATTAAGGAATTGCCTTCTTGAATGAGATCACTAAACCATGACGAATGCAATTTTGCATGTGAAGAGTATGTATTCAACCCTATATAGGATATGATGAATGCTATTTTGCGTGTGAAGAAGTACATATTCATGACTATATAGGATAAAACAATTTATTTAAAAACATTAGAAATTTGTTCTACACATACGTGGAACAAGAAATCATTCAAAAACATTAGAAATTTGTTCTACACATGTAAAAACAAGAAATCATTCAAATTGTGCATTACTTGAGCTTTGTCACAACTATAGGAGATAGCCACTTGACAACATTTGATATGGTTTACATGTTAAGGATGGTGTAAATTGCAATATTTAGATAGGGTCCATAGGGAAAACCCTAACCCTAACCATAAGGGGTACTCATGTATATATTCATGTTTATGTTCAAAACAAGATAGTGTACATGTAGCTGTATAGTGTACACTCATCTCTCTCTCTCTCTCTCTCTCTCTCTCCCTCTCTCTCTCTCTCCCCCCCACTTTATCATGGTATTAGAGCCAATGGTGCTCCCACTGCCTTCATGAGTGTCAACCCATCCTTTCGTGAGGATCCTCCATGAGTACCAACCCCTCCTTTCATGAGGATCCTCCCATCTCCGAGTGTGAGGTTCATCCTTCGAGAGAGTTTTCTGTTTTAGAGAGTAAGCCCTTGCTCTTGTCAAGGCGTCAAGCCCTTGTTCCATCAAGGCACAAGCCCTCCCTTTGAGGTATCTCCATTCCATCTCTAGCTTTCATCATAGAGCTGCTTCTCACCTCCATTTTGGTTCAAAAAGCTTAGGAGTCGGCTTCTTGGAGCTCGAGTGATTATGTTCATTGCGAGAGTTCTTTCTTCAATTCATTGAGAGAGTTTCTTAAAGAAGATTTTTGTTCATATCTTCTTTCCTTTGTAAGAGAGAGTTTTAGTTTATGAGAGACAAGGCTTTCCTTCTCCGTCCCAAAGAGAGAGAGGGAATTTGTCAAGAGGATTTTGAGCTTCCTTGGGTAAGAGAATTGAGCCTATCTATTAACACGTGGCGACACATGGAACAAGCACAGGCGCAATGCCTGCCTAACAAGCAACGACTTGCTAATGACTAGAGGCAACTCAGCTCCCACGAGAAGCTAGCCTCCAAGATCTCCCAAGCTAAGCAAGTCAAGCCAACCTCAAAGCCCAAACGAGGTTCACGAAGAAACCTCCTCCAACAAACGCCTGGACCTATAGTTCACGAAGAAACCTCCTCCAACAAGTAAGTTCACGGGCTCACGAAGCACGGCACTCAAAAAGATATCATCCACAAAGACAGAATCTTCAAGATTCTATTAGAATCCAGAAGATTCCACCACTCGAGGCCTTATCCTCATCTACTCTCAAGGTTACCACACACCTAAGGTGTGGTCACATCTTGTCCCTGTGGTTTGTTGCATCACTGCCAGGTTGGCACCTCTTATTTGGCCACGTCAGCAAGCTGATTAAGTTGACATGTTAGTTTTGTGGGTCCCACACCTGCCACATCATCAAGCAGGCTTATCTTGCCATGTCAATGTCCATGTGGCAGTCAAGTGCCACATCAACTCCATTTGCCACATAGACAACTGGTGCCATGTCATTTGCCTAGTCAGCAGTGCACACTCAACTGCTCTAGAAGTGGATGTATGTGGAATTTCTATGCCGACTACTTTTCAGGTGATCCCTACCAAGCCAGATGCACATCTGCACCTGTCCTACCATGTCATCATGACACGTGGGAGTGCTACATCAGCAAACTTGACATCAACCACATGGACATGCCACATCAGCATGCCATGTCATCACAATGCCACCTAAGCAATGTGTGCCACACAGGCATAGCTTTGTAAGCAGCATGTAACCACCAATGCTGTGTCACACTACCACATCACCCTCCATCGACATCATTTTGACCACCCTCTTGTGATCAAAGTTTGGCCATTCTTCCGAGAGCCAAAACTTTTGATCCAAGTGGTATTTGAAGGTGATCCAGAAAGAAAAATGATCGCCAGATCATGCTCTATGCGATGAGAACCTCAGATCTACTTTTTGACTTATCCTTAGGTCAGCATAATCCAATCCTCATCATCGAAACCACCTCCTGATCCATTGCAGCCAACACATAAAAATGAATGAACTAAAATTCATTTTATTGCATTTGACGCCCCAAGGTGTAGTCTAGCTATAGATTTAGGACTAGCATAGCCATGGAGGAGGTTCAACTCCACCAAGCCAAGTACGTCATTGCCATATCACCCAATTAGTTCCCACCAACGTTAGTCCCTTTGGATTACACTTGGCAGTCATCTTCCTCTCAGATTCTGGATTGTTGCATACATCTTACACACACATATGCCACCCATGTACAGTCACATATTGTTGATTATTTTTTGGCATTGGTTCCTACACATATCCATCATCCTTGTACAACCTCTTGGATACTTTCGACACATAGTTGTCACCATTACGTTCTAGGCTTGATCCTTGGTACACGCAGTTCTTCCACATGGCTTGGTTTTGACAGTTTAACATAAGCCCCTAGTGGCAGCTCTCACACAATGTTCTCATGGGTAGAGACTCTCTCGTCGGTACTACACGGGTTGCTAAAGCCTTTGGAAAAATACACATCGAATTTAGCGTTGATATTCAACTTTGGATAAATTTGGACAGTGTGGGGTTTTACCCTACACCTTGCAATGATGAAATCGAATTCAAATGTTTTCACATTCAAAAAAATATTGTATCAATATTGTCCTCCATACTTTAATCAATTAAAGCCGCACTGGAATCTTGATTGTGAGATTGATGTTCATCCTCTTGATCATCCGTGGCCAGGTATTGCACATTTTCAGCATTTAGATTGAGGTCTCTGAAATGAGTGTCTAAGAAAGCCCCTGGGGACCTCAAGCTATCGTCACGTTCCAAAACTCTTGTAGAAGGGGTGTTGGAAGTGTTGGCTTCCAACTCATCACATTTTTTATAATGCCAATGGATACCTCATACCTCTATTGGTCCTTTGCATGCTTTTCTATCCTCCTCTCTTTTAGCTCTGTCTTCTTCATATTGTTTGATCCATTTCTCCATTTCTCCACAATTGTAAAGACAAAAGGTGTTCACTTTGAGTTGCAAGGACACACTCATTTTGTTCTACTTTCCCTTCCTTTGTCCAATCTCTCCTACAACCCATGGGTCATCGCTATCATCATAAAGTCAAGGCATGTTTGGCATGAGTTGTAAAAGAAACTCCATAATGTAAAACATTGACTATTTACACTAGCCATCCTTTAGCCACGATTCCTTTGGTCTAGCCTTTTGTCTTACATACCCTTTCAACGCCTTCATAAAAATGTTCTAAGAAAAACATCCACTAGCTATGCAAAGTACACAACAATATGCCACTTTATCTACCAAGTGCCTGAGTAGATGCAATTGGATGTCCATGATACTTGTTGGAATGCCTTTTCAATCAAACATATGGCTTCAATGGCGAGAATTCTCATTTCCAAAATGGATCATTTCTTGATCTCTTTTGATGAAATCCACCTGCATTTATCCATTGGTAAGTAATGGAACTAACTTTTATAATGAGAAGGGAAATTAGACATGCAGTTGCATACCCTCTGAGATACCTCACAAATACACTGATCTTGTTGATGGCGTTTGATGCATCTTTAGTACGAGGCAGTCGATAAAGCAAGCAAAGCAAAAAGAGCCAATGGTGAAAAGCCAGCAAGACCCTTTTATGTATTCCAATTCAAGCATACAACAAGCAATCCAATACGGTCATCCAAAATGCAAAATCCATTATGGAGGCAATATCTATCCCTCCAAAAGGATATTTTTAACAATCTTTTAAAAATGCACCATTCACAGACATGTCTAGGAGTTCGTCCTCAAAGAAAGAATGCCTTAATTTTGCATTTTTCATTTTTGATGTACTTGATTCCACACATACATCTTACTCGCTATGGTCATGTTCGTCCATCTAATACACACCCTAATTTAAAGTGCCTCTAGTGAGTTGTGCCTCCCTTAAGCCTCTTTCTCATCCCTAATAAGGCACTTATCTCTCCAAAAAATGATAGCAATACCTCTTTTTCCAAAAGATGATATTGATACTTAATCCCTTGCACTTAAAGGACATTTGGAAAGCATAAAGATCCTAACAGCAGCTGATGATACCAATTCGAGAACGTAAAATTGACACAAATTCTTCCCGAAGGCGATTTCCATAACTACCAGTATCAAATTATCTTTCTTTATAATTGAATACAAGCTTTGAATAATTAAATACAATATTTGAATAAGCAATGCATGCATAGTATAAAACCAAAATAATGATTGCAGTGGTAAATCATTTATATTTCTTTTCTTTGCATTGGTGATAAAAGCAAAAATCGATGTCAACCAAGTGTATGGTTTGAGGACCCAAACGTAGCCATCAAGATAAAGTATGACCTTGTAGAAGTTCGAGTTCAACTTGAAACTAAAAATTAATCATTGTTTGATAACCAAGTTCATATAAATGAGCCTCTTAGCACAAGGGAACAAAGGCAAAGTTGAGCTTGTAGCATTAAAATGTGACATAAGCCAAGATCTTTCTTAACTCGATGAGCACTCAACAATCATATAAATAGAATGGACCCATTTCCTTTCCTTCGGTCGTCTATCAAATGTACCTCTCTCCACCATTCCCCTCACCATTGCTTCAGCATCGCATGGAAGTTCACTACAAAGACAACACAAACCACAAAGCAGATGCATTGTCTGCAAGTCGTGATTCCAACATGTAATTCAAAACATGATGCAACATGCCTATACTATCAAGTAAGGAATGTCACAAGTGCCATAAACTTTGTTTTTTACCACACGCTTTTCAAATATTCACATGTGCCATATACCACTACATAAAACACCACCAACTACAAGTCATTAAAGATCCGCTTGCATATCCTGCCATGAATCACATGAACAGTCATAAAAACTAAGTCAAGCTAGCATCTCACTATGAGTCATATAGGTTGCCAATGGGCGCAACCACATACTCATCTCCCTTATGCACTTCCTCATCCAAAACATCCACTCGAGCTCTCTTAGCAGTAGCACTTTGCACAAGCGGTTCCACAATAGTCTTGATACCGGAGGTGTCACTATCAAAAGAGAAGCCTATGGACCCTCTGGCAAAGCATGCTCTCATGAGTGGTGCCACACCATAGCTCATCTCCATAGCTAAGCCACCTGGAGGACCTAAGAGGCCAAAATAAGCCTTAAAAAAACAAGATGACCTCTCGATTGCTGCACCCCGAACTGCTCGAATGGTACTCTTGGCCACTAGCATGTAGTGATTCCAACGGATCTCTTGGCGGCTCCGGACTATCTCCAACCTCAACGAACGACCAGCCATCTGTGCCTAGTAGCTCCAACGCCCATTGCCCTAGTGACGTGACCTCCGCTAGCCTCCGTGCTCCTCTAAGCTCCATCTAAGGCTCAAACAATCATGACTAGATGGGGAACCTCTGCAGTCCATCAGCAACGTGCAACGATCACCTTAAGCTCCCCTGCGACCTCCATGGTACCCCAGTAGAGCCGGCAACAACCAAGGCTTCTACAAGCTCCACAGGCCTCAACGGTCAGCTGTCCCGACTGCAACACCAAAAGCTTCCATACATTCGGAAGACCAGCGACTCCCTTTTTCCGCATGGTCTCCAGAACATAGAGTATCCGGCCCAATCAAGAAGCGCTCTAGACACGGGTTGCAGATTGCTCCCAGAAATGAACACCATTTTGTGGACAGGCACCGCTCAGGTAATCTGGTATAACTCACAGGTTGCGCTTTCGTTTTGATGCCCCACGAACTTAACCGCCAGCAAGCTGTGTCTCTTGCCATTCTCTCACCTTGTTAATCTTAGAGAAAGGGAGTGCATGCCCTCATATCACGGGAATGAAGGAGGAATATTTGAGTGCACGCTCTTACAACAGATTGAAGCGTGAATAGGCTACACTCATCAATGGCAGCCTTGCAGACCATGCCACCGTTGTCTGTAGAGAACCTACAAATCTTCTCTGTTCTCTAAGGTTTAAACCTTAGGACGTGGCAGCAATGGAGAAGACACGTGGAAGGATAAGATGTAGCCGCTGGTCAATGGTCAAGTAGCCCATACTAACCACGGTTAAGTTTAGCTAACCTTGAGTTCATAGAGTTGGGTTAGGTTACACAGGGTTTGGTTCAATTACAAGTTGGTTGAGTTTCAGTTTGGTCAAAGTTGTGCCACATCAGCATTCATAGTCAACAGTGCCACCTAAGCGCAGAGCCCCTTGTTAAGCACAATGTGAGTGTAGCATGTGAACAGCCTTTGCCACATCAAGGCCCCCTCTTCTTCACAAAAACTTCGACAAGGCATAACTTGCAATCTAGGAGGGATTTGCACACGCTCCAAAAAGTGATCATCTTTTCGAGCTCTATTCGCCTGTCAAGTTAGAAGCATTGTTAGCAATGACATTGCCAATATTGAAAGAAATCAATTTGCAACAAATGGAAAAGCAACGCATGAATGCAAAAAGTCCATGTGCACATGAATTAGGGGCTAAGGTATGTGCTAAGGAATGTATTAAAGTAGCCACCCTAAGATGTGGACTACATGATGTGGAGACGCGGATTGAGGATATCAATAAGGAGAGATGTGGATCACAGGATCTCACAAGTGTTGTGACTATTCAAAGGGCACTCTTTATATAAGAGGCCTACCATGTATTTTTGAACATACATTGCAAGAGATATAGATTTGCTATCTACCTAAGGAATGTATTAAAGTAGCCACCCTAAGATGTGGACTACATGATGTGGAGACGCGGATTGAGGATATCAATAAGGAGAGATGTGGATCAGAGGATCCCACAAGTGTTGACTATTCAAAGGGCACTCTTTATATAAGAGGCCTACCATGTATTTTTGAACACACATTGCAAGAGATATAGATTTGCTATCTCCCTCTCGTGTCTTATTCAGTGTGCTTTGAGCCTCCTTAGTTCTTCCACTAATCTTATGTGCAGTAGGAGAGCACGATCCGCACTTTCTTAAGTTCCACATTGTCTTTCTCTGGAGTCTACTCGGATTGTCGTCCATCCATGTCATCCGCATTGAGAGTAGATGGAGGCTCTAGTTCCCATACCGAAGATAATATCAAGGTTTCAAAGTATTCTATATCTTGTGTTGAGAGGAGTGTAGAGGCTTTCTCTTGCTATATTGCAAACCCAATTATAATGGCCAATAGATGGGCAATGTAGCTTTTTCCATTATGTGTAGTGGATACATAATTGGTTAAAAGCAAGGATATGCGTTGAGCCTAGTCTTTTAGTTTTTCCATGCCAAGGAGTGTGAGAGTTTTTACTGACATGGAATTTTTTCTCACTTCTGTATGATTGAAAATGTCAGCTAGAAACTTGGCTCTCTTTGCATACGGGGTCCAGAATCATATCATGGTGTATTTGCCCACTTTGAGACTTTGTGTTAGGTGGAAACAAATCTTGAATCTCAGAGAATCTTGCATCTAAATGTTCCTTTGGATATTCTTCTTGTGCCTCTAGGAATGGGAAAACTTCTTGCATTGTGGATCTGCTGAGGTAGATTTGTAAAGGATTTTCATTATACGTTACTGTGCTGTACTTATCCTTCTCCAATTCTCTGCTTTTATATGACATTATGAATTGACCAATGTATTATGTCATAGCACTATCTTCAGTCAGGAAATTCATATATGAATTAGGTCCTAGTCTGATAGTGCCAATATAGCGCCATGTGCCAGCAGTGCATGTTTCTTTTGTGAGTGGCTGATGCATTTTGTGATGATGTGTGGACCAAATCAAGTATCTCTCGGGGATTTTATTTGTGCAATTTCTTTGTGGTGCTCGTGGGTGCACTATGCATAACTAGTGAGGCGAGAGTTTCTCATATATGCTTAATTTTCTAGGGAGTTCATAGGGCAGCTAGGACTCAGTCTCATCACCTCTAGGCTATAGGTTGAAATTAGTTTACGCTACCTATATGTCCGAAGACATACATATGCTAGTGAGTGCTCGTGATACAATCCAATGCTAACTATGGAAGACTTGGGGCCCTCAAATCTTCCTTATTGTTGGGGATGGCTTGCATGTTGATGTGGTAGTGCTTCAGTCAGCTCCCATTTATTGTTGTGGTGAATTGGAGTCCATTCAATGTTTCCACCAGTAGCACAACTCCAATGGGATTCATCTTTTTGACTCTATAAGATACTTGACCTGGGTATTTGAGTTTGCCTTGTGGACTTTGGCATTGTATAGCAGAACTAGGTCACCTTTATTAATCTCTTTATCTTTAAGGTTTCTCTCAAACCATGCCTTCCTTCCTTGTTTTTTGCTATCATGGCATGGTAGGCAACTAACCTTGTCTGTGTATCATTTTCCAATTGATAGAGTTTTTCCTTGAGGGACTCATGGTCACCCATGCATTCTTGCACTACTATGCGTAGGCTTCGTATGACAAATTCCTATGGGACCACTGCTTTAAGGCTATACACCAATTGGAAAGACATACATCTTGTATTGACCTTTAGTGTGGTTCGATATGGCTATAAAGTTGCATTAAGATTTTTTGCCCAGTTAGATCTCTTAGGCTCCACTATTTTGGTGAGGACAATGCATAGTACCTTATCGGTGAACTCACCTTGTCCATTACCTTGGGGATAGTAGGGTGTGCTTCTTTTGTGTGGATAACCATAAAGCCAGACAAAAGTTATTGGATTACCTCATTGATAAAATATGTGCTTCTATCTGACACAATTTCAATGGGGCATCCCAATCGTATAGTCACATTTTCATATAAGAAATGTGTTGTGCTTCTGACATCTACCTTTCTCACTACTTTATCTTCAGCCCACTTTATGAAGTAGTCTATGGCCACAATGATGCAGCGTGCTTGTGTTCCCTTTTGCGGCTGGATATATGGGTCCCATAAAATGAATCCCCCATTTTTCAAAGGTTGATGAGTAGTGTGACTATTGTTAGAGGTGATTAACAATGCAGAAAGTTGAATCACCTATGTATGAGCTGAAGATGTAAATGAGCGAACATTTACTATGTGGAACTATTCTAATGGAATTTGACAATGATTTAGACCATGGATGTTCTTAATAGATCAATTGCTGGTTCCTTGCATATTTATTTGAGTCTAGATATTTTAGATTGCTTGTAGCATGAACGAATGCATTTAGATCCTTTGAATAATTGTGTCGAATGGTTAGGATTGAAAAGTAGAAGGTGAGAGAGAAAGACCTGCAAGCCGCTGCCATGTGCATGTAAGCAATGCTAGCTACTGAACTAGCATGTGTGAAATATCGACTTTCGCATACAGAGCATGATGTCATGAAAGATCATAGTGCAGATAGATGCTTACTCGAGAAAGAGCGAGATGTGGGAAAAGGCAATTTGCCATCCCACGCCTAGGTCGCTAGGTAGATTACCACATCTATAACCATCCAATTATGTCGGGAGGGGGCAAGACGATTGGATGGTTGCTCCGTCTCGAGGTCTAGTGCACTTATTGAACGTTGGCGGAATAAGAATGAGTGAAATGATTTCTCCATGCAACACATATTCGGGAAATAAAAATTTTCAAGATTGGAGAAATGTTTTTATACATGGCAATTGACAATTTTACACATTATTGATCTATTAAAATGTGCATACAGAGGATGTGAGCATGGCTCTAGAGAAATGAGACTAAAACCCTACAAAATCCTGAGACTATGTTATGCTCGTAACGGCCACAAGGTGGAGATGTAACATCTGCCACGAAGAGTACACGGGTTCAGGAACTCGTATGTGCAAACATTTCCTAGGCGACCCTCAAAGACAAATTGGAAGTGCAAGGGTCCGGGAGTGGAAAGGGTGATTGCTGTCTTGGGTGGTTAGATAGCCACCAGTGCAGACACGATTGTGGATGAAATAGTCACATGCCACTAGTCTCAACTTATAATTGAATAAAGAACCATGGGTCTTGAAACCCCGGGCGAGCAATCAGCGATTATGGAAAGTTGTTTGCAAAGTGCAACTACACATAGTAGTGGTGCTGGATCCCTTGCACGGTCGGCAAGTTGCTCAAATGTGCATATGGAAAGAGGACAATGCAGTAATGTGCCTCTTTCGAATGCCCGTTTACATGTGCAACAGCAATCCCTTGAAGCTTCCTTCAAAGCACAACATATCGAGAAGGCGCAACAAGATGTGTTTGAAGCTATCTGTTGCATGGGATATCCATTGAGCATAGTGTAAAGCACACATTGGAAGAAAGCCATGGCCTCTATCACTAAAGCTAGCTCGGGTTTCACAATGCCTAGTTACGATGCTGTCTGTAACAGCATGTTGGATGCTTACTACAATAGGATGAAAGAGGAGATGCAGCAAGAGGTTTATAATGGCATTGAGAAAACTACTTGCACCATCTTATTAGATGGATGGACGAATGTTAGCAAGCGGCCCTTGATTAACATCATGGTTGTGGCATTCAAAGGAGAGGCTTTCCGACAGTCAATTGATACAAGTGGTGAGGCTAAGACGGGAGAATTCATTGCAGAGTAGTTAAGTAGATGTATTGAAGATATTGGTCCTGACAATATTATTCAACTGATTACTGATAATGCCCAAAATTATCAAAAGGCTGGGAAAATTATAAATTGTAGATATCGATATATTTAGGCATCGCCATGCTCGTGCCACTATTTGGATTTAGTCTTGGAGGATTGGTACAAAACACCTGAGACAAACTTCTTCAAAGTTGCTATGGATGAGGCATAAAAGAACCATGAGCGATTACTAGGCATATTTAGGAATCATCAGCCCCTCACCCACTAGAGCTTCTAAAGCCAGGTGAGACGCATTTTGGCACAAACTATATAATGATGGAGCGGTTGTTAAAGCAGCAGGCTCTTGTAACGGAGATGCGATTCAGTGCGAAAGGGGCAAAGTGGATGGCCGAGGCATGCTCAACCAACTCTCGTAAACGAATTTAGAGACCTGAAGGCATCGATTAATAACCTGACCTTTTTGAAGAGGGTATCTGATGCAGTGCAAGCTATGAAGCCAATTTGGTTTGCAATCCATAGGTTGGATGTGAAAGGGCCAAGCATGGGAAGTGCTTATATGGCATGGTGGACTACTGAGAGGGATGTTTTGAAGGAAGATGCGAGGCTAGGCAAAGGTGGATATAGCATGACTAAACGAATTGCATTGCAAAAGATGGTGCAAAAATGATGGAATCAAGCTCACAACTCTTTGCACTATGCCGCCCATATATTAGATCCGTAGTGGTGGGAATATTGCACAGAGACTGATGTTCAGATAATGCAGTCATGGCATGATCTTCTTAGACGTTTCTTTGAGGATAGGATAGAGTATGCCTCTGTTGTTAGGGAACTGTCAACTTTTCGAAATAGAGAAGGATTGTTTGCCTATCCAAGAATCAAAGAATTAGCAAAAGATATGCCAGCATGGAGATGGTGGGAAGAGTGTGGAGCATCCATGCCTCATTTGCAAGCCTTGGCCATGAAGGTGTTGGTGCAACCTTGTAGCAACTCCTCTAGCAAATGCAACTGGTGTAACTATAAGTTTGTGCATTCCGTCACAAGAAACCGCTTGACATCGAAAAGATCAGAAAAGCTAGTTTACCTCTATGCGAACGGTATAGTTTTGGATGATGTGAAAGGGGTATGTAGCGATGGCGATATGCCAAAGTGGGTACACACTCATCTTCCAAGTCCCTTGCATGATGCCCCTATACTGACTCATCCTAAGCCGAATTCTAGTGAATCAGAGGAAGAGATGTTGGTGTGATGGCTGGTTATATATGATAAATGTTGCAATTGCAATTCTTTTAACATGCGATCCTTCTGAAAATGCAATTTATATAAAATGCAATTTAAAATGCCATGTAAAATGCAATTCTTTCATGTTGCAAATCTTTTAAAATGCAATTTAGTTGATATGTAATTTTTTTTCATATGCAATTTCATTGATATGAAAAAAATGGTTCTGATGGTGGTTGGAGCGATGGAAGCGTAGCCCTTGAGGAAATTGTAAATCTTTCCCTCAGGGGGGTCACTATGTATAAACCCTCTATATCATGTGCGTTCAAGGCCTATATTTAAAATCCCTTATCTGCAAATTTTTTCATTAATAAAATGTACCCCTTTTCTATACAAATCAGTAAATTTTTTCCAAAACTAATTTAAATAGTCCCTTATGTATATTTATTTCTGTAAATTTTAGAAATAAAAAATATCCTTCTGTTGAACTCACGTGATAGGGTTACATATGATGAGTGACCCCCCTGAGATCTTTCCAAGCACACTTTGTTGAGGGAGCGTAGGCCCATCAAAGTGTTTATGAAAGATTTATAATTTCAATGACAGCTAATCTATGATAAATTTCCTTTAATCGAACATGACGATCTACAATAATCAAAACATGCCAATTTTCACATCAACAAACATAATAATGGCTACAATGTACAATATGATAATATGATGACAACACGATAGTGATTGATAGTTGTAGAGTTTGGGCATAGTTTACATTTTAAGCCACAATCAGTAGGAGAAAAGTATACATGTTTTTAGTTTTCAAAATTTTATAGTTAGAGATTAAGTGACCAAAAAGTTATACTGAGAAGCTCATTTTTCAAAAATTTAGGGCATCAAAAAATTGTTTGCTTTAAGAAGGTCCATGTCATGTTGCTAATTTTGTGGTCCGCATGAACAATTGCATCATGTGCAATTGTTCAACAAAACGATAAATAAACCGCATAGTAGCACCACCAACACCAAGGTGGACACGATGGAGAGCAGAATGATCATCATGGTGGGTAGATTTGTGTAACATCTCATTCTGGGAGGCTTCGGATTGGGCCATGCATAATGGCCATAGGCTGGCCATTCTACTCTTGGACTTTGAGAAAGCTTATGATAGGGTAGACTGGAGCTTTCTAGAGGGCACACTTACTCATTTTGGCTTCTCAGATGCATGGATCAGAGGGGCATCAACCCTCTACATATCAGCCCATAACCACGTTCTTATTGGTGGAGTCAGGGGAGACAGGTTTGAGATTACCAGATCAGTCTGTGAGGGATGCCCCCTAGCCCCCTTTTTATTCCTTTTTGTGGCTGAGGCTATGAGCTATTACATTAGAGCTCAAGCTGAATCGTAGGGCTCAGGTTTCCTCAGCTCTTAGATAGTGAGTTGGCAGATGACATGGTTGTATTTTTGGATGCCACTCCATAGAGATTGAATTCATTCAGGACAACATCAGATTTGTTTTACATTGTAGCATGTGCACACATTAATTGAAACAAATCCAATGGCTTTTGGATCAGTGATGAGGACACTCCAGTCTGGGGGATTGACATAGGGTTCACTTGGATTCAGAGGGGAGTCTCCATCAGATATCTGGGATGCTAGGTTGGGTTGGGCATCTCTTTGGCACAATAGTTCATGCTCGTGTTGGAGAGTATCAGGAGGAAGCTCATCTTTAGGAGTTTAGATAGACTTGACCTTGCATCCATAGTTGTGGTTGTGAACTAGGTATTGTTGGCCACTGCTTGGTTTGTTTGCTCATGTTGGTGTAGATCTAGAGGTTGTATCACTCAGCTCATGAGACCTATCAAGAACTTCCTATTGAGTGGTTTATATGGCACCTCAGATGTAGCTAGGGTGGCTTGGGAGACCTTCATTCTCCCCACTTGGAGAAGGGGGTCTCAATATTATTGCCATGAGCTTATAGTGTATGGCCTTGCTATGCAAGTTTGTAGTACATGGATTGATGCCTGAACAGGAGCCCTGGAAGCATTTTTTCTCACGCAGCATGTAGTCTTACACCCCTTCTCATGGGGGAGATTGGTTAGATAGCAGCAGCAGATGGATCTTTACTTCAACCCATCTCAAATCACCCCCTTCCCTTCTCATGGCTACTATTATGAAAGCTTGGGGTTGCTTCAAAAACACACTTTGTAGAGTTCCACCCACTTCTCGTGAAGAGATTCAAAGGCAGCTAGCCATGTGCAACACTCTATTTTGGATCATCATGGCAGGCCACTTGGAGTGTCACAATATATGTAGTGGTATGGGAGAGGGGACCTGCCTCTACTATAGGTGCTTGGTAGGCCTTCATGAGACTTCCAGAGGATTAGAGACTTTTAGTAGTTGGCCACCTCAGAGAGAGTGCACTCAGGATACAACAGATACAGGCAGCCACTCCGCCAAAGTGGATTGACACAGATGACATGCCGCTTATAGATTCCACTTGGTGGGGAGCGTTCTTGAGGGCGGGCACATTAGGGGAGATTTGGGGTCTTGAAAGGGCCTCGTAAGGAATGGATTAGGAAAAGATTAGTCTCCCTAATACAATCCTATGTGTAGGGGTCATAAAGGATGACAAGGTGGTTTTAGAAGACTGTACATGGTTTCGCCTTGCATTTATGTTTAAGGATCCACCAAATGAAGAAGCACGGCTATTTTATATATCACGTGGTAGGGAGAAGTGTCACCATTGGCTTGGTGGCCTAGTGGTGAAGGCTCTTGAATAATGTACAGGAGGTTGTGGGTTCCATTCCCTGCAGGCATGCCAATCATGTAATAAATTTTTGGTAGGCGGCGTGGGCAGGTGGTGGCGGGTTGTGCCATGTGGTAGCTGCAAGAGGCTGCTCACTATTTTGGTCCTTACTTTGGGAAGTGAAGTGCCACATGTCACTCTCGTGGGATTTCCTCCCTCCTCCCACTTGCAAGGCCACTTGCCATGCATTAAATATCTTTTTTGGACCTTTGTAGGGGCAAATTTCAAATTTTTGGTGCTCAAGGACACGTGGAGGCACATGCTTCTTCCTCCCCCAACTTGCTGGTTTTCTCCTCAAAATGCATGGTCTTCTTTCAACACAAACCATGGTTTTTCCAATTGAGACCACCTATTTCCTTTGGCATTTATTATGCACATGCCACCTCAACATGGCATTGTCCCACAAAAAGGAGCATTCCCATTGGTACACCTGAAATCCCTCACTAACCCCTTGAAATTAGGAAACACTAATTGGGGGCCCTTTGGAGACCCCAATTCTCCCCTAATGTTTTGTTACAGATCATTGCATTGCAAGATGCACATGAGGATACCCTTGTCTTTGTTGTTAAGTGCCCCAAGAGGCAGACTTATTAGATCTTCTGATGATATTCTTTTGGAGGTTGCATTTCAGCTTGTCAAGATTGCAAGATTCATGGAGTGGGGTAGGGATTCACACTGGTATCTTGACCCTAATCCTATTCTCCTTGCATTGGGGTCTTGGAGACTCTGGCTGTATGGTGGTTCCCCTATTAGGTTCTTGTAATGGGACTCAAGGGAGTGGGAATGGATTGATGATAGGCATCGAGAGAAGAGCTTTCCGTTCTTTTGTTACACAGTTAGAAATGCCCAAAGGTTTCAGCTTAGCAGTAGAGGTTGGAGGCCCTCAAAGAGTGCCACATTGGGATAGTTTTCAAATTCCCATAGCTATGCAGAAGAACTTTTGGCGTAGGCTCTCGAAATCTCTCAGGAATAGAAAGATCACTCTTTTCTTTTGGCTTTCTATTCATGGAGGGATTGCAGTGAACTTGTAGAGATCTAGGTTTGAGTCTAACCCTACTTGTCCTCATTGTCACATGGCAGTTGAGTTAGTACAGCATTGGCTTTGGGAGTGCAAATAGGTGAGGATGATCTGGAAAGGTGTTGCTAGGATTTTCAACATCTTTCATACAGCACCTTTCTATATGACCTGGGGTTCAGTGGCTTGGTTATCTCTTACTCACCCATAGGTGTTTTTCGAGGGACATGATCCAAATCCAGCTTTCATTGTATGGTGACACTCAATGGAGTCTTGTTCCCCTTACTCCTTTCAAAGCTACTCATGCCTCAGTAGACACATCTTGGGAGATTTTGGCTAGCATTGCAGCTTGGCATATTTGGAGAGCTAGGTGTATAGAGGTGATGGAGGGTATCCAGGTTCACCCTTCCCAGACTATGGCCAGTATTTGGACTGACATAGTACACACTCTGATGACCATTTAGGCGAGCATGCAGGGATCCTCCAGAGTAGCCATTGCCAAGAGAGTTACTTTTTTTAGAGTTTGGATGGGATCTCCTTTCTTCTCTGAGTTTTCTTCAGGATTGAGATGGCATTTTCAGCCTCCGCCTTGGTTCTTTATTAGCTCACTTTGAGCTGTTTTTTCCTCATGCATTGCATGATGTACTCCCACATTTGAGCTTGCTCTCACGGTTTTCATTCATACTTAATGAAGTAATTTTCTTGAAAAAAAAAAGTAGAAAGAATAAATGCAAGGAAGAGATTTTGAGTAATGTACAAGTGATTGCAACCATATCCAGGAGATCTCTCCCTTCTCCCCACTCACATGTCACTTGATTGGCAACT
The DNA here is from genome assembly GCF_047967505.1 of Dipteris shenzhenensis. Lineage (NCBI taxonomy): Eukaryota > Viridiplantae > Streptophyta > Polypodiopsida > Gleicheniales > Dipteridaceae > Dipteris > Dipteris shenzhenensis. Next base: position 10,506,249 of record NC_141625.1, read on the forward strand.
ATTAGCTCTACATAAAGCCAAACATGATGGAGAGACAACAAATGAGCACGAGCGAGAGTTATCATCTAGATGTATGATGCATGTAAGTTTCTTACCTATTGACTTAATTAAGTAATTATTTGTGGCAATATATGCTCTAAAATAGATGCATCCTCATTGTTTTAATGATGCTCTTTTGTAGTACAAAAAGTACAGTGCATTATAAGGTCATATGGATGACATTTTCACATGGAATGCATCGATTCAAAGAGAGTCACATATGATTGTGGAGTCATGGCTAACTTCACGCAAGATAGCCGAGCAAGTGCTTCGGATACCAATCTTCTCTCCTCACAGTTGGATTATTGTGGGACCATATGTGAAATCTATGAAATTGATTTTAGACGATTCAGTATTTTCATTCTTGATGTAAAATGGTTTAGAACTATTTACAATGGTCCCCATGCGATAGTGAGGAAAGACAAAAGTGGTTTCTTTGCAATAGAATCCACCAAACTTTGGACTAATGAAAGTGATACTTTTGTTCTTTCTGAGCATATACTAATGATTTAATTAATCAAAGCTTTCATTTTTAAAGATCAATTGGAACATGTACTTCAGTATAATTTCAAATAATTGATGGCATTTGGAACCCATCTTCAATATAGGTGGTTTTTCATCCGGATCATTTTGATCCAAGATAGTGGTACGTGATCTAAGTTGCACCACGAAGTAAGCAAATTTTTGAAGATAGAGATGTGGATATGTAGATGCCATTACTAATGCCGAATCCAATTGACAAGATGAAGAGAAGATGACGATCATCAAGAATCACCCGACTTTATTGATGAAAAAGATGGTCAAGTCTTAGGTGAACGTATGATGCCAAAGTATGATGATGATATAGGAGATCAACTCGGTATAGAGTTGGAGATTGACTTGTTTGGTGCACTAGACTTGGCTTAGGATGAAGTCGTTGATGTAAATGCTCTTCATTGATTTTTTTCATCTCAAACTTGGACATGAAACTTTGGACATGAATATATGAGCTTCAAACTTGATGTACATGCTCTTGTACTTTTATTCTTTCAAAGGATCAAACATGTATCCAAAAAAAAAAAAAGCCATTGGGAAAACTATCTTTAAAGGTTGGTATGGGGAAAAACACTCTCTGTAAAACATTGCTATAGGAAAGTGTCTCACAGTCACTATATAACAACTTTTTACAAGTCTAGCAATCATCGCTATATAGAGACCTTTAGAAAATGTCACTATATAGTGATACATTTTTAAACCCACTTTGGTTACCGATGACTAGCACCCTATGCATGCTAAACATCAGTGCTTAACCATCAGAATAAGGCCTGTGTGCAGTAGTGGCCCTAGCTGGGACCCCAAAAGATGGGTCATTTGCACACTTCTGCTAAGCATTTAAAAACACTAAGCAGAAGTGTGCAAATGACTTGTTTTTTGGGGTTCTAGCAAGGGCATCCCTTCTACAAAAGAAGCACCACATTTGGAAAATTTCAAGCAATGTGAATGAAATCTTAAAATGAGGTCACCAATATGCCAAAAAAATGGAACACTTTTGTAGGAAGGATGCAAGCATTGGTTGGAGCCCCCAAAAATGGGCCATTTTTACACTTCTAATAAGCATTTTAAAATGCTTAGCAAAAGTGTGAAAATGACCTTTTTGGGGGGCTCTAGCTAGATCATCCCCCCTTGAAATGTGAACTTATTTTTTGGCACTTTTGGGCCATCATGTAAGGTTTTCACTCACGTGACTAGAAATTTTACAGGGTGTCCATGAATTGGTCCAAGTAACCCCCAAATTTTTTCTATAATTGGGGTTCATTTGTAAGGGGGATCCTTAGGCTGGACCCCCTAAAAAAAGGTCAAATGGAGACTTTCACTAAGCATTTGGAAATGCTTAGTGAAAGAGTGCATTTGACCTTTTTCTAGGGTGTCCCATCAAGGGCATCCCTCCTACATATGAACCCCATGTTTTTGGAATTTTGTAATCCTTCCAAGGATTGCATATTCACATAATCACGTGAATTTTCTTGTGATTATGTGCCGCGATGACGTATTTCACGCATTCACGGCTACAATCACGGCTTTATGCTATCAACTAGCCTTGACTTGGAAGTTAAATACATACAAGTGGTAATAGAAACACTACCGATGATATCTAGGTACTGGCAATAGTGCTAATAGTACCACTAGTAGACTGATGCATTATTACTGACGGTAGTAGTAACCATACCGCCGGTAGTTTAAGTATAACCGCCTGTAGTATTATTACAACCGGTGGTATTGGTATTCTTACCACCGGTGGTGCTACTACTACCGATGGTAATCGTCAAACTACCGATGGTAGTACTACTGCCCAAAATATATGCCAACTGCCGGTTTCATTTTCCACTAACAGTGGATTGAGAAGAGGTAAAAATCCTCCTCTCACCATGTCTTGGCCGAGGGGCCTCGTCCAAGAAGTGGTTCCTGGTCCCTCATCATGAATAGAATAGGGGGCTAGTTGGGACCATGACTTGGAACTAGGTTTCCTTGGCCCTCCACATAAAGGGGGGGGGGAGGTTAATCAAATTTTTTACAAAATTATCTTGCATTTCTTGCATTCATGCATTAAAATCAAATTTTTTACGAAATTATCTTGCATGCATGCATTGAAAGAATCATTTATTGCATGCATGCATTGAAAGAATCATTTGTTGCATGCGTGCAGTGAGTGACAGAATCATTTGTTGCATGCGTGCAATGAAAGAATCATTTGTTGCATGCGTGCATTGAAAGAATCATTTGCATTTCATGTAATTAAAAAAATTAAGAATGCATAGGGTGGGAGTTATTGTCAGATGCCTGCCTATTCACTATTGTGTGGCAATTGCAGCTGTTTGCTAGTGTCAAGCTTTCCGCACACACACAACAAGATCTAATCACAAGCATGGCTTCAACCACCAGCACTAAGCAAAAAGTAGGGGAAGAGCTAAGTAAGGGCGAGCTCAAGAGAGTGCATTCAGGATGCCTTTTTTATTAGGGTGTGCAACATGGAGGAGAGTGAGATGGACTCAACCCTATCTATTTTAGAGGGAGCTAGCACTATGAAGAGGAGGATTCTTAATGATGCTAAGACCAATTTGCAGTCTAAAGGTCATGATGACCTAGTGAGTTGGGTGCAATGGGAGACAGATGCCATGCTTTGGGTTGATAGCTTTATTGGGAATGTAGAGACCTGCATGAATGAAGCATGCAATGCAAACCCTACTCTTGCACAAGAGTTTGATGTCTTAAAATTAACACAATGAACGAGTGTATGGGCCAAGCACAAGAGTAAGGTCATTGCATCAGATCGCTCGTGTCATAGTGACTAAGAGCTGGGAAAAGAAGGCTACAGTAGCTTATGGGCGAGCTACATCCTTGGCTGCAGGTGAAGAGCAGTTAGCCTCTATACCCTCTCAACCATTGAGAGGTGATGAGGTTCAAAGAGCAGTAAGTTGGCAAGAAAATTAGCTCAGGATCCTATGGCACTATTTTAAAGTGCGGTTGGTAGGAGCTATAGGGTTGCCATATCACATGGAATATGTCAGAAAGAAGTACAAGGGAAATATTGGGACACATACATGAGAAGCAAGGAGAGAACAACTCATGCAGATTTTACACCCAGCCCTTGTACGTGTGATTGCAACAACCCGAGAAGAGCCACTGTGGACCATCACACCATACTTTAATGGCGGTAGCTTGTTGTCGTTTCTTCAAATTCTACCAATGGGCCACCAGGTCAGGTTCACACGCTACTTCCACCATGTTCTAAGAGAAGGAGTGGATCTAATGGCCACAGCAAGCAAGGAAATCAAAGCTACATTAAAGAAGGAAAATATTGCACGAATCAATGTCTTTTGTGAGAATCTCCTCCATATCATCAATGCACTTGTGGATGGTTTGGGAAGGCTACACATAGGAAGGTGGATGCACACACCTGCACCCAGCCAACATCTTATTGGATTTTGTTGGAAAGTCTAGATGCCGAGTAGGCATCATAGACTAGGAGATGGCCATGGACTTCTCGGAGAGTCAAAAGGCATTCAAGCATCTAGCCAACTTTGCTTAGAGAATTTGCAGGATAGAGGAAGAGCATGGGCGAAAAAAGTGGCTTGCAGCCGAGCTACAAGAAGTAGCCTTAAGAGGCAGATATACATGCCATGCAGATACCTATGCATTGGGATGGATCATTGTTGAGATGATTCAATTTTTTGAAGATGCCTCGGGCTATATTGAGAATGCTCGAAAAATGCCTCCCTGTCATGTTAACAATTAATGCCATTAAGCATCATGCGCATGAATAAACGATGCATTGTATTGCCGATCAGAGAAAGCCACCTGCAGAGACCAGTGATATCTTAAAGAGAGTAGAATGTGAGGGAGAATTGGCTATGAGGCCTATGGAAGAGATGACTCTTGCCCTTAGGCTTGCAACGTAAGCTACATTTTTTGCCTTGTAATATTTTTGGGACACCTTGTGTCTATCAAACTTATCATAATAAACTTATTGTTCAAAAACAAAATTATTAGGCTTGAAAGCATTTTATAATTCAAAAATTTGTCATTTATGTTTTGGATGTATGGCCTTTTATATTATGTAAAGGGTGCAACATTTCAAAGAATTTATCCAAGATTGCAACATGTACATTTTGCATAGCATTGTAACATCTTCATCTTTCATCAAGCATATTGCACATGACATTTGCATCTTGTGTCCTATCTCACATAAGATGAACTCACAAATATTGAATTTGATGCATGCAAACTTTGCATATTGCACGCCGAGCATTTATCTATACTATGCTATTCGAACTATAGTATCCGCACTACACTATCCAAAAATGTCACAAGGAGAGGATACTCCTCCTTTGCACAGGGAGGCAGAAGTCTCTAGAAGAGCAAGCAAGCGTCCATTGACGCAAGAGGAGGCTCGACGTGCCGAGCATCAATGGTTACAGTTCGAGCAGCTACGCACAAGCTACACATGTAGGGTTGTCAACATAGTGCCTAAGCATATGCCAAAAAATATTGCACATACATCCGTGTAAGCTCAAATTGGAATCAATACCATGGGCATTGGTTTTGTAGGCATGCAATGGAAAGAAGTAAACAAGCTAGTCTCCAAACAAGAGCTTCAAGAAATCTGGTCCTTAGAGGTAGATGAAGAGGCAGCCTTAGACAGTTAGGTGAGGAGACATAGAAGAACAGAGGGAGATGGAAGCACCCCAAACCAAGCTTTGGACCAGCATGGGAGGTGGAAGATAGCCAATTGCCGAGATGAACGGATTCGGCAAAATGTCAGGCAAATCTACCCTGAGGTATATGGAAAGCCCCCACACCATAATGAAGTGGCGATGTACTTTGCCAAATTCTTATACGTGCGCTTCATTAAGGGTATTCAAGTGGAATTCTCCTCTTATAAGGACAAGCATACGCGTGGTTGTACAGAAGTGATGATCACCCAATTGCAATTTTCCAAGGCATTGGAGGGTGTGTGTGGCCCACTGGAGCAACAAGTGGTGCAACTTCGCAAAGAGAACGTGGCCCAATTCGAGCAGGTCCAACGCCTAGAAACTAAAAGATTATGAACTGAGCTAGGGTTGCAGAATGAGATTATTTCTCTACGTGTCCAATTGAAGAGCTTGGAGGACTTAAACATGCGGTTGTAGTAGCAAGAGGCCCACGAAGCATGTGCAACACTAATCGGAGATGCAAGCGTGGAGGTGTGGTTAGCTATTGAGTATCTTTCCGGATATGGAGCAGCTAGAGATCCTAGCTTGAGGTCATGGAACCTGAGCAGATCCTTCTCCATTGGTTTAACAAGGGCACATCATTGCATCCTCACAACCATATGCCATGGAACCCCTTCCCTCCGATAGCCCATACAATTGCTTGTACCACACCCATAGGTATAATGAATGCTGACTCACTCTAACCCACTTAGCCTTACAACTATTTAGATCCAAATCATGGTTCACTTTCTTTCCTAACTTACCAAATGGTTTATCAGGATATGAACCACAACCAGATCGAATAACAAGCCTCCATCACCATTTCCACCAATATATAGCCTCGTACTGCACGGGAAACTAGGAATCTACAATCCACAACACCTTCGATACACAAGATGCTACTGGCGGTAGTACTCATATTACCCGGCAGTAATATTAATTATCCCGGTGGTGTATATTACCATCGGTATTTATGCCATTGGGATAATTAGTATTACTGTCGGTAATGTGAGTACTACCGCCAGTAGTGTCTTGTGTACCGGCAATACTTTTATCCAGTTTTCTAGTGAATTTTTTTGGTAAACTATGTGATCATGTTGTTTTCACGCTACTTGGAAGAGTAATTAACGAAAGCTAATAACCCATTAATGCAAACATGAAAACATGAACGTAATCCTTGGATCCTTCCATGGCCTGTGTTGTGCAAGGTGACTAATTTACTTCTTACATATATTTATTTTAACTAATAGATTTTTTTATTTACTAATTTCTCTATTTTAAAATTTACTTTTTTTAAATTTAATTTACTTGTTTTTTAATTTATCAATTTAATTTAATTTACTTATTTATTTTTTATTTTTTACTTGAATTTAAATAGGTACATATTTTTATTCATTTTATGATTTACATTTATTTACAATTAGTTTCATATAGATCTATGTTGTCTCCATAAAGAGATATGTGTTTTCATGTAGATATAAGTTTTGATATAGATATATGTTTTTATATTGATGTATGTGTTGTACATGACTACATAGTAGTATCTTCATATATAAAGATAATCTTTTACATAAGGAGTATATGAATCTTTGGAGCTAACCTAGGTGTGGAGTAGACTAATATAGAAAGAGTGTATCTTAGAGTCTCTATTCAACAAGCATGAGAGAATTGGAGTACTACTTGTTGATTGGGATAATACTATGATAGAGGTAGGAATTTTGCCACTCTTACTTTTATAATATAGCTACCTTCTTTTAAGTTATAGCTAGCTTCCTTTAAGTTCTACAGCCAGTAAATTAATGCGTTCAAGTAGTGATGGAAATTTGTGGACAGCGATATTGCAAGCTGCATATCTTCAGATACATAAGGAATCACATTCTACTTTGAACTAAGAAGTTTCAGATCTTTGGACAATCTTCATACATTAACATGCTCTTATACACAAACACTATACATAATAGCATACTCTTATGTATACTTCTGAGAGTACATCTATGAGTGTGTACATTAGAATACTTTCATGAGTAGAATACTACATCTGTAATCATGAAGATAGTCTTGGGTATATGACTACATAAAGCATGTATACAACTATACATCATATAATACAAAAAATGTAGGCTCTAGTGTATATCAATAGTCTACATAAGAGTATATTCATACATTAACATGCTCTTATACATAGAGACTATAAATAACACTATACTTTTATGTATGCAATTAAGAGTACATTTATGAGAGTATACATAAGAAAATCTTTATAAGTCGACTACTACATATGTATCATGAAGACACTCTTGTGTATATGATTACATATACATAGGAATAATGGATGAGTGCATAAGAGTACACATAATACTCTTTATATATGTATGAGTGCAAAGAGAGGTATATGCACATATTTGGATCTCCATATATGAAACATATGTGAGTCCTTTTTTTAAGAGTCTACATATATACATGCTCAAATGTATATTACAAAAATATGTACTTGTACATCTCATGTGTGCTTCTATATATCATATGGGTCCAAAACAAATCAAATGAGTCATATGTACATGTGAGTCTCATTTGAATGTATGTAAATCACAGTTTTGTATAGGAATCTTGAAGATAAGACACTCTTTGGGACTCTTGCATATAAATAAGAACATGTACAGCAATCTACTATTTGCAAAAGATGCATTGCAATGAATCCCCACAAATAACTTTGTTTAAAATAAAGTCTCTAAATTTGACTCATCTATATGACACACTTTTGGGTGCTCAACATACATTCCCACATTTTTTGAATTCATAAGAACTCCCATTTCCAATACATTGAAAGAAAATTGCTAGAGGAAAGTGAAATTGTCACAATAGTCTTGCTATTATGAATAATCAAAATAATTCAAAGAATCATTACCTTGCATTTGATGGAGGGTCTGTTGTGATTTTGGCGGTGAGATGAAAAAAGTGTTAAGATATGTGTGATCAAGGGTTTGCTAGGTGCATGTGTGCATCCACTAGCAGTCATATGGTTGTGTGTGTAGGAGAATCACACTTAGTGCCATAGGCCATGACACAAGTGATGATGTAATGCAAAGGCCCCCACATGGGTTGGTGCCTATGATTGTGGAGTTCCTATGATTTAGGAGTTACCTACTTTGATGTAGGAGAGGTGCCATTGATTTAGGCCACCCTCTCTCCCATTCTGTAAAAGAGAGGTCTTCCTCGCAACTCAATGGAACATTTTTCCATTTGGTTCCCACACTCTTCTCCATGATTTCCATCTTCTCTCCCACTCCCCAACGTGTGGTATCAGAGCCTCCTTGAGTCCCTAGCCCATTCTAGTTTCAATATGCCACCTCATCATCTTCTTGTCCACCCTCCACCTTCTTCATCATTTCTATCCTCTTTCTTGCTAGATTTTGGGTAGCTTTGTTCTCCTCCATTAATTAACCATTCCCAAAGCTCTCTGAGCTAAAGTATCCTCTATTTGGGCCACAGCTCTAACACTAAGCATTCTCTGAAATTTTGCTTTGTTTGCCTGTGCTGACATGATCTCTGCTCGCCGATCTTTTATGAAATTTCACCTATAGACACGACAATTCATTAATTCCTCTAAGCCATAGGTGGACAACACTATGAGCTTGGTGCTGATGAAATTTGAGCTCAAATGCTTGCTGGAGTAAGGAGAAACAAGTAAAAGACCAAATAGAGAAGGTGCTATTGTCATGAGCAATTCTATGCATTTTTTGGGCAATCCTCCTAGGTGGACAATCTCTAGTATAAGGTCTTCAAATGCACATTAAAAGCCCTTTCATTTATGCTTCATATAGCTTGAATCAAGCCCTCCAAATTACTCTATTTTTTACTTTATGATTTTGGGCATTTTTTATTGTTGAATGCTTGATGCAAGCTTGGAGATGACTTATTGATAGAAAATTCTTAGTTAATAATTCCTAGATCTTGTTCATCTTCCAATGCTTCATATGTGAAAGCAAAGAAGAAGAGACAAGCACCTAGATATGTCAATAGGACGGTAACAAAACTTGTGAAGGAAAAGTCACATAAACCATATTATTAAAAAGCTTAGGATTTTTGATTTTATGACTTACAATATGCACTTGTATGGTTGAAACACCGAGTCCTAAAAAACGACAAAAAAATCATGCAAATGACAACTCAAATCCATTTTTGGAAAAAATCTCAAAAAATGTGCATTTTGTCAAAATTAGAGGGACGAAATATACACTTCATGTCAAACATTTTAAAAAACTAGTACTTTAGAAGCACACCTAGTGCTATGAGGTGTCTAGACCATGACATAAGTGATGATGTAAGTGCAAAGGCCCCCACATGGGAGGTTCCTTTGATTTAGGAAATTCCTATGCTGTAGGGGCTGATTTCCACTGATATAGGGAAGGTTCCTATGATCTAAGACACTCTCCTCTCTGCTCTATAGAAGGGAGGTTCTCCCTTCATTTCAATGGAGATGCTTTTGGCTTCACTTGTGCTCTCCCTTTGTGTCATTATGAACCTCTTCTATCCCACCCATCTCTTCACTTTCAAACTGTGCAAAAACGTTTTGGAGCTTGGTATGTCCAAGGGGAATCGATTACAAGAGGGGAGAGAAGTTACAGAAAGAGTGCAAGGGAGATAGAAACGGTCGAGAGGGATAGAAGATGAAACAATGAAGGAAATGGAATAGTCGAGGTGTAAGTTTGCACTCCGAGTGCAAGTGAGAAAGAAACGGTCAAGAGGGATATAATATGAAATGGTGAAGGGAACGGAATAGCGGCTTGGCTTAAGTTTGTAGCCCAACTACAAGGAACTATCAAGGTGAGACCCACCACAGTGGGTGGCTCATATTTTGATTAATTCAAGGGGTCAGTACTAACTTGCATGCTAATGAGTGATTATAGATGGTGGCGTCTAAGATTACCAGCCACACCAGTGGTGGGGACTAAGATTCCAATGGGCTAATTGCCATCCACTATAATGGCTCATAATTACTCACCTACCAGTTACCACCACCAAGCTTGCATGCATGATTCTATGAGTGCATTAAATTACCAATCATCGACTTGCATGCATAATTACTACGAGTGCAATAAATTACCGTTCATTGGGGTTGCATGCTCAGTAGAGTACTAGAGTGCATAGTAATGAGTGATTAGATGTGATTAGGCTTTATGATTTACTTTTGTGGTAATTACTGCCTAGTGGTGGTGGCTCTCATAATCCATGTTTGTGGTGGCTAAGATTCCACTGGGTTGGTAGTTAATTACCAGCCACCGCATGGCCCATTTAGTCACCTTCCAATTACCACTACTGGGCTTGCATGCATGATTACTACAACTGCAGTAAATTACCAGTCATCGGGCTTGCATGCTCAATAGAGTACTAGAGTGCATAGTAATGAGTGATTAGACGTGATTAGGCTTTGTGATTTACTTTTGTGGCAATTATTGCCCGATGGTGGTGGTTCTCATCAGCCATGTCTATCGTGGCGAAGATTTCATAAGGATGATAGTTAATTTTACTAGCCACCGCGATGGCCTGCAATTACTCACTGGCTAGTTACCACCATCAGGCTTGCATGCATGATTACTACGAGTGTAGTAAATTACTAGTCACTGGGCTTTTATGCCCAATAGAGTACTAGAGTGCATGGTAATGAGAGATTATATGTGATTAGGCTTCGTGATTTACTTTTGTGGTAATTACTGCCTGGTTGTAGTGGCTCTCATCAGCCACGTCTGTTGTGGCTAAGATTCCAATGGGCTGGGAGTTAATTACTAGCCACTGCAGTGGCTTGTTCCTCTACCAATTACCACCACCAGGCATTTGCTTCATGATTACCAACCCATCTGGGGTGGCGCCTAAGATTCCACCACGGTGACCTGCAATTAATATGGATGGAACCCTAGCCTCCGAGCTTCTAGCCACCAGGGTGGCTCAAACTTTATAATATATAAGATCTGTGGCATTTGGCATTTTACTACATTGCTCTCATCTGCCCATGCTCTACTACTTTGCTCCACACGCTCTGCTACTTTGCTCCACATACCCTCCTCCAACTCTCTTTCATCCCTGCTCTACTTTGCTCCATGCTCCCTGCTCTAACTCTCATCACTCTACTGCTCCCTTGCTCATCCACTCCACTACTCACCCACTCATTATCACCATGCCTACTACCACCCCTCGATGCAATGTGATCCCAATGTTATCTACCTTGTCGTATAAGGTGATTGCATTGCACTCACTTGGAGTAGAAATGTTGGATCTAATGGACACCCTTCGTTCGCACGGTCGATCCCCCCCATATCTACATGTCACCACCTTAGATGACATGCTCACCTCTGGCCTCTTAATGGATGTGTTGTATGGGTTCCCCCTACACGTTGATGAAGGCCTTGGGATTTTCTGCAATGCAGGTGACTCTCATGACCTACGTACGTAACACTCACCTCCAAAGATTTCGCTTTGACTGGTAAGCCTCAACTAACTACAATCTAGCCTTCTATGGACAACCTCTACTACATACACAAGCACACCTGACAACTACCCTTCAATGGTCCATTAGGGGAATTTTGGACTCAAAAAGGGCCTCTTGGATCAGTTCTTTAAGATTTTTAATTAGTAAACCAGCCAACGGGAAGGCTTGGGCATTAAAAGAGTGGAGGATTCCATATTGGCCTCTCATTGGTGGAGAGACGTCCCTTGGTCCCCACTAGGCTCCCACTTGCCTCCTCTTTTCCCCACCAACTCATGGGGCATTTACTCCCCCCCTTGACTTTTTCATGGTCCCCCTACCCTCCTCCCTCACTTCGTAAGCCCCCAAAATTGCGAGTTTTTTCCCCTCCAAAAAATCAAAATTTTCCAAAAGTGTCCCCAACCCCCCAAACACCTCCCAAGAGGCCCCCCAAACTATCCCCATTGACTCCTGACCTTCCTCCTAGCCTCTTTCTCCTCTCAACCTCTCCTCCTCCTCTAAACCTCCTCTCAACCTCCTCCTCCTCCTCTCAACCTCCTCCTCTCAACCTCTTCCTCCTCTCAGCCTCCTCTCAGCTTCCTCTCAGCCTCGTCTCAGCTTCCTCCTCTCAACCTCCACTCATCGTCCCCCTCTCAATATCCCTCCTGTCAACATCCTCACAACCTCTTCTTGCTCTTAGCCTTGTCCTCTCAATCTCTTCCTCTTTTCTTTCTCCCATTCTTTCCATATTTATGAAGCACTCCTCTTCCCCTAGACCAGATGTAAGACACGTTTTGAAGGAGTACTTCATTTTGGGATTGCTCAAAAGGGGCTTGTATGGGAGCGAGGGTAAGAGGACTACATTGTGAAGAGAGAAATAGAGGCACAGAGGGAGAGAGAGAGAGAGAGAGAGAGAGAGAGATTGATGCATTGTGTGTGTGTGTGTGTGTGTGTGTGTGTGAGACAGAGATAGAGAGAGAGAGAGAGAGAGGGAGGGAGGGAGGGAGAGGGAGAGATGGATTCCCATGCTCTGTGTGTGTGTGTGTGTGTGTGAGAGAGAGAGAGAGAGAGAGAGAGAGAGAGGGAGAGGGAGAGATGGATTCCCATGCTGTGTGTGTGTGTGTGTGTGTGTGTGTGTGTGAGAGAGAGAGAGAGAGAGAGAGAGAGAGAGAGAGAGAGAGAGAAGCAAATGGATTCCTATGGCTCATGATGTAATGGACACAATAAAGATTTGATTTTATTCATAGGCTTTGTTTGATTTGAAGTTATTTTGTAGATATTCTGATTTCTATTACTAAGTTAATGATTTTAAAGAAATACTAATGATTTACTTATTGCAATTGTCAGGATGCATCAAAATTGATCATTGAGGGATGTGCCAAGCACTGCTACTACAATATCTATGAGAAGTGAATTCACAACCACAATGAGGCATGCCTTACAATGATTATTATTTTCTTTTATAGGTCAAAAAGTTAAAGATCAAGAAGTTATTGGAAAGGCACATGGATGTAATACTATCTTTCATTGAATGGAAGCATTCATGTACAGTGGCTAAAAATGATTTGATTGAATATAGCAAGAAATTTTTTATACGACATTGGATATCTATATTTTGTTCTATAAATTATCATATTAATTATTTTAAAATGTATTACTTTATGTTAATTGTTGTATTTAGTGTTAGATATCAATGCTTCACTCTCGTGTAACTATGCGAGAACCAGCTAACTCTACTTGTAAGCCCCCCATATGAGGAGAAGGCATTTGAGTAGCTCGGTTATCCGGTAGGAGGTCCTGGTTTGGACACCAGATGGGGGCCATGTGTGGCCTGATGGCTGGACGGCTTCAGATAGAGTTGGCACACTGCCAACTAGGCTACATGCAAGTGCAGGAAGGCATCCCATGACTGACTGCACTGAGGGTAAACCGAGCATTTCTCGGGGCAGCCCACTCTCAGGTTGCGGGGCCCGTTTGGAGCCTCAAATGATCCCGGATGGCTCTAGACCGAACGATGTTCGTAGGTCAGTTGCTCTATTTTGCGCACCAGGTCTATTGTGTGGTCAGTGGCCTATCCGACCCCCAGTCGACCGTTTTGGGCGGACTGGGTCGGTCACCCAAATTGGCTCTAACTGACTACTTGTGGTGGCTATATAAGAGCAAGCCCGTGAAGCCCATTTCATCATTGGCTACAGCAACCCTGATTCCTTAGCATCCATCCTCCGTCTTCTACTGTTTCTAGCATGCCATCGAAGCTTCTTTCATAGGAGCACACTGCTGGGAGGGAGTGCCATCTATTGTATCAGTTCTATAGTAATCGAAATTTTGATTCTCCATACTATCTATTTTCTCTCTTGCATACGAGATCCTGTTATCTGTTGAGCACAGACGTTGTATTGTTTTCTTACATTTAGTTAGCAAGGACAACTTTGAATTACTACATGAATTAGTGAAGAACAATAGGTTGTACATGGATGAGAGTAGCTAGGCTGTTTGTGGAATCTTGTTGATGAGGTGTAGATGTAAGTCTTAAAAACAACTAATGGGGCATGGATTCCTTTAGAATGAATTCCTTTATTAGGTAGTAGGTTGTCTTTGGGATCTTGTGGATGAGGTATAGATGTACGTGTTGTGTTTGGGATTTTAAATCAACAGGTATATGGTCTTTAAAAATGTACTACTTTTAAAGATTATGTAGGTTCAATTAGATATGAGACTTTATTTACTTAATAAATCCCAATGGTTCCAAAATACACCACCTCATGCATGGATGAGATAAATTACTATGTATTATGTTGTGTATATGAAATATGTATGTAGCTATTTGGAAGTTATATTTACTTCTTGGACATTACATCACATTTGAAAACCATTAGACATAATTGCATGTGATCACTTGTATTTATTATTTACACAGAATGGGAGTTGGCAACTTGAACCCCCAAGTAATACATGCTTTGATGGAATACCCCAAGTAACATTTTTGAAAGGTTCTACTCTTAGGTATTGCTTATATTTAGAGCTAGATTGATTTTTAAATTCAATTAATAACCTTGACTCATGAATAGTATAAGTTAGAGGGGATATTATAATTGAATATGTATTAAAAAACTTTGCTTTTATAATTTTTGTCAATTATATAACATTTTTTAAAGATCTTCAAATGTACCAAAAATTTGGATGTAATAAACACAATGCATCATTTTTAAATTTAAATTATGTGGAAATCAAGCATGCAAAGATTCAGTAAGAAGACAGGATAGGACAAGGGTGGGAAAAAATGTTCAATTTTCTTTATTAAAAGAAGTGGAAAGCTTTTGAAGGTTCAAAGTTAGCATATCCATCAAGACCCGATGAATCATATCCATATCATATCCTAATGTTCGGCATCCAAAAGTAAAAGTATTTGAGCATCTAAGGGAAGCAACACCTGTAGATCAATTGTACCATAAGCATAGAACATGTATCGATGCTATTGAATTAAGGTACAATGAGATTATTAGGGGCATACATATGTATAATATTGATGATTCTTGTATAAGGTACCAATTATCTGTAATGACAAATTATCTCTAAAAGTTTAAGAGTGACATTTGTTCTTGTTGGTTTTAGTGCAAATACTAAAACAATAACTAGAGGACATAATACATAAGAAATAAATATGATTGAATTTATGTAATAGATCAATCTTGGAGTATAATATGCATATGCATGCAAAAGTGAAAGGGATGTGCATGGGACATATATAAGCCATGAATAGAATTTGTAGATCAACCTTGTAGAGTATAATATGTGTACTTTTTGGAGTACCCATTGTGAGGCCATAGGTCATTGCACTGTATTTTTGCTTGCATGATTTGTTTTCACAATTTCATCAACATATTGACAATTAGCACTTTGGAAAGGCAAATATGTCTGAGAAAATGATTGATTTTGGGAAAAGTCTATAAGAGAGAGTTGTAGATTTTACACCAAGCTACAACTTTGATACTTTGTGATTTACATGGTTCAACTATTCAGATGGCCAAATAATGGCCCGAACATGTAAAAAAGGCACTCTAAAGTGTTTTCTTGGCTTGGATTTTCATGCCCAATTCTAAATGCAAATTCGAAGGCTTAGATGGCGAGTTTGAGTAGAAAGAGATGATGATAAAAGTTGTACAGAATCAAAAGACTATTAAAAGTTATACTATGAATTATTTTCATATCTTGCACCATTTAGAAGATATGGGCCTCCAAATAGGGCTTTTTTTTCCCAATGTTATTATTATTATTATTTTTTAAGAGAACTTGCTAGATCAACTCAATTGCACCTGCATGCAGGCATAATATTTGGTTACAGACTTGGCTGGAACTAGGGGGTCAAGATTGCCTAAATTTTCCCTGATTCACCTTTTTGTTATTTATTTGTTGGGAACCACTCTTTGGGGCATGGAGAGACATTCCCCCAAAAAACTTTGCAAAAAAAAGACTAGATGGCCCTAGGTGTGAGCAGGCATGAATTTGGGCCAGACAGGGATGTCGTCTGGCCCAAAATCATGCCTGCTCACACCTAGGGCCATCTGGCCTTTTTTTTTCAAAACTTTTGGGGGGGAAATGTCTCTCCATGCCCCAAAATCAAGGTTGCGTAATAGTGCTTCAAGATTGCCTAATATTTTTCCAAATAACTTTTTTTCTCTTTTATTTGTTGGGGACCAGTATTTGGGGCATGGAGAGACATTCCCCCAAAAACAATTTGAAAAAAAATGGCCAGATAGCCCCAAGGGTGAGCAAGCGCAACTTTGGGCCAGACGAGGACCCCATCTGGCCCAGTTCCCCCAAATAGGTTTTTTGGAGGGGGGAGGGGGGCAAGATTGCCTAATACTTTTACATATAACTTTTTTCTGTTTTATTTGTTGGGAACTAGTATTTGGGACATGGAGAGACACTCCCCCCCAAAAATTTTGAAAATAAATGGCCAGATGGCCCCAGGTGTGAGCAGGCACGGCTTTGGGCCAAACGGGGAATGTGTCTCCATGCCCCAAATACTAGTTCCCCCAAATCAAGGTTGCCTAATAGTGGTTCCCCCAAATAGGTTTTTTGGAGGGGGGGTCAAGATTGCCTAATATTTGTCCATATAACCTTTTTTCTGTTTTATTTGTTGGGAACCAATATTTGGGGCATGGAGAGACGTTCGCCCCCAAAAATTTTGAAAAAAAATGGCTAGATGGCCCCAAGTGTGAGCAGGGGCGACTTTGGGCCACATGGGGTTCCCATCTAGCCCAAAGTTGCGCCTACTCACACCTGGGGCCATCTGGCCAATTTTTTTCAAAATCCCATCTAGCCCAAAGTCGCGCCTGCTCACACCTGGGGCTATCTGGCCATTTTTTTTCAAAATTTTGGGGGGGAAACATCTCTCCACGCCCCAAATATTGGTTCCCAACAAATCAAGGATGCATAATAGTGGTCCCCCCAATTTTATTTTTTTTTTTGGGGGGGGGGGCGATATTTTTCCAAATAACTTTTTTTCTCTTTTATTTGTTGGTCCCCGTCTGGCCCAAAGTCGCGCTTGCTCACACCTGGGGCCATCTAGCCATTTTTTTTCAAATTGTTTTGGGGGGAATGTCTCTCCATGCCCTAAATACTGGTTCCCCCAAATAGTTTTCTTTTTGGGGGGGGTTTGAGATTGCCTAATATTTTTCCAAATCTTCTTTTTTCTCTTTTATTTGTTGGGAACCACTATTTGGGGCTCAATCTTGTTGAAGCCTAGTTCAAGTGGTTTCCTTTCTTTGTTTACACAATACTTGTTCTTCTTGGCTCAACTGATTTTTTGTATAGATGTGTGGCTAATGGGGTGTACTGGTGTTCATTATAGAGAAACTTGCTAATCACCAAGAAGGGGCTGATTAAGGGCAAGAAGTTATGTCATAAGACTCAACAAAGTCTTTTGGCCAAGCACACATTTGGGCCAAACTTACATTGTTTGATCCAATTGCACACCCACATGCACATTGAGGAAAAGAGGCCTTTTTGAAATTGAGTTTTGGGTAAACTTCAACAAGCAGCAAGAATAAGACAACAATAATAAAACAACATCAATTATGATTTACTTTATTTCATGAGAATGATAACATTTATTTATTTTAGAATGAAATAATATCAATAACCATAGAAAGGGCAAGTACAAGCAACCTTCATTGGGGAGCCAAAATATAGTGTCTACAAAAGGACACATTATAATATAATAGGTGTCCTCTAAAGGAAAAGAACACATACAAGACAAATAAATGTTGATGGGTATAGTGGTAAATGCTAAAGAATGACTACTTCCATCACCTTGAAGAAGATTCTTCCCTCTACCTTTGATTGCCTCAATGTTCTATCCATCCATGCTCAAGTTCCTTGAAATCCAATCGACATTACTTCCACATATTTGAAAAGATTTGAATAATTTTTATCCAATAAGCTATAGGGAGAAGGTAGTTCATAATCCCTAGATGTAGCCCTCATGCACCATGTAGCTTGCACCCTTTAATTGATTGCTTGCTCCACCGCAACCTGCCAAGAACACATTTTGTCACATGCGCTTGTAACTCAGGGAACACTTCTACTTCTTATTGGTAACATTGAAATGGAACAATGAAAGATGTGAGAAAATAGATTTGAGTTACTGACTAAAAGTAATTAAAAATTTTAGATTACAAAATAGCTTTGTTGTTACACTATCAACTACCAAGCACCACATTGTAGGAGAATCTTGCAATGGAGCCATGAGAGGGTTAGAAAAGCAATGAAAAATAATTATGGTGAGAAGAAAAAGGATTCAAGGGTTAGAAAGTGATTAGGTGAGAAGAAGAAGGATTAAGGCATTGGAAAGTGACTGTGGTGAGTAGAAGAAGGATTCAAGGGTTGGAAAGGGATTTGGATGCATATGCATGGTTTGGGGGAAGGTTTGGAAGGGTTTCAGGTCATTTTTGGCACTTTTGAAAGTTTTCAAATTTTTGGGGGGAGTAGTAACCCGCGAGATACTTTCTAGGAGCGGGGACCACCTTGGGGTATAAAGAGGGTGGACTTCTTGCACATGGTGGGGATCCTCCAAGTGGGAGAGGGGGGTGCACTTTTTGGGACCACCAAAGCCTAGGGAGGTGTACTTTTTTGGACTCATAAGGGGGTAATGGGACACTTTATAGACCTTATTAGTTCTTAATCCATTTTTCTAATCCACTCCTTATGAGGACCCTTTTGAGTCCAAAATTCCCCTAATGCAGGACCTAAACTCCTCCAAGTGGGAGAGGGAGGTGCACTTTTTGGGACCCAAAGCCTAGGGAGGTGTACTTTTTTGGACTCATATGGGGGTAATGGGACCCTTTATAGACCTTATTAGTTCTTAATCCATTTTGCTAATCCACTTCTTATGAGGCTCTTTTTTAGTCCAAAATTCCCCTAATGCAGGACCTAAGCTCCTCCATACATGTAGTCAGCTCACCCGCTTCAACCTACCTCACATAAGGCTCTCCCAACAGCTCAATGGTGACGACCAGCATTGCATGGGCTGTAGCAGGGCTCATGACAATAGCCAACTCCTCCTCCCTCTCCTCCCTTATCCTCCCTCCTCCTCCCTCTCCTCCTCCCTCTCCTCTCTCTCCTTCTCCCCCATGCTCTTACACCTTCTTCCTCTCCCACTCTTCCCCTACACCCTTAGTCCCTCAACCCTTGACCTCCATGATCTATGAGGGAGACGAGTTTTGTGCCATGTACTCTACCCTGGACCTTGGATCCTCCTTCTAACCCTTAAACCCCTTCTGAACCTAGGAGCTCCTTCTAAACCTAGGAACTCCTAAACCCATGAAGAATGGATTCTTTAAATAAATTCAAGAGATAATTTGAGAAGCCATTTAAAAAATTTACTCTAGAAGCTTTAAAAATCTATTTGGGAAAAAAATCAACATCACCAACCTGAAGTGTAAGTGGTGGAGGGGATGTCCCTATAATGCAAATAGTTGGCGAGATGTCACCGATTGGATTGGACTACCGACAATAAAGAAGCCCAACTATGGCCGTTTTTAAACATATTAATCTCTTTACATCTTTGAAAAAAGTATGCCTTAAAAGAAACTCTAGCTATCGCTATCATAGTACACGCACACACACAGAGAGAGAACAAATTGAAGAGATAACTTGAGAAGCCTTTTTAAATGTCCCCTACCCATGAAGAATGGATTTTAAAAATACATCCAATAGATAATTTGAAAGCCTTTTAAAAATTTTACTATATCAACTTTCAACACTAAACTTTCATTTGGTCAAATATAAGGTCCCCTACCCATCAAGAATGTGTGTGTGTGTGTGTGTGTGTATGTGTGTGTGTTCACTGGTACCCATAAAGAAAAGAGCTTGAGCTTGAGAAGCCTCTTTTTCTAAAAGTGATTTAAAAATAAATGTCGTCAGGAGCTTTTGAAATAAATTTTGCTTCCAACACTCAACTTTCATTCAATCTGATGTGTAGGCTGTATAAAAACAATCACCACCTAGCGACGAGGAGGGAGATGAAAGGCTTTGGAGAATGCAAGAAGCTATAGATGGTGATGGCAATGTGGACTCTGCCCAGAAAGGAAAAGCTTATGGTGAGGAGAAAGGTGATATGTGCTAGAGGGGGTTCCAAAACATGTGGACTTTTCCCAAAATTAGTTCCTTCTCTATTTGAGCAATCCTAACAGCTCCAAGAATTAGTTCCTCCTCTCCCTGAAATTCAATCAAGAACGCTACATCTATAGTGACTGAATTCACATAACCAAGCTCCCTCTTCCACATCAGTTCCGATCCTTCATCCTCTGTCGTTGCTTTTTGCTCTATTATCACACTCCCAATAATGTTTTGATCGATATGGAGATCGCCATTGCTTGCATAGTTTACACCTCCTTTTTATTCCGTGACTCACAGCCTTATTAACCTCTCTCTCTGATTGACTAGCTTGCAGTCTCATCACTCGAGAAAAATTTCCCTCTTGGTTGAAATTGCAGGTGATGCTGTAGCTTTATGCTTGGCATTCGGTATTTTTTTGGTGCTAATCCTGAGGAAAAAAGTTGGGCAACCTCTAAATCCTTCAAAAGGATCCTACATGGGAAAAAGTTATCTTTCAGAGCTGTTGTCTTATATGCAAGTAATCCATGGTGGGATTTATGGGCGGACTCCTGATTCGTAGAGGTGGTCAAGGAAATAATAGAATTCGCAGATGGGACATTTCTTTTTAATATGCATAACATTTTGGTTTTATAGGGAAACTTCTCACTTTTGTTGGATTAGCTAATAACAATTTGAGAAAAAAGACTCTTCAAGAAGAGAGGGAGGGAATTCTATTTTAAATTTATGCGTGGTACACACACACACACACACACACACACACACACACACACACACACACACATAGACACACACACTCATTCTTGATGGGTAGGGGACCTTAGATCTGACCAAATGAAAGTTGAGTATTAAAAGTTGATATAGTAAAATTTTTTAAAGGCTTTCAAGTTATCTCTTGGATGTATTTTAAAAATCCATTCTTCATGGATAGGGGACATTGGAGTGTTGAAATTTAACATTGTGCAAACTTTTAAAGAACTCTTTTCTTGAAGGGTAGCAGTCACAATGCACATTTTAATATGACTGCACACATGTATTGAGGAAAAAATAAAATTCAAAAGGTGGTGACTATTTTTATACGGCCTACACATCAGATTGAATGAAAGTTGAGTGTTGAAAGCAAAATTTATTTTAAAAGCTCCTAACGACATTTATTTTTCAAGCACTTTTTAAAAAAGAGGCTTCTCAAGCTTAAGCTCTTTTCTTTATGGTACCAGTGAAAACACACACACACACAATTGCACAATGTTAAATTTCAACACTCCAATATCCCCTATCCATGAAGAATGGATTTTTAAAATACATCCAAGAGATAACTTGAAAGCCTTTTAAAAATTTTACTATATCAGCTTTCAACACTCAACTTTCATTTGGTCAGATCTAAGGTCCCCTACCCATCAAGAATGTGTGTGTGTGTGTGTGTACCATGCGTAAATTTGAAATAGAATTCCCTCCCTCTCTTCTTGAAGATTTTTTTTCTCAAATTGTTATTAGCTAATCCAACAAAAGTGAGAAGTTTCCCTATAAAATCAAAATGTTATGCATATTAAAAAGAAATGTCCCATCTGCGAATTCTATTATTTCCTTGACCACCTCTACGAATCAAGAGTCTGCCCATAAATCCCACCATGGATTACTTGCATAAGACAACAACTCTGAAAGATGACAACTTTTTCCCATGTAGTATCCTTTTGAAGGATTTAGAGGTTTCCAAGCTTTTTGCCTCAGGATTAGCACCAAAAAAATAACGAATGCCAAGCATAAGGCTACAGCATCACCTGCAATTTCATCCAAGAGGGAAAATTTTCTCGAGTGATGAGACTAGTCAATCAGAGAGAGAGGTTAATGAGGCTATAAGTCACGGAATAAAAAGGAGGTGTAAACTGCACAAGCAATGGCGAGCTCCATATCGATCAAAACATTATTGGGAGTGTAATAACAGAGCAAAAAGCAACGACAGAGGATGAAGGATCAGAACTAATGTGGATGAGGGAGCTTGGTTATGTGAATTCAGTCACTAAAGATGTAGCGTTCTTGATTGAATCTCAGGGAGAGGAGGAACTAATTCTTGGAGCTGTTAGGATCGCTCAAATAGAGAAGGAACCAAATTCTGGGAAAAGTCCACATGTTTTGGAACGCCCTCTGGTACATATCACCTTTCTCCTCACCATAAGCTTTTCCTTTTTGGGCAGAGTCCACATTGCCATCGCCATCTATAGCTTCTTGCATTCTCCAAAGCCTTTCATCTCCCTCCTTGTCACCATAGCTAACGATCTCACCTCCTCCTTGCTTCCCAGCATGTCAAAAACTTTCTAGCAAGAAGAGGATCATTAGTGGAGGGCTGAAGACAAATGTTGGAGGGGAGAAGACTTGGTGTATCGAAAAGAAGAGCGTGGTAGGAAGAGGATCGTCAATGGAGGGGTGAAGACAAATGTTAGAGGGGAGAAGACTTCGTGTATCAAAAAGGAGAGAGCAAGCGGGACAACAATGCAGTTGTGGAAGTAGCATCGATTGAGTCAGTGGCGGGACAGGGAATCTCAACGTTGCTTTGCAATCGAGATTGTTAAATTAGCATATCAATATTTCACCAAATCAAGATCATACCTTTCCAATGTCATTGCCTTTCTCATCTCGTAATAGACTCGAGCTTCCCTCTCCAATGTCGACAGCCTTTCGTGTAGCAAACTCTAGCTTCCCTCTTGCAATAGACTTCCTGCAAACATCAAAGAATGCAATTGCCCTCCAAGATCAAAGATTTCCTACTCCATGGTTTTGTGTGTTCTTCGAGTCTAATGTGTAACGGATGGAGGGGCACGCGAAGAAAGGAGAGGCAAGCAAAGGAGAGGAAGGAGAGGGAAGAAGGAGAGGGCACCACGTGGCATAGCTCTTCAAGCACCACGTGGAACCTCTCCTTAAAGTATAGTATAGGGGCACTATGCATTATGCTAACATATAATTGCTAGGGGAGAAAAGCCTAAAAGCATGCTTGACGTTGCAAAAGAGAACGCTTGGGCAAGAGTTCCTACAATTTAAAAAAAAACGTGCATGTTTGGTTTTCTAATTGTTGCGTGTCATTGGTACATGTGTGTAGGCAGATTAAAATGTGTGTCATGACCCCTACCTAAAGAAAATATTTCTTTAAAAGTATGCATAAACAAATTCCTTTTGAAGCTTCAAAAACAATGTTATCTTTCAACACTCAACGTTCAATGTCACATCTAAGGTCCCCTGCCCATGAAGAATGGTTTTTATAAATAAATTCAAGAGATGATTTGAGAAGCCTTTTAAAACATTTACTCTAGTAACTTTCACCGCTCAACTTTGAATGCCACATCAAAGATCCCCTACCCATGAAGAATGGATTCTTGAAATAAATTCAAGAGATAATTTGAGAAGCCGTTTAAAAATTTTACTCTAGCAGCTTTAAAAATCTATTTGGGAAAAAAATCAACATCACGAACCTAAAGTGTAAGTGGTGGAGGGGATGTCCCTGTAATGCAAATAGTTGGCGAGATGCCACCGATTGGACTGGACTACGTATAACATTGAACTTTTGTTTGGTCAGATCTAAGGTCCCCTACCTATCAAGAATGTGTGTGTGTGTGTGTGTGTTTTCATTGGTACCCATAAAGAAAAGAGCTTGAGCTTGAGAAGCCTCCTTTTTTAAAAGTGCTTTAAAAATAAATGTCTTTAGGAGCTTTTAAAATAAATTTTTCTTTCAACACTCAACTTTCATTCAATCTGATGTGTAGGCCATATAAAAACAATCACCACTATTTGAATTTTATCTTTTCCTCAATACATGTGTGCAGTCATATTAAAATGTGCATTGTGACCGCTACCCTTCAAGAAAAGAGTTCTTTAAAAGTTTGCACAATGTTAAATTTCAACACTCCAATGTCCCCTATCCATGAAGAATGGATTTTTAAAATACATCCAAGAGATAACTTGAAAGCCTTTTAAAAATTTTACTATATCAGCTTTCAACACTACCCGTCAAGAATGTGTGTGTGTGTGTGTGTACCACACATAAATTTGAAGTAGAATTCCCTCCCTCTCTTCTTGAAGATTTTTTTTCTCAAATTGTTATTAGCTAATCCAACAAAAGTGAGAAGTTTCCCTATAAAATCAAAATGTTATGCATATTAAAAAGAAATGTCCCATCTGCGAATTCTATTATTTCCTTGACCACATCTATGAATCAGGAGTCTGCCCATAAATCCCACCATGGATTACTTGCATAAGACAACAGCTTTGAAAGATGATAACTTTTTCCCATGTAGTATCCTTTTGAAGGATTTAGAGGTTGCCCAGCTTTTTGCCTCAGGATTAGCACCAAAAAAATACCGAATGCCAAGCATAAAGCTACAGCATCACCTGCAATTTCAACCAAGAGGGGAAATTTTCTCGAGTGATGAGACTGCAAGCTAGTCAATCAGAGAGAGAGGTTAATGAGGCTATGAGTCACGGAATAAAAAGGAGGTGTAAACTGCACAAGCAATGGCGAGCTCCATATCGATCAAAACATTATTGTGAGTGTAATAACAGAGCAAAAAGCAATGACAGAGGATGAAGGATCGGAACTGATGTGGATGAGGGAGCTTGGTTATGTGAATTCAATCACTAAAGATGTAGCGTTCTTGATTGAATCTCAGGGAGAGGAGGAACTAATTCTTGGAGTTGTTAGGATTGCTCAAATAGAAAAGGAACCAATTCTGGGAAAAGTCCACATGTTTTGGAACCCCCTCTGGCACATATCACCTTTCTCCTCACCATAAGCTTCTCCTTTCTGGGCAGAGTCCACATTGCCATCACCATCTATAGCTTCTTGCATTCTCCAAAGCCTTTCATCTCCCTCCTCGTCGCCATAGCTGATGATCTCACCTCCTCCTTGCTTCCCTCTTCCCAACAATCCATCAGCTATCTTCCTCGTCATTTCCGTCTCTGTTGCTTTCTTCCATCGCCAACTTTCTTCTATCTCGACTATCTCCGAATTTGTACGTAACACCCCCTTGTTAAATGTAGCACCATTTCTATAAAGAGCTCTCTCTACAAAGAATGTTTGAGAGCATCTTGCCCTTGTCCTTGCATTCCTTCCTCTCCTATGCTCACAATTTTATCTTCTCATCTTGAATTCGTTATGGATCTGATAAAAAAACTGCTTACAATCCAAGAATTCACACGGATTGATCCTCTTTTGCAGGCTCGTGAACACCTTGGATTGATCATGTACTTATCGAACGATGTTATGCCGTAGGAGTGCACGCGGCTTCATTTGTCTTGCCTTGGCAACCTGCAAAATTCAAACAATCCTGCATTTGTGCGGCGTTGATCCTTCTTCTTGCTTCATGGATTGAGCACTCTTGCTTCATGGATTAAGCACATCCAAAACAATCGAAGTCACTATGCGGGTGTGCGAATTTGTAAAGGGCCATTGTGAAGTCATTGCTCTTCCTCAAAGTCCCAACAACAAATTGCCTCTTCGAGCCCGCTTCCGAACCGTCTGGTGAGAGATCGGTTAGTCTGATGCTGGCAGAGCCATGTGCTACTCAGTCATCCTTGAATTCCGTTGAACTATTTGCTTGTTTAAGCTTAAGCTCGTGGATTTGTTCAAATGAATGCCATCGTCCCTCATCGATGATCCCGCTCCAATTCAACTCTAGTGTTTAATTGTTGATGTTTCATGGCGGATTTGTGGGACGACGCAGTGATAATGCTCGGTTCTTTCTTCAAGCATTACTTGATTCGGATTGCCAAATTCCAATTGCAGCAAGCATTACGAATTTTCAGAGGAAAATATTGAAAGAGTTTAGAATTGCAGATTTGATTTCGGGATCCTTGTGATACTCGTTAGTGGTGCTCTGTGCATTGGGCTTTGTGCCATTCTTCCATTGCTTCCCTCTAGTAGTCTGCTTGTAAGCAGTAAATGCGTAGTCTTGAAGAGCGCAGGCTGGCAGCATCAATATTAATCGGACTCTTATCAGACACACACGAATGGATAGATACTTTAGATTTGAGAGCCAGATTTAGCGCTCAGCGGGAGTCGGCCTATGGCCTTGTACAAGCAAGGAAGTGGGTCGTGGCAGGTCGGCATAGCTCCATTTGGGACGACTCTTTGTGCTCAAGATCATGGGGATGGCGACTAGAAGTTGCCCATCGGTGGACGGCACGGAAGCAGTTCCAAATAGGACTGCCATGAGATCCAATCGAGGGAAAAGGTTGGCTCGCTTAGTTGGGTTTTGTTCTTCTAGGATCGGCCTATTTGCTTTCCTTTGATTGTGTGTGGTTTGCCACCCCGTT
Source organism: Dipteris shenzhenensis (assembly GCF_047967505.1). Lineage (NCBI taxonomy): Eukaryota > Viridiplantae > Streptophyta > Polypodiopsida > Gleicheniales > Dipteridaceae > Dipteris > Dipteris shenzhenensis. The sequence continues at coordinate 10,532,895 of NC_141625.1, forward strand.
TAGTATCGAAATGCTGTGTGGACATGGCTCAGGTAGTTCTTCCAGTTTTTGATACTAGCATGTCAAAGTTCTAGCGGGAAGAGGATCATTAGTGGAGGGCTGAAGACAAATGTTGGAGGGGAGAAGACTTGGTGTATCGAAAAGGAGAGAGCAAGCGGAACAACGATGCAGTTGTGGAAGTAGCATCAATTGAGTCAGTGATGGCGGGATAGGGAATCTCAACGTTGCTTCTCACGAGTAACCTGACCCGTCTACGACGGGCTAGTGACCCGCTCCGCCGGGTCTCAAGATGCTAAAATGTCTGAAACCAGCAACATATTCTAACAAAAAAAAATGTCTATGACATAGTACTTCAAAATATTACATCCGAAAGTAAAACCAGAGAACTCATTGATATGTCCAAATACACATCCCCATACAATGTCATAACTAAACATACAAAATCTACAATAGACACACAAACATCCCTAAAGGGAAAAGTCTGCGGCCATGTACTATAGGGAAAAGCTTGCGTCAACCATGTACTCCACATCCACCATGTCCAAAAAATAATTCTGTATGACAGAGTAGTTCAAAATATCACATCCAAAAGTGCAGACAGATGTCTGAACATGCAATAGCTACATCAAAGAACTGATTGATATATCCAAATACACAGCCGCAAATAAAGTCATAACTGAACATACAAAATCTACAATAGACACACAAACATCCCTAAGGGAAAAGTCTACGGCCATGTACTGCACAGAAAAGCTTGCGACGGCCATTCACTCCATGTCCACCATGTCCACCGCGTCCACCACGGCTACGAACATACAAACGAAGTACCTGCATCACATAGAAAGATAATTGAGGAACTATAATTATTGAGCCATAAAACTTTTATACATGTATGTTGGTAAAACCCAACTCATTCTTTAGAGTACTTACTTAGACGCAAAGGGCTGTCAACAATGCTTACATAGGTGTACGTGTAGTCCCCATTTTGCCCTCGATAGAAAAAATCGTGTCTCCTCATGTCGAATGGGAGTTTAAGGTTGGTCGGAATGAATGTTATCCTTCGAATAAACGTTCTATCACCAGCATTGGTACCAGTAATGATTTCAGCTTCTAACACTTTCGTGTGAAACTCTTTCCAAATACATATCCGCAAACAAAGTCATAACTGAACATACAAAATCTACAATAGACACACAAACATCCCTAAAGGGAAAAGTCTGCAGCCATGTACTATAGGGAAAAAGCCTGCGCCGACCATGTACTCCACATCTGCCATGTCCAAAAAAAATTTCTCTATGACAGAGTACTTCAAAAATATCACATCCAAAAGTGCAATCACATGTCTGAACATGCAATAGCTACATCAAACAACTGATTGATATATATCCAAATACACAGCCGCAAATAAAGTCATAACTGAACATACAAAATCTACAACAAACACACAAACATCCCTAAGGGAAAAGTCTGCGGCCATGTATTGTAGGGAAACGCCTGCGACATTCACCACATCCACCGTGGCTATGAAAATACAACGGGGTACCAACAATCGTATTTGGGCCACCATCACACAGAAAGATAATTTGGGAACTATAATTATTGAGCCGGCAATCTAGAACAGTGTAATATCCCAAGTGGACTCGTCCATCCAAACGATTATGGGCGTGGAGTTTCATTAAAAACCTTGAATCACGAACAGTCCTAAAAGAAAAACAATACCATGTTTTCCCACTCACATATAATCGAAAAAAAACCTTTTGTTTTAACAAAAAAATAAAGCAACAAACAATGTACATGATTCTTACCCAAGGTAGCTCTCGAGCTCAAGCAAATCCAACAACAGTTGCATGCTCTCCAGAGATCCCCAGCCCGCAGGATCTGCAATTTTCTAAAGGTGAGTGACTATACCATTAAACATGTCAACATAAAACATGGTTGTCAAGCAACTATGCACCGTGCACCTGCGCTCCTGTCGTCTCCTCATGTCAAATGGAAGTTTAAGGTTGGTCGGAATGAATGTTATCCTTCGAATAAACATTGTATCACCAGCATTGGTACGAATAATGATTTCAGCTTCTAACACTTTCGTGTGAAACTCTTTCGAGTAACCTGACCCGTCTACGACGGGCTAGCGACCCGCTCTGCTGGGTCTTAAGATGCTAAAATGTCTGAATCCAGCAACATATTCTAACCAAAAAAAATATCTATGACATAGTACTTCAAAATATTACATCCAAAAGTGAAACCAGAGAACTCATTGATATGTCCAAATACACATCTGCATACAAAATCATAACTGAACATACAAAATCTACAGTAGACACACAAACATCCCTAAAGGGAAAAGTCTGCGGCCATGCACTATAGGGAAAAGCCTGTGCCGGCCATGTACTCCACATCCGCCACGTCCAAAATAAACTTCTCTATGACATAGTACTTCAAAAAATATCACATCCAAAAGTGCAGTCACATGTCTGAACATGCAATAGCTACATCAAAGAACTGATTGATATATCCAAATACACAGCCGCAAAATAAAGTCATAACTGAACATACAAAATCTATAATACACACACAAACATCCCTAAGGGAAAAGTCTGCGGCCATGTACTGCAGGGAAAAGCCTGTGACGGCCACTCATTGTACGTCCACCATGTCCGCCGCGTCCACCACGGTTACGAACATACAACGGAGTACCAACAATCGTATCTGGACCAGCATCACATAGAAAGATAATTTAGGAACTATAATTATTGAGCCATAAAAGTTTTATATATGTATGTTGGTAAAACCCAACTCATTCTTTAGAGTACTTACTCAGACGCAAAGGGCTGTCAACAACGCTGAGAAAGGTATACGTGTAGTCCCCATTTTGCCCTCGATAGAAAATTCGTGTCCGCACACATTCATAGTATCCCAGCCAGCGAACAGTGATGGTCTGTGGTCCATCACCCCTATGAAGCCGGCAAGCCAGGACAGCGTAATATCCCAAATGGACTCGTCCATCCAAAGGATTGTGGACGTGGAGATTCATTAGAAACCTTGAATCAGGAATACTCCTAAAAGACAAACAATAGCATGTTTTCCCACTCAAATATAATCCAAAAAAACTTTTGTTTTAACAAAAATAAAGCATTAAATAATGTACACAGTTCTTACCCAAGGTAGCTCTCTAGCTCAAGCAAATCCAACAATAGTTGCGCGCTCTCCAGAGATCCCCAGCCCGCAGGATCTACAATTTTCTAAAAAGTGAGTGACTATACTATTAAATGTGTCAACATAAAACATGGTTGTCAAGCAACTATGTACCTTGCACCTGTGCTCTTGTTTCGGTGACAAACGTGAATTGCCTAGACATCCTATCACATTGTAAAAAAAGAATGCACGTGTCAATCTACATATACTGAAAAAAAACAATAGGCTTTGAAGAGAAAATAGCCTCTAGTGTATTACAAACCCATAACTCAAATGAAAAATGAAATCCAAACATTATCAAGGACAAAGTCATGAAATATTACGTCTCACTCTATCTTTGTATAAATAGCCAACATTCCCAAAGACCTATGATAGTTGGAATATTGAAAGAACTTAAAAAAAGCTATACAAAGATTACCGAAATGAAGATTTTCCACCCAAGAAAGTCTGAGGAGGGCTTGAAAGAGCAATGTCATACTCCTAGGCTCTTGCTGTTGCCAATTGCAAAACTTCCTTGTACACAACATTTGTGGTAGAAGTATTATCCATCTCCCCACCCCTGGCATCAGACGCACCCTGCGAAATGAAAACCTTAACAGCGTTTGATGCTCGGATACATGAAAATGCCACATATAATTGGCCATGACTGAATACCGGTGTCGCCAAGTACAGCCCCAAAACTGACAATGTTTGACCCTGTGACTTATTGATTGTCATGCCAAATGCCAATCGGATAGGAAATTGCCGTCTCCTCATGTCGAATGGAAGTTTAAGGTTGGTCGGAATGAATGTTATCCTTGGAATAAACGTTCTATCACCAGCATTGTTACCAGTAATGATTTCAGCTTCTAACACTTTTGTGTGAAACTCTTTGCATATCAACCATGTCCCATTGCACAAACCCTGGCGAGGATTCAAATTACGCAACAAAATTATAGGAGCATTCCTTTTCAAAACCAACCGATGCGGGGGATATCCACCACCAAGATCAAGACTGTTCAAATACTCGACTGCAAACAAAAAGGAATCTCCCCCTAAGTTGTCCACTGAGTCTGCACTTAGGTACTCCCTTTCCTCACCGGGCATTGCCTTCAATGCCATAGCATTAATTGCATCAACCTCGGTGTTTCGAGGTGCAAGAATAGCGTGCTCTCGAAAGTATGTTGCACAGTCCAAAATAGTTGCAAGCCCTCGATACACCCATCCAATGAGGCCTTCCATGGACTTTGTCTCTAAAAGCATACGCGATGGAATTACAACAGTATCTTCTTTTGTACATCTATTTATCCCATTGCCAATGTCCAGAACCCATTGCATGAACTCTTGCTCAGCACAATTATCACCATTCTGAAGGACCCGCATATTTTGCGTCAACTTCAATATTGTAGTGTGACCCCAAATCCTTGAGTGGCATAAGGTAGCATTGATAATGTCCTCTCGTCCTGCCTTTGGAAGAATTGGCAAGACTTGCCTAAAATCCCCCCCCAACAATACCACCTTCCCACCAAAAAGTTGCTCATTGGACATGATATCTCGTAAAGTTCTGTCTAGTGCCTCGAAAGCAAACCGGTGAGTCATGGGTGCCTCATCCCATATTATCAGCCTAGCCATCTTCAAAAATTCCCCATACTTGATTCCAATATATTAAAAAAATCATCCGAAAGCTCAAGGGAAAATTTTTCCCACAAAAGTCGAGGAGACGTTGGCTCACAAAAAACCAATATTGTCACAAATAGGTGTCTCAGTTGTGCACTATTTTGATAAAACACAGCCTCTTGCATACACACAAACCATTCATCATCACTCTCCAACAATCCCCGTGCTATGCATGCTGCCTTGAAAGTAGGGTACACTTGGCTGTCAAAAGTACGTAGGTCATCAAAGGACTTGCATCCCGTGCACACATTAAGAAGCATACGCATGAAGTAGAGCTCACCAGCTGAGGGAGAAATATTGTACATCCGACCTATGGTATTCCCCTTTTGTCTTCTAGTCCACCGCTTATTGGTTTTGTTCCAAACCAACTTGTCTGGCAAGTCACCATACAGCAAGTTGCTTGTGTCAGATTGCAACTGATTATAAGTGAACCATTCTGTGAGGGTGGTCTTTTGATTTTGTTCCCTGCCTACAACATTTTGCAAATCATCATCATCTCGAAAGATGACATTATTGCGCATTGGAAGATGAACCTGCAATCTTTGCACATCGGGTTTTTCATCGTGCGTGGCATACTCATAAATCCGCCAACATGCTTCTGATGCTGACATGTAACGTGCATCTAAGTAACTACTAATCTCATCAATGCCAACATCAACTATGTTGTGCAAATGCCCTTGCTCTCCTGCATTATTTACCTGCATCTTGATAATGGCTCTATCATGACCTTTGTACACATATTTATACAAATACTTAACTGCAATGATTGTGGAGCATATTTCAACATTTATATGTGCCTTGTACTTCACGGAGAGGAAAGGATTAAATGGCACAATCCAACGATTATCAATCACACCCCCTTTCACTTGTATCTTTCTACCATCATCACGACGCATGTAAACTGGATAGCCATCATTGCCAACAGTAGTCGTCTGTGAGAATCCACGTGGATAATGACGAATGCATTTTCCATCAACCATGCAAGCTGCAGATGGATTTAGTGCACCACACGGACCATGGACATTACACTGCACAATAATATCATGCAACTCTGGGAACATAGCCTTATCTGGCAACTCCGCACACACTAATCGGTCATAGTGACCGATCTCCACGGATTTGAAACCACTTTCTAATATCAACAATATGTGTGAGTGTGGCAGACCTCTCTTTTGAAACTCTATGACACTCACATATCCAGCCACCTTCCCAAACAAATTATGTTTTGTAATTGACTGCATCATGTCCTTATGCTTTTGGAAAAACACACGGGCTGTCAAATCTGGACGGTCTTGCGCAGTTTGCCCCGGCAACAATGCTATAGATATTTCAGGCCATTTGGGATTACAGGTGAATGTTATGAATAAATTATGTTTGCCCCTTTTTCTGACAATTGCCATAGCATCTTGGTATAGCTGACACATATACCGAGGCCCTCCCGTAAAAGAAGAAGGCAACACCACCCTACGCCCTACAGCATTGCCAAGCACAGTACGTGTCCCATCAGCTGTATTCACCATGTCCATCAAACCTTGATAGACTTCAGCGTGTAGGGAAGCTTGGTTGTTTCGTATCCACACTTCCATGCTACTGTAGGCATCAACCATGTATTGCTGCAACAATCTACCCCCACGCAAAAGACATGCATTTATATCATATCTCACTTGCAAATGATATGTGTAGTATTGTCTCTGGGTGACACAACTCTGTCCACGTATCTCGTGCAATGGTGTGTGATTAGGAACATCACTATATGGGATATATGGATGCCAACCATCTTCCCCCCGAGGGAACAAAAGAACATACATGAGAGGCATGTATGATCGGTGCAAATTAGATATTCTACGCACAAACCCATTGCGGCTAAAAATCTGAATTCCCGATTTCCAATATCGAAGTCATCCCCTTGTCCTGGCATGATTGCAGCAACCTCGCTAGCCATAGGAGCCAAGTACTGCCTTGAGGTGGAGCGGCTCTCACAAATAACCATCCTCAGGTTTGTATGTGGATTTGTTCTTAGCACTTGCCCAATAGCCATCAATGCACTGGCGTATGGATTGCACTCGTGCATCATCCTCTGCAACAACTCCAAAATGCCTGGATCCAAACCAGGCATCCCATGTAAACGGTGTTCTAGTTCATGATCAGTGTCATACACGTACAACTGTGCAAAATGTGGCATCTCTTGCCTAGCCTCATTAGGCAATAAATTTCCAATCCGATGATACACACTACCATGGACCCGAAAGTTTTGTATACCCCCATTCCCATGGAACATTTGATCAACATGAGCTCCCAATGAAACAAATGCCATGGCACTATTATAAGCCCTAATGTTTTTCTTAAATAGTTTGCTTCTAGCATCATGTCCGTGCAATAGAACTCTCAAAATCTCTGGTGGTTCTTCTAACGGCAACAATGACACACGACCAACTTTGCAACAGTGCTTGCCCACAACGCCCACAACTTGATGCATATGCATTCGCGTCTCTTGTTTCCACGGTTGAGCTTGGCAAAAGCTGCATGTATGATCCATGGATCCAAGTGCATGAATAGAAGGAGCATTGAAGACCAGTGGATACAAAGAAGGATGCTCTACATTTTCCCTTAACGGAAAAGTATGCAAGATAGAGAGGCTCCCCCCTGCACCCAAAATCACAGCCCTGTTGTGAACAACACGCCTTTGGGCTCTTAAATGAGTAGCATCCCTGCTTGCATCCATTTGAGTAGTTGTACATACTACTGGAGCAGGTTCATGCTCATTACGTACTATTGGTGAAGTATGGAGGTCCATTGTATTTTCAACAGTGCATGCTACATTACTGTGCCCATGCATTTGATTCTGTTCTCTGCTTCTAGCAACTTGTGTTCTCGACCTTGTTCTTTGTATAGCATAAACACGACAGGCCGCCCGCGTTGAATCCATTTGAGTAGTTGTACCTATTGTGAAGATAGTGGGAGAGAGGGAAGGAGTCTCACTTGAGGCTTTCTCACAATCACAATGGGGGAATACACACAAAGGTGGAGGCTGAAAATGGCATATCGCGAGTGGAGCTCGATATCTCAACACTCCCCCTCGAGCTCAATCCCAAATCCTGCACACCAAGCAGGTCTCTGAACTTGCGCAGCTTCTCTGCACCCAATGCTTTCGTGAATATGTCAGCTACCTAATCCTCTGTGCTGACATAAACTAGATCAATAAGACCTAGTAAAACCTTCTCCCGCACATAGTGATAATGCACCTCAATGTGCTTTGTTCTAGCATGAAAGACTGGGTTCTTTGCCAAGTGTATGCTGCTCATGTTGTCACAATAGATGACAACTGGCCCATCTGTAGACTGATGCATATCATAGAGTAGCTTATGCAACCATGCTACCTCACATGCAGCCATTGCTGCACCCCTGTACTCAGCCTCTGTGCTCGACAAGGCAACTGTAGGTTGTTTCTTGCTGCTCCAAGTGACTGCAGCACTCCCAAAAGAGAACACATATCCACTGGTAGATCGTCTATCAGAAATACTACCAGCCCAATCAGCATCAGTGTATCCATGCAACTGTATCTGAACCCCAGCCTCATAAAATAGTCCATACTGCAATGTGGACTTCACATACCTGAGTATGCGTCTAGCCGCATCCAAATGCGGTTTCCTTGGAGCCTGCATAAACTGACTTACCAACCCAACAGCATAGCTCAAATCTGGCCTGGTAATAGTCATGTAAATCAAACTTCCTACTATGCGTCTGTACATAGTAGGGTCTTCTAGAAGCTCACTTGCATCTGCGCTCAGCTTCACATTCTGCTCCAAAGGAACTGAAATAGGCTTACAGCCTGTCATCCCATATTTGGACAGCATGTCCAATCCATACTGCCTCTGCAAGAGTTGTATCCCACTTGGTGATCTAATCACCTCAATGCCCAAGAAATAACGCAGCTCTCCCAAATCCTTCATCTCAAACTTCTGCTTCAATAGCATTTTCACATGAAGGATATCTTCATCACTATCACCTGTGATGATCAAATCATCAACATAAATGACAAGCAGCATAATCCCTTTCTCTGTTTTTCTCACATAGAGTGAGAAATCTGCCTTGGAAATCTGAAAGCCAATAGTGACAAGATACTGTCCTATCTTGTCAGACCATGCTCTAGGTGCTTGCTTCAAGCCATACAAGGCTTTCTTCAACCTGCAAACAAACTCAGGATGAATAGCATGAACATAACCTGCTGGCTGCTCCATAAAGACCTCTTCTTGCAAATCACCATGCAAGAAGGCATTCTTTACATCCAGCTGATGTAAAGACCATCCCTTTGATGCAGCCATAGCAATGACTGCTCTTACGGTTGCCATCCTTGCAACCGGGCTGAAAGTTTCTTCATAATCAATGCCATATGTCTGTGCATACCCCTTGACAACTAATCTTGCCTTGTATCTATTCACAGAACCATCTGCATTGTGCTTGATCTTATAAACCCACTTACAGCCAATTGCATTCTTGCCTTTAGGCAAAGGCACCAATTTCCATCATGTAGCATTAGCATCCAAGGCATCCATTTCTTCATCCATGGCTTTCTCCCATTTTTCATTTCCCATGGCTTGCTCAAAAGAAGTGGGTTCTGGTTCCTGTATCACTTTGACCATATAGGCATAGTGAATGGCTGTAAATCCATCATATTTCAGCCTATCCACAGGATACCTAACCCTGGTAGACCTGCACAAAATAGGCTCACTTCCAAGTGCTCTCAAAACATCCCTGGTCTTCCTTACTCTAGGTGTAACAACAGAAGGAATACCCAACTCATCATCAATGCTCTGCTCTGAGCCACTGGATTCACCATCCACATAAGAGTGACTTGCATTCACATCAAACATGGGCTGATCTACCTTCTCTTTTCCTTTTCGTGATACCTGCGTACCACTATCTGCATTGCTTTGAGGAGATTCTCCTGATCTCAATCTGCCTGTCCATGGCGAAGTATGTGAACCACTGCTAGACGACACTGCAGGTCCACTGATATTTTGTGATTGCTGCTGTGAATTCTGTGCAACATTACCATTTTGTGCATCTACATCAATCATCACATTTACTGGTTTATACCAGCTGCTCATCTCATCAAACACAACATCTCTGCTCACTGTAAACTTACGAGTAGAAGGGTTGTAGAAGGGTTATAGCATCTATACCCTTTCTGCTGCAGAGAATAACCAATAAAGATGCACTTCTCAGCTTTTGGATCCAACTTGGACCTCAACTCATCTGGCACATGGACATAGGCAATGCAACCAAAAATTTTCAAATGAGAAATATCTGGTTTCCTACCAGTATACATCTCTTCTGGCGTCATGCCATGTATTGCTGCAGTGGGAGTCCTGTTCATTATATATACTGCTGTAGCAACTGCTTCAGCCCAATAATAATCTGGTAGATCTTTTTCATTTAGCATAGCCCGAGATACCTCTCCAATATGCCTGTTTTTCCTTTCTGCAATTCCATTTTGCTGTGGGGTATGACTGCATGAATATTGCTGCTTTATACCATGCTCCTGCAAGAACCTTGCAAACTCATTTGAGAGGTACTCTCCCCCTCCATCTGACCTTAGGCATTTTATTTGCAGGCCTGTTTCTTTTTCAACCATAGCTTTGAAAGCTTTGAAGTGCCCAAACACTTCACTTTTCTTTTTCATAAAATACACCCAAAGTTTTCTGCCGAAGTCATCAATAAATGTGACAAAATAGTGACAGCCACCAATAGATGCAGCTTTAGTAGTCCACACATCAGAGTGGATTAATTCCAATGGCTTTTTACTCTCTTGAGCATGCCTAGGAAAAGGTTTCCTTGCCTGTTTCCCAAATTGACAGGCTTCACAAACCTTGTGCATTTCTGCAACCTTGAATTTAGGCAATCCTGCAACAATATTTTGGGCTTGCATTGATTTAAGTTGCTGTATATTAACATGACCAATGCGTTTGTGCCAGATATCAATATCTGCAACTACACCGGTCCCATGTGCAAACATTGCTGCACTCAATTCAGGCATGTCCGCATCCAACGTAAACATCCTGCCCTTCTTCTTTCCTTTTGTTATCAAGCGACCATTATTTTTCATATCCTCAACAAAGCATCCATGAGGATTAAATCTGACCTGCAAGCCCTGCTCAACCATCTGACCAATAGAAACCAGGTTCTTGGTGATGTTCGGGACATGAAATACATTAGACAAGTATTTCTTTTTCCCATCCTGCATAGACAAAGGAATTTTGCCAATCTGCACAATAGGATGTGCAGTATCATCACCAGTCTCCACAAATCCTGGTTTTTCCATTTTCCTTGCATCCTGCATCCATTCAGCATGACCTGTCATGTGGTTTGACGCACCTGAGTCAACATACCACACATCATTGCTTTCTTCTGCACTTGTCACAGAATTTGTCATATGCTGCACCATAAACAAGTGCTCATTTCTGTCATCACCCTGTCTACTAGAGGATGCATAATTGCCTTGCTGCAATTTTCCACTCATAATGTCATTCTGCTTTTTGTAGCAGTCTTTAGCCATATGACCCATTTTGCCACAATAGTAGCATTCAACATTGCTGTTTGCATTTTGGCTTCTCTGCCATCCACCACGGCCTCTTTGGCTCCCCCTGCCTCTAGAGTTACCACGTCCTCCTGCATAGGACTGGTTTTCTTGCGTTTGCTGCATATTCTGATTTCTACCACGGCCTGCAGATCGGCCTCCTCTACCTCTGCCTCTACCTCTGCCAGCATTTGAGTAGAAGACAGTTCCTTTTGAAGTTCCTGCTGAAGAAGATGCACCCCCATTTCTCTGCTCTTCAGAAATTAGAAGAGCAATCAACTCCTCAAAATCAGGAAAGTTTTCACGGACGGCAATGGATGTCCGGAACTGTGCATAATCCTTTCCTAGACCATTCAAGGTCACAGAAACCAAATCATCATCATCCACTGGCGACCCAATGGAAGCAAGTGCATCTGCAATTTTCTTCACTTTCATGTGGTAGTCATTTATGCTTAAATTTTCTCTCTGCACATTGTGCAACTCCTGTTTGAGTTGCATTTTCCTGGCTTGCGTATTTGTGCTATACATTTTTGCCAAAGTATCCCATGCCTCCTTTGGCGTATTTGCATCCTGAATATGCACAATCATGGAGTCCGAAATACTGATAGACAGCCAGTACATAACTTTTCTGGCTCTCTCATGCCATCCTTTGAATGCCTGCATTTCCTGTTGACTGGGAACATTAGGAAGAACAGGTTCTTCTTCATTTCCTGTAATGAATTCCCAATAGCCTTTTCCCATCAAGAAATTCATCATTCTAAACTTCCATGCCTGGAAGTTGTTCTTGTCAAGCTTTTCAGTGACAATCTGTGAAAGAGAATTAGATGCCATTACAGAACACTGCAAAATATTCTGTCACTGCAAAAAACACAGCTTTTGCCTCACACGGGCAGATCTGCAAAACCGACGAGAGTGGTATTTCACCACACAGTCACTTCCTAGTGACGATTTTGCATCAACAGGCAATAGGCATGAATCTGCAACTCCCAGTATCTCTGCACACAGGCATACGATGCAATTTCTGCGGCACCTTTCCACCGACTAGCCGCGCAGTGGTCGCCAGCAAAAAACAGGGCCTTTCTCTCTGTGCCTGCGAAGAACTTCCGCCTTCAAAACGGGCCCCGAAACGGCCTCAAATCAGAAAAATAAAGTCACTGAGGGCTTCTCACAATCACAATGGGGGAATACACACAAAGGTGGAGGCTGAAAACAGTTTTCCTCTTCTTAGTTGTGAAAGCCAAAAGAACTGTAATACAAAGAAATAGAAGAACCCTATATGTGGGTCTCAAACCAAACTCAAATAACTAAGGTGGCATACTAACTGAGCCACGAACTAGTGTAGATAAGGATAGCTATCATCCAGCTATTATTCGTGGGTGGTGTACCAACTGCATCTCCAGCTAACAAGTCGGTGACATAAATACACAACGGTCACCCTGGCATATCGCGAGTGGAGCTCGATATCTCAACACCTATTACTGGAGCATGTTCATGCTCATTATCTACAGTTGGTAAAGTATTGACGTCCATTGTATTTTCGACAATGCACGCTACATTACTATGCCCATACATTTGGTCCTGTTGTCTGCGAAGGCCGTCTTCTACATCCATAGATTCCATAGCCACCCTCACGCTTCTAACTCCTTGTGTTTTTGACCTTGTTCTTTTTATAGCATAACTACGACGGGCCGCCCGTGTTGAATCCATTTGAGTAGGTGTACCTATCACTGAAGCATGTTGATGCACTCTACCTACTGTTACTGAAGTATTGAGGTCCATTGTATTTTTAGCCACAATGCATGCTACATTACTGCATCCATGTGTCTGATTATGTTGACTGCAAACTCCTACTTCTACACCCATAGATTCCATAGCCACCCTCATCCTTCTAGCACCTTGTGTTTTAGACCTTGTTCTTTGTATAGCATAAGCACGACGGGCCGCCCGCGTTGAATCCAACAATCTTCTCCTATGAGAACGTATTGAATGTAGCCTCTCTTCTATATGTCTTGCCATCTTCTGTATCCACTCAACCAACTACATAAATATCTATTCCTCAAAGGGAAAAATAGCTTAATCAAAAAACTTATGCATCATCCCTAACCATGACAAAATTGATGGATCTCAACAAATGTGCCCTAGGAAGAAAATAATTTAGAAAAGCAAGAAGCAAGGTTAATTAGCAAAGCCATCCCTTTCCCATCTATCTAAAATTGAGAGCGGACCATCTATGCATTGAACTCATAGTGTCCCATGACCAAGTTTCAGTGTCTCACTATCTTTGGTAAGAGTAATGCTCATATTTTTTCAACATGTGAGCAAAATACAATACCATATGTGCAACCATCATTTGAAACATAAAAACCAAAGCTAACATATCTAAAAAAACTCAAAGTTGACCATCTCAAAAAAGTATAAGCATTGCATCAGCATTTATGCGAATACATGATTCAAAAAAATCACAAATATTTGAGTATATCTTAAATAAAACGAAAATGGGAACGAACGATAGGCAATTCAAATATTGAATTAAATGAGCTTCCATTGCCATATATACGTCAAATGAAAGCAACTCAACTACATGAATCCCATAGAAGCATTTGGGATTCCAATACAAAAAGTGACATAAAAGTCTCAGGAGTCAAACTTGTCTTGCCAAATAACATAAGGGCAACCCAAGTACATGAATCCCATAGAAGCATTTAGGATTCCAGTACAAAAGGTGACACAAAAGTCTCAGGAGTCAAACTTGTCTTGCCAAATAACATAAGGACAACCCAAGTACATGAATCCCATAGAAGCATTTGGGATTCTAGTACAAAAAGTGACATAAAAGTCTCAGGACTCTCTTAATTGTCACGGGTTGCGACCTGCTCTAGTTTATGGCTCATCCTGGTCATCAAAGCAGTTAGCCTATTTAAACCAACTTTGAACATTGACACCTCAGTGGACAGCAGCTGAACTTGTTCTTTCAGCTTATCAACTTGTAGTCTACACCCATTCTCACATACAACTGCCCCTTCTCCACCTCTCCCCAAAATCTGCTGCATCCATTGATTAGAGTCCTTAACGCTATTCTCAATTTGAGAAATCCTTGCAATGAGAGTTCCAGGCAATTCTGCCATGCCCTACGCTATTACTGCAGCACCATCTGAATGGACTTCTCCCCACAAAGAGCCCAAATATCATGTGTTCATGGCACATGCATCCTTATTATTCTCGCACATGGCTTGAATGGACTTTAAAAGATTGTAATGACTTGAATGCTCAGTTGCATGGGTTGAAGCTCTCCCCCTTGTAAGTCGTTTCATTATATTAGCAGTGCGACGTTCGCGGCTAGACTTAAAACGCTTTGAAGGAAACTTGGGACCGTGATTTGCTCCATGGGTTGAAGTCTCGGCCCTTGCAAAAACTTGATTTATCACATGAAGGCTATCTGGCTCAGGAAAAGATGACAACACAATGTCAGAAACTGCAGAGCCCTCCACCCTTGCAGCTCGCTTTATTGCTCGAAGGCTTTGTCGCCCATGGAAACCCGAGTCCCCAAGATTTGAAACAACGGTAGAAGCCATTTCTGGAGCTACATCCATAATAAAATACAAAAACCTTTTCAGGTATGTATTGGCTCAATTCTATAATTGGATCACATAGATTCCATAGAATAAACATGAGCAGAAATCAATTGGCATAGGAGGTAGATACCCAAAGATTGTAGCCCATCTCCTCTCAACAAAGAATTTGGAATCAAGTTAGATGGATTGAGATATTTGTGAATGAGCTGCTCTTGCCAAGCACTCGTGCAAATATTTTCCGATTCAAAGGCGGTAAGTTGCTTAGAGTGACCAAGGATATGGTGGTAGGAAGTAGAAATCACAGGACATATCAAAAGGAGAAATCGACATGGAGGGCACATGGCCCTAGCATCTATTTCAAAAATCAAATCCCCCTAACCTCCCCTTGCCATGCATTCTAGCCTCCTCTACCCAACCCTAAATCTGAGACCTTAGTCCTATGATCATCACCAAGAAATCTTACTGCAATCTTATTGTCTACTCATGAAGGTGTATCCAACCACATCATGGACTTATTTCACTTCTGTCCACCATTATATTTTGCTCTGTGTGTGTGTGTGTGTGTAGCCCCATCTATCATCCAATCGTCTCACCTCTCGAGCTTAGTTCTCATGGCTATAAAGCACATGGCGTGAAACACACTTAATCCTTTACTCTCCTTGAGAAGCAAGGCTAACTTTTGAAAGAGGTTAGATTAGATCACTTAGGGAAGAGGATGCTGGCTTATCTCTAGACATACTGCCAGCTCGATGCTCCTAAGAAAAATACAAATACCTTTAATGATTACTGGTCCAAACACATCATGGCCTTGTCTTATTTCACTTCTGGCCTACCATCATATTTTTTCATCCCCCCCTCCCCCCCCTCTCTCTCTCTCTCTC
Source organism: Dipteris shenzhenensis (assembly GCF_047967505.1). NCBI lineage: Eukaryota > Viridiplantae > Streptophyta > Polypodiopsida > Gleicheniales > Dipteridaceae > Dipteris > Dipteris shenzhenensis. The sequence goes on from NC_141625.1 coordinate 10,548,776, forward strand.
TCTCTCTCTCTCTCTCTCTCTTTCTCTCTCTCTCTCTCTCTCTCTCTCTCTCTCTCTCGGTGTAGCCCCACCTATCATCCAATCGCCTCACGTCTCAAGCTTAGTTCTCATGGCTATAGTCCACATGACATGAAACATATGTGATGCTTTACTCTCATTGAGAAGCAAGGCTAGCTTCTCAAAACGAAGGTTAGATTAGATCACTTAGGGTAGAGGGTGCAAGCTTATCTCTAGACATATTGCCAGTTCATCAAGATGCTCCTACGAAAGATACAATCACATTTAATGATTAGTGGTCCAACCACATCATGGCCTTGTCTTATTTCACTTCTGCCCTACCATTATATTCTTTCATCCCCTCTCTCTCTCTCTCTCTCTCTCTCTCTCTCTCTCTCTCTCTGTGTGTAGCCCCACCTATCATCCAATCGCCTCACGTCTCGAGCTTAGTTCTCATGGCTATAGTCCACATGACATGAAACATATTTGATGCTTTACTCTCATTGAGAAGCAAGGCTAGCTTCTCAAAATGAAGGTTAGATTAGATCACTTAGGGTAGAGGGTGCAAGCTTATCTCTAGACATATTGCCAAGTCATCAAGATATTCCTAGGAAAGATACAATTACATTTAATGATTACTAATATCCAATCGCCTCACCTCTCGAGGTTACTTCTCATGGCTATAATGCACATGACATGAAACATACATAATCCTTTACTCTCCTTGAGAGGTTGATTAGATCACTTAGGGTCCAACCACATCATCGCCTTGTCTCTAACTAATACACTAACTTAATTCACTTTTGTCCATCAATATATTTTCCCTCTCTCTCTCTCCCCCTGTCTCTCTCTCTATCGCCTCTATTATCTTTTAGTTCTTCCGTCTCAATAATATAATCATCTAGAAACTATAACATCATAATGGTTTGGATGATTTTAAAAATGTAGCTTACATTTAATGATTACTGGTCCAAACACATCATGGCCTTGTCTTATTTCACTTCTGGCCTACCATTATATTTTTTCGTCCCTTCTCTCTCTCTCTCTCTCTCTCTCTCTCGGTGTAGCCCCACCTATCATCCAATCACATTTAATGCTTACTGGTTCAACCACATCATGGCCATGTCTTATTTCACTTCTGCCCTACCATTATATTCTTTCGTCCCCTCTCTCTCTTTCTCTCTCTCTCTCTCTCTGTGTGTGTAGCCCCACCTATCATCCAATCGCCTCACGTCTCGAGCTTAGTTCTCATGGCTATAGTCCACATGACATGAAACATATTTGATGCTTTACTCTCATTGAGAAGCAAGGCTAGCTTCTCAAAACGAAGGTTAGATTAGATCACTTAGGGTAGAGGGTGCAAGCTTATCTCTAGACATATTGCCAGGTCATCAAGATGCTCCTAGGAAAGATACAATTACATTTGATGATTACTGATATCCAATTGCCTCACCTCTAGAGGTTACTTCTTGTGGGGTTAAAGGTCACTGTGCCTTAACCCCAGTTATGTACAATACTCAAACACATATATAAATGAATTAAAAAAAATTATTAGGGTGGTTCTGCACCCACCAAAACTTGTGTGGCTCTCTGTCTCGCTCTCTCTCCTTCTTTCGTTCTTGCTTCCGTTGAGAGCACTCTCAACTGGTATCAGAGCCCGAGTGATCTAGCTGAGCGTGCGTGAATGCTTGAAGCTCAGTAGCTCTGTGGGAGGAAGGAGAAGCTTTGTGGGAAGCTTTGTGGGTGACTTTACTTGCATCCGAGTGTGCAGAGACCTTGGAGAAACCTTTGGAAAAGTCACTTTGGCTTTGCGAAGTGGTTTTGAGAGCCTGTTAAGAGCTTTCAAAGAAAAAGTCGTTTTTTGAGCTTTTCCCTGTTCCGTTCGATGACAGAGACTCCGTATTGACTTGTGGAGGCAACTATTGCTTGCTTTTGGTGTCCACATTACTTCAGGAGCTTGGAAACACCTTCATTCTTGAATCTGAGATCATTTCAGTGGATTTCTGGCTCACTGTGTCAATTCCTGCGTTTTTTGCCCGGGTGTTGGAACTCAAGTTTGGAGCAACCATTTGCAGATCTGTCAGTTCCGGTGGACTCAGGAGGTCCTAAAACTTCTATGTTGCTCATCATTCGCACTCCGGTGGAGTTTACAGATAGCTCTGTTTCCAAAAACGTTTTTCAGTCCGTGTGTTGGACCTAGTGATTGAGACCACGGTTTCCAAAACCGTCTGTCCCATTGCGTTCCGGACGCCCAAAAACCCCTACCTGTCAGTTCTTGCGCGATTCGGTGGAGGATTTTCAGAGTTATAAATCTCTGTGTATTCGATTTCGTCTCTCTGTTATGCATTTTTCATACTAAGGTTTTGAAACCTTAGATTTATGCCACATGGCAGTGGATAAGTGTTGACTCCCATTTCTCACTCATCGGTTGGGATTTTGGAGTTCTGACAGAAGAGAGATATTTGCAGATTTTCTTGTTGAGTCCGATTATGCAATGGTGCCCATGTTTTGAAGCATCTCAGGTTCTATTTTCAGTAGCGCTCATTACCGTGGGACTATGATTTCTTGAGCATACCTTATGCAGATCACTCTGGTTGCAGTTTGAGCAGTGTGCGCTCATTCGTGGTATGCATTGGGTTGCAGTGGATGATTTATAGGCCATTTGGATGCATTGCGGTCCTTGTTGGATGCGCTGATAGGCCCAAATTGCCTTGTGGGATGCTATTTTTATGGACGCTTTGCACATGGATGCTATTTTAAGCTGAGGGACAGCTTTGACACATTGTAGGTGATGCACTGATAGTGCTATGCTCTCTTGGATGAGACATTATTGATTCATATGCTAGTGGACAGTGTTTATGCTTGAGTCATTTGGCACGTATTGGCATTTTCTTTTGGGCCAGATTTGCTCATATGGATGCATAGTATATGCACATGAGTCAGACGCATCTTTTGATGCTTTGAGCTTTGAATTTTGGTGATATTTCACACTATTGTGGCATACACATTTGGGTGCACCTGGTATTTGGTGTGATTCTCTCTTGCAGGCACTAGCATTTGGGATTTTGCTTTATTTGCATCATGGCATCCCATGTGACATAGTGGGAGCAGGTGACATAAAGTTTTCTTTTGCAAATGGGTCTGCATTTGTTTTGAAACATGTGAGACATGTGCCTAAGCTGACCAAGAGTCTTATTTCAGTGGGTCAGCTAGATGATGCTGGTTTTCACACCACTTTTGGCTTTCAAAGTTGGAAAATTCAAAAGGGCTCTATGCTTTTGGCTAGGGGTGCCAAGTGTGGGACTTTGTATCCCTTACATGTATCAGGGGTATTTGATCATGTTGTTGCAATAACCGAGCAGCCAAGCACTTCTTTGTGGCATTGCAGGTTGGGGCACATGAGCCAGAATGGAATGAAACTCTTATGCCGTTTGGGTTATGTACCGCATTTGAGTTTCTCTGATTTTGAATTTTGTGAGCACTGTCTCTATGGGAAGCAGACTAAATCAGCCCATAAAAGAAGGGGAAAGAAAGAGTTTGAAATGCTTGATTTGGTGCATTCAGACGTATGTGGTCCCATGCCTACACGGTCATTAGGCGGGGCTGAATACTATGTGACATTCATTGATGATGCAACTAGGAAAGTGTGGGCTTATGCTATAGCTCGGAAGAGTGATGTGTTCCAGGTATTTCAGAAATGGTTGGCCTTGGTTGAGAATCAGTCAGCTAGAACGCTTAAATGCCTACGGACTGACAATGGTGGAGAGTATCTCTCTCATGACTTTCAGCATTTCTGTGATACACGTGGGATTAAGAGGGAGCTCACATCCCCTCGTACTCCAGAGCAAAATCCAGTTGCAGAAAAGATGAATCGTACCATTCAAGAAAGGTTGCAATGCATGCTTTCCAATGCAAGTCTTTCTGGTGGTTTTTGGGCTGAGGCAATGAAGACTGCAGTGCATGTGATCAATAGATCACCTAGTAAGAGTTTGGATGGTGGTATTCCTGAAGAGGCATGGAGTGGCAAGAAGCCCTCTTACTCTCATTTGCGTATATTTGGGTGTGAGGCATATGCACATGTGCCAAAAGAGCTTCGAAAGAAGCTAGATCCTAAGTCTAGGAAATGCATCTTTCTGGGTTATGGTGAAAGTGGAGAGATGGGCTATCGTCTCTGGGATCCAGAAGCAAAGAAGATCATACGCAGCCATGATGTGGTCTTCAATGAGAAGAAGATGCACAAGGCACCCATGAGGGATGTGGAAATGAGGAGAATCACTTTCCAGGATGTGAATCCACCTGCCTATGTTGATAGACAGCAAGCTGTCCATGCACCAAATGTGCAAGAAATGGTACCACCAAGTACTCCCACAGGTATACAATCAAGGGTAGATGATGGATCATCTATTGGTGGAAATGATGAGCCAAATGTGGCTGATATGCAAGTGGGAGAGCAAGCTGAAATGCCCTTGAGAAGATCATCTAGAGTGTCTAGACCGCCTGATAGGTTTGTTCCAGGAGTAGACTATGTGATGCTTACTGATTGCGGGGAGCCTTCTTGCTACAAAGAGGCTATGATGCGTGAGGATCAACGCAAGTGGGAGTATGCTATGCAATCAGAGATGAGTTCACTTATGATGAAGAATAAGACTTGGGACTTGGTTTCTTTGCCACATGGAAAGAAAGCATTGCCATGTAAATGGGTCTACAAAATGAAGGTCACAGGTGATGATGTGCCTAGGTACAAGGCCCGTTTGGTTGCTAAAGGGTTCAAGCAAGAGAAGGGTGTGGACTTTGATGAGATATTCTCTCCGGTTGTGAAGATGACCACACTTAGATGCATGCTTGGACTAGTGGCATCAGAGGATATGGAGCTTATGCAAATGGATGTCAAGACAGCTTTCTTGCATGGGGATTTGCATGAGGAAATTTACATGGTGCAGCCGGAAGGCTTTGAAGAAAAGGGCAAAGAGCATTTAGTTTGCAAGCTGAAAAAGAGTCTCTATGGTCTTAAGCAAGCACCTAGAGAATGGTATCAGAAGTTTGATGCTTTCATTCGGTCCCAGGGTTTTCGAAGGAGTGAAATTGATCACTGCCTCTACACTAAAAGGGCTAAGGATAGTAGCCTGATAATCCTGGCACTATATGTGGATGATATGCTATTGGCTAGCAAGAATACTTATGAGCTAGATGCATTAAAGGCCAAGTTGCATGAGGCCTTTGATATGAAGGATTTGGGATTTGCAGGTCATATTCTTGGTATGCGCATCACGCGTGATCGGAGTAGGAAACTCCTTTGGCTTTCACAAAAAGAGTATGTTACAAAAGTATTGCAGCGTTTCAATATGGAGGGGGGGAAGGCAGTGAGTACTCCATTGCCTCCATATGTGAAACTGAGTCATACAGATAGTCCCAAATCAGATGAGGAGAGGGCCATGATGGCCAAGGTTCCTTATGCATCAGCAGTTGGGAGTCTTATGTATGCTATGATAGCTACTAGACCAGACATTGCATTTGCAGTGGGAGTTGTTAGCCGATATATGGCTAATCCAGGAAAGAGGCATTGGGAGGCAGTTAAGTGCATCATGAGGTACATGAAGGGTACCAAGGAGATGTGCATTTGCTTTGGTAAAGGAGACATGCGTGTACTTGGGTACACAGATTCAGACTATGCAGGGCATGTGGATAGTAGGAGATCCACCTCTGGTTATGTGTTCACCTTTGCAGGTGGTGCAGTGTCGTGGATGTCTCGTGCACAGAAGTGCATTGCTTTGTCTACCTTAGAGGCTGAGTATGTTGCAGCCACAGAGGGTTGCAAGGAGGCTATATGGCTTGATCGGCTAGTGGGAGATTTGGGGATTCATACAGGTGTACCGACATTGCATAGTGATTCCATGAGTGCTATTCAGCTAGCACGGAATCCAGTCTTTCATGCAAAGACCAAACACATTGAGGTCAGGTACCATTTCATCAGGGAGGTACTTGAGGACAAGCGCATAGAGCTTGTCAAGGTTCATACAGATGATAACCCTGCAGATATGCTGACGAAGAGTCTACCTAGTCAGCGGTTTGAGTATTGTCGTGTATTGATGGGCATTGGATAGTATGCTCACTGGTTGTTCTCCCTTAAAGGCACATTGTCCTTTAAGTGGGAGGTTGTGGGGTTAAAGGTCACTGTGCCTTAACCCCAGTTATGTACAATACTCAAACACATATATAAATGAATGAAAAAGAAGATTAGGGTGGTTCTGCACCCACCAAAACTTGTGTGGCTCTCTGTCTCGCTCTCTCTCCTTCTTTCGTTCTTGCTTCCGTTGAGAGCACTCTCACTTCTCATGGGTATAATGCACATGACATGAAACATACATAATCCTTTACTCTCCTCGAGAGGTTGATTAGATCACTTAAGGTCCAACCACATCATCGCCTTGTCTCTAACTAATGTGTCCTAAGGAAGCAAAGAATTCATGAATTATCAGATCGGAATGGTTTCAATGATTTTGAAAATGTAGCTTGTCTTAAACGATGCAAACACACACACACACACACACACACACACAACGTATCCTGAGGAAGCAAAGAATTCCAAATAGAAAGCAAAGTCAATTGAAAAGCAAGGCTAGCTTCTCAAAAATGAAGGTTAGATTAGATCACTTAGGATAGACAGTGCAAGCTTATCTCTAGACATATTGCCAGGTCATCAAGATGCCCGTATGAAAGATACAATTACATTTAATGATTACTGGTCCAACCCCATCATCGCCTTGTCTCTAACTAATAGACTAACTTAATTCACTTCTGTCCACCATTATATTTTCCCTCTCTCTCTCTCTCCCTCTCTCTCTCTCTCTCTCTCTCGCCTCCATAATCTTTTAGTTCTTCTGTCTCAATAATATAATCATCTAGAAACTATAAGATCATAATGGTTTGGATGATTTTAAAAATGTAGCTTCTAAGTTTCTCTCTCTCTCTCTCTCTCTCTCTCTCTCTCTCTCTCTCTCTCTCTCTCTCTCTCCTCCATTATCTTTTTGAAAAAAAATGGTTCTTAGTTCAATTTTCCCCTCCCAAGAATCTAAGCATCCATGAATTACGATCAGAATGGTTTCATGAATGTAACAGAGAATTCATGAATTATCAGATCGGAATGGTTTCAATGATTTTGAAAATGTTTAAGATGCAAACACACACACACACACACAATGTCAATTGGAAAAAAAGTGATCACCTACCTGGATAAACAAAAGTTGTGGAGAGAAGCTAGTGCTAATCCAACAATAAATTAAAGCACCTGCAAGAAAAACAACCCCAAAAAAAAGTAAAGCTAAGCGAACTGTACATCTCTCTCTCTCTCTCTCTCTCTCTCTCATAGAAATACGTAATGACATACACCCCCACGTATAAATTAAGCTTTTGGGCCGATGATGCTCAGTTACGTCTCAAAGTGGATGTTTGAAGTGATTTTTGTTATGTGCTAGAGGAGCATGCGATGAGGCAAGGAAGGGAAGGCAATAGATAGAAGATAGATGCTCAAGGGCGCTCGTATAACTGTACATCTCTCTCTCTCTCTCTCTCTCTCATAGAAATACCATAGCTAGAGAGAGAGAGACAGGGGAGGGGGGCGGGGGAGGGTTTATCAAATGACTAACGACCCTATCTCTCGAAATGCACATCTCAACACACACACACACACACAAAAAACCTGTAGCTAGAGGTGTTAACACATACACATACACACACACACATACACACACACACACAATTGATTAGATATGCATATAGCTTGTAAGGATTACAAAACTATCTCTCGAAATGCACATCTCAACACACACACACACAACACACACACACACATACACGCGCACACAACACACACACACACATACACGTGCACACACACACACACAATTGATTAGATATACATATAGCTTGTAAGGATTATAAATGTTATGTTTTTACATTTGTGTGTGAATGTGAGCACCATGCAAGATTTGTGAATGTGAGAGAGAGAGAGAGAGAGGGGGGGGCGAGGGGTTTATCAAATGACTAACGCCACTGCCTCTGGAAATGTGTATCTCAACACACACACACACACAAAACCATAGCTAGAGAGAGAGAGAGAGAGAGAGAGAGAGAGAGAGAGAGATAGAGAGAGAGAGGGGGGGAGGGGAAGGGTTTATCAAATGACTAATGACACTATCTCTCCAAATGCACATCTCAACTCACACACACAAAAAAAAAACCCATAGCTAGAGGTGTTAACACATACACACATAATCTCTCTCTATCTCTCTAAAAATGGCACGTATACTTCTATGCATGCTATAGATAGAGGCTAGAGGCACAAAAATACACATTAAAAAAACTCGTAGCTAGACGTGTTAACACATACACACACACACACAACACACACACACACACATACACGCGCACACATACACACACACACAATTGATTAGATATACATATAGCTTGTAAGGATTACAAAACTTCACATGCCACTATCTCCCAAAATGCACGTAAGATTGGCACCAGCATGTACCCTAACTTAAGGAATATGCTAGAATCAGTTAATTAGTTGAAGGGAAAGGAGGGTGTAGCATATGTGTCTACATGCAAGGTTGCACGATGGCGATTGATTGACCTATAGCAGGGTGCACACTACCTCTTTTCCTTCAGGAAAATCTCTCCTTGCTTGCTCAACTCTACCTTCTTTCGTTCCTCCATTATCTTTATTTTCTTTCATCTCCTTTCCTTAGATATTCATGCCCTTTCATCTTCCCCTAGCATCGATCAACCCCTACACCTCTCTTTCTCTCCCTCTCTCAAAACCACATATAAAAATTCTATAAACCTTGCCCCCCCTCTCTCTCTCTCTCCCTCTCTCACAAAAACACAAAAGCACACACACACACACACACACATACACACACACAAACACACACTCTCTCTTTCACACACACATATAATCTCTCTCTCTCTCTCTCTCTCTCTCTCTCTCTCTCTCTCTCTCTACTGCACATGCTTAAAAACCGTCTTGAGGGATGATCCAATGCAAGAGAAAGATAAGTGGAAGAGGGGGGGGGGAGAGAGAGAGAGAGAGAGAGAGAGAGAGAGAAAGAGATTGCAACACGTCCACTATCTCTCGGAATGCAAAATAAACTCGCTTAGCAGACCAATCAACTAAAAGTAAACCATAGCAAATCGACCTGGCAATACAAATGGTTGTTGAAGGAATTGTCCACCAAGACGTCGAGCTGAGGATGTCTACTTCAAGTCTGCACACAGGAGCAGAGGATGTTTGCTGGAGCCTACTCGTGTACGTGAACTAAGGACGTGAAATCCTTGGAGCTGGCTGCTGGTCGACGGAACTGCTGGAGGTCGAGATATAGAGCGGATCAGGAGCTGCTGGAGGTCGAGATATGGAGCGGATCAGGAACTGCTGGAGGTCAAGATATGGAGAGGTACAAAAGGCTGCACAAAGGTGGCGATCGATATCTTCTATACTTCTATATGGAGAGGTACAAAAGGCTCCACAAAGGTGGCGTGGCGATATCTATCTGCTGGAGGTCAAGATATGGAGGTCGAGATCTATCTGCTGGAGGTCCATATATGGAATTGCGATATCTATCTGCTGGAGGTCGAGATATAGAGCCTGGAGGTCGAGATATGGAGCTGCTGGACGTCAAGATCTGGAGCTATCAAGAACTGCTGCAGGTGGCGACTGGAGGTCGAGATATGGAGCCTGGAGGTCGAGATATAGAGTTGCTGCACGTCGAGATCGGGAGCTGATCAAGAACTCCTGGAGGTGGCGACTGCAAGTCGAGATATGGAGCTCCTGGAGGTCGAGGTCGTGATCGAAATGGAGGTGGCGATCCAAAACGGAAGGTGGCGCAGGTCAAGATATGGAGGTCGAGGTCGTCTAAAGGTGGCGAGTGGCGATCGAGCTGGGAGCTGCTGGAGGTGGCGATAGAAACGGAAGGTGGCGCAGGTTGAGGTTGTCAAGCTGGCGAGCGGCGATCGAACTGGGAGCTGCTGGAGGCGATCGAAATGGAAGGCACAGGCGCAGGTCGAGTATAGATGATATGGAAGGTGGCGAGTGGCGATCGAAATGGAGCTGCTGGAGGTGTCGAAATGGCGGAGGTGGCGATCGAAACGGCGAGAGACGAATGATGGAGGCTGCAGCAGTCATGGCGATTCATGGTGTGACGGCTCCGCTCCAAAAACATTAACGCTCCCAGCTCCCTCCCAGCTCGACACGTGGCTCTCTCCCAGCTCCCGACACGTGGCTCCAAGTTCGGTCTCTCCCTCCATAATAGATAGTATAGATAGTATAGATACCCTCCATAATAGATAGTATAGATATAGAAGTGCTTCTCAATCAAGATCGTTAAATTAGCAAATTAATATTTCACCAAATCAAGATCGTACCTTTCCGATGTCGTTGCCTTTCTCGTCTCGTAACAGACTCGAGCTTCCCTCTCCAATGTCGACAGCCTTTCGCACAGCAAACTCTAGCTTCCCTCTCCAACATGACACCTTGCAATAGATCTCTTGCAATAGACTTCCTACAAACATCAAAGAATGCAACTGCCCTCCAAGATCAAAGATTTCCTGCTCCATGGTTTCGTGTGTCCTTGGAGTCTAACGTGTAATGGAAGGAGGGGCACGCGAAGAAAGGAGAGGCAAGCAAAGGAGAGGAAGGAGAGGGAAGAAGGAGAGGGCACCACGTGGCATAGCTTTTCAAGCGCCACGTGGAACCTCTCCTTATTAAAGCAGAGAAGTATAGAAGATAAGATAAGATAAGATATAAGAAGGTTAACCATTGTCAAACCACTTCTGCAACGTCCATTTCGTCTTTTCGAAAACGCTGCAAGTTGCAATCGTGGGCGAAACCGGAACTAGATCTGATCCGTGATGTAGGCTTGTAGCTGATGTACTACAATTGTAACCATTAGACGTAAGCCATGACAAAAACATATAATCACAAAAAGCATTAGACGTAAGCCATGACAAAAACATGCATTCACAAAAAGTAAAAGGTCTTATTACCGTCTTGGACCTCTTCGTAAAGTTGGTACTTCAATTCTGTCAAGATATTCTGACAGATATGCCGGCGCTGCCGCACGCGAACATCTGCATTCAAGGTTTGTATGCCGTGCATCGGGGGCCTTTATTTAATGCATGCAGCACAACTTATGGAAATTTTTGCGAGCCCTATAGCATCCCTTCTGACCCTTCACATTTTAATAGCTCCAATAGCATCCCTTCACATTACGAATTCACCCACACAGACCACAAAGCAAAACAGTGAAAACAGAAAAATTTCAGAAACTACTCGCAAACGAAAGGTTTGACGGAGTTTGAGCAGAGAAAAAGATTATCCTAAGCATGAAGGGTACTCCCCTAGAAAACGTCACGATTCACGAGAGAGAGAGAGGCCGCATGCTGCAATAGACAGTTGCTTGTGGAAAAATATATTGAGAAGATGGTGATTCGTCAAGGCGAAAGTGAGTATGAGCTGGTTGTATGCTTCGTACTGAAACGACTTTGCTCTACCATGATACCCTTCCATCCCTTCACGGACTGAGATCAGGGGTGTTCGTTGGTTCTCGAATTATTTCTAGAGGTAGATAGGCCTGAACCAATGGAAGTGTCGGTGCAGGAAACGACTAGTGTGAAGCGACAATTGAAATAAGTTCGTCCGTATGGCTGTAGTCTAGATTTTGCACGCGGGATCCGGTTTTCTGAAACTTTCACTAGGCCTCCCGTGGGGGGAAGGTTCGTAGTCATGGAAGTATGTAGTTATGATTGTACCATTACACAAGGCACAAAGGTTCGCAAGCATAGCATTGCTGGCTTGTATGTCTGCTCCCCGGAGGTTACAAAAGTTGCTTCAAGTTTGCGCTCTAAAAATGTTCGCAATCCCCATTATGGGATTGACTTCAAACCTTTTAGCCAGCCTTGCGCGGGACCTTCCAGGCCATAATACTAAGTTTACCTAGGCTGCACCCCTGCTAGACTTCCTTTAGCTTCTTCCTCCACCACCCCAGGGGGTGCAGGACATGTATGCTCTTGTTCAGCTTGGAATACAATGGCTGTAGGACATGTATGCTCTTGTAAATGGCTCCTACAGAGATCCTCTTCAAGCAAGTTCTGCCCATAAACCATTGGGCCAATCTCTGGCTCTTCTACTCATTACAATTAAAAGGCTGGTCCTCCGCCAATCTCCTGAGAATTCTATGCACAAATGTGGTTTCCTACATAGACAAGGAAAATGTACAGCTGATGTCACCAACAAGCATCCATTCCCTCTAAAAGGCATCCAAATCTATGACCAGTAAATCAAACCCTTTCTACAAATGGTGCATGCCATGGCTATATCGTATCTGGCAATAGACTGGCCATCCAATCTTACAGCAAAACTCCACCATATCGACTCACTAAGGCTGGCATCACCCCTAAGCCCATCCAGCCCCTTCCAAGATAACTTGCAAATACAGCTCTTTGATCATGCCGAGATTAGAGCCCCTGCATCAAATCTGGGCCTACTACACTTAAGGGAAAGTCTGAGATTAATTTCTCATACCATTGAAGGCCTCTCCAAACACCCACCCTTATTCCTTTCCTGTGCTCAATGAACCACATGGCCCTTATGATCCATGGGGTGTTACTTGAAAACATATGAGGGAGCCATTTCCCTACTAAGGAGATATTCTTACACGAGATATCTGGCAGCCCAAAACCCCTTGCTTAATTTGGAATTTTTAAGGCATCCCAAGTAATATACTGCATATGTCTCTTCCCTTCCTCTTTGGCCCACAGAAACAGCCTAAAGAGCCTCTCCACTTCATTCTAGCGAGACCTCCTGAAGGTCCATACCATGGCTACATAAGTGACAATAGCAAAGAGGATGTGCTTGACAATTAACAACCTTGCATTCCACCTAGACTAAGACCATGCCATGGCCTTAGTTTAGCTTTATTTTTTTCTTTAAACCATTAGATGCTATTTGACCGAGATTCCCACCCCAATGGGGGCTCCCAAGTACCTTACAACATCACCTTCCTCAAACCAATGCATTGGCAACCATGCTGAAGGAGCCTCCATTAGGGGAGATTTGGGGTAAAAAAGGACCCCTTAAGGAGCTAATGAGAGCTCTAATAAAAAATTTAGCAATCCACAAATGAGAAGGCTCCAACATTTAATATTTGTAGCCTGTAGGAAACCAAAAAGGCCTCTCATTGGTGGAGAGACCTCCCTTGGTCCCCCACACATTGCCACTAGGCCACTCTTGTCTCCCCCCCCCCCCCCCATGCCTCACAGTGTCCTTTTGTGCCTTATCTCATTTGTCCTTTTGTGCCCCATTTCCACCCCCTCTCTTGGTCAACTACTTCCTTCTCTTGGTCAGTCACATCACTTTTTCCCTCCAAATAATTGACTTTTTGGGAAACTTATCCAAAACAACCAAAACTCTTCCAAAGGCTCTCCCAAACCAAGCCCTCTACCCATGTGAAAACTACTCTTTTTCTTCTTTCCAAAGTTAGGTATGAAGGGCCTCTTTCTCCTCTTGGTATCCTCTCCATTCAACATGGTGAAGCATTCCCTATCCCCTAAACCAAATGTATCTCTTCAATCTTGTATTTGCCACAACTTGAAGGATGCTAATGGTGTTTGGACTCCTCAAGAGTTCAAGATCATGTCTTGGGTTACAATGTAACCATCTGCAATAGGTCCACCATACAAGGTTCCTAGGAAAGAAAAAGCCCACAAACAGAGGCATTGGAAAGGTCGTATCATTGGGTTCTTGAACACTAAAAAGGGCATCAAGGCAAGGGTCCAACACATGTACACGGGTCGTGACATGCAATTGGATCCTTCAAATCAAGATCGCTTTCCCTCACATTGTAAGTATTTATTAAAAATTTGATGTTGTGTGTGTGTACGCACGCATTTACAAAGTGTTTTTTTCCTTTATGTGTGTACAATGAGTATGTGGGTTTGTGTGTACACAGAGTATGTGGGTTTGTGTGTGCACCATGTGTGGCTGAGCATTAAGAAACTCATTTGTGTGATTGTATGTGGCTTGCAAGAAGCTTGCAAGTTATGAAAATTGTGTTTGTGTGTGTGTGTGTGTGTGTGTGTGAGAGAGAGAGAGAGAGAGAGAGAGAGAGAGAGAAAAGGTTTGTTGTTTGCGAGTTGTGAAACTTGTGTGTGTGTGTGTGTGTGTGTGTGTGTGTGTGTGTGTGTGTGGGTTTATATTAAAAAGTCTCATCAACAATTGAGCCATATAATTAATTCCATCAATTAGATAAAAAGTAAAAAAGGGGGAACATATAAGGAAAAAATGCTTGAGACATCTAAGTTGAAGAATGCAACAACTACAGTTTTCAAAAATTTCCACCAAAATTAATAAGTTTTAATAATATTGAGTTTGACAAACACAATATTGAAAAAAAATGTGAATCCTCAAGCAGTCTAGGTTTCGAGGTCAGGGTCCACCTACCTTACTACCACCATCCAAACAAACTATGTGTTAGAACATCATAGTTACATTTGGGTAGCCAAGTAATGCATGTTTTCCTCAGCTTGCTATTGTTTAACCTAAGAATATAGACATTTGGGCTGCATGTATGGGAGGATTAGTGTGTGTGGTGTGTGGGGTGGCTAAAAAGAGAGTGTAAAGGGGAGATTTCACTGATGGGGGGTACATAATAATAATTCATAGTTAGGGCAGTATACATGTGTGTGTGTGTAGGTTTAATAATCCCATTAATAAATGAACCATACAATCGATTCAATCATAGAATAGCTTAACAACATTACCTAAAAATAATTCAGAAATGGAAAATAAATACTTAACAAACTAGAACTCAAATTACGTTTAATTTCAAATATATTATTACAAGAAAACCCCATAAGGGTTGCAAAAAATGAGTAAATAAGTATCGAATCTGTTAGGTAGTTAAGGCCCCAAGGTCAAGGTCCACTTTCCTACCACCATCCAAATAAACCATATGTTAGAATAGTATAGCATAAATTGGATAGACAGATAACGCCTATTTCCCTAGCTTATTATCACTTTACCTAGGAACAAGGACATCCCTCTAGATTCTAGCATATAAAATTATAATGATTTCACAAAGGAAAGCACTAATAAATAATGTATCAACTCAGTTTAAAAAGGAAATGTACCAATAGACTAAAGTTGCATTTAAGGGAGTAAATTAAATAAAGAATAAATTAACTAAAGAAAAAAAAATTAAAAACGTTGTGTGGCCCACCCCCAACCCAAAGGGTAAGACCACATGTGGAACTTACTCCCCACCTAACAGAATGCTAAGTGACTTTTGTACGATAGAAATAGATAAGTATGATAACTATGAAAAGTATTTTGTTAACTAGTTGCGTACTCCAAATTGACAAGAGGTTGGATCTAGTGTTTTTGCACAAGAAACCAATAGTTAGAAATCGAAGGAAGAGCAGCCATTATTAAATTGAAAACTGGTTGTATGGTACTAGCTCGATGAAGGGCTAGACTAAGTTGGGAGATCAATTTGTGTGTTTAGATTTAATAATCCCATCAATAAATGAGCCATACAATCGATTTAGTCATAGAATAGCCTAACAACATTAACTAAAAATAATTCATATATCGAGAATAAATACTTGACGAACTCAAATTACATTTAATTTCAAATCTATCATTATAATTAATCCCTGATACGTTACAAAAAATGAGTAAATAAGTGTCTAATTTGTTAGTAGGTAGTCCAGGCCCCAAGGTCAGGGTCCACTTACCTGCCACCATTCAAATAAACCAAATGTTAGAATAGTATAGCTTAATTTGGGTAGACAAGTAACGCATGTTTTCCCTGGCTTATTATCACTTTACTTAGCATATAAATGATTTCACAAAGGAAAGCATGAATAAATAATGCATGAACTCAATTTAAAAGGAAATGTACCAATAGACTAAAGTTGCATTTAAAGGAGTAAATAAATTAAAGAAGAAATTAACTAAAGAAAATATTAATTAAAAAAGTTTTCCTGTAAGTGTGTGTGCGTGTGTGTTTGTCCTATCAAAAAATCTAAACTACTACACTACTAGACCAGTTTCAAATGTTCAAGAACATCAAACGCAATCTAATGTCATTGCCCTTTTCAAACCACAAATGAGAGTAATCCATTCTTATTCAACCCCTTTAGGTAGAGAATCAAAGTGACAAGTGACATGAATACCCACAATCTTACTATGAAAGTGTCCCAATTACACAAAGATAGTCAAGATTTTCCTCCAACAATTAGTTCATTCCTGCTATACAATAGTTGGAGAAAATCCACCCGCAAAGTACTTGTCGTAATTGCCAACACCGTATCTTAAGTCCATCAAAACATGCCAAACATTTTAAAATACAAATCTAATGGAGAGGTATGCCGAATCACCTGACACCATCACAACCAAACAAATGTCAGAACAAATCATTTGAGTTGTGGAACCTAGGCTTCAATGCCAGCACACGGTCTCCACACGGTTGTTATCCCTATCGCTCAATCTAGACTAGCATTGACAAAATCATGGCCTTAATACATTTCAAAAATCAGCAAAGGTTGGCATAGTAATCCAATGTTAATGTAAACACTGAGGTAGTAAAGAACCTTGCAATTCTCAAAGTTCATCTTCTAAATATAGAAGAATGTACTATAGAACAATTGAGTTGTTGAAATTAATTGAATCATGACAATACAAATCTCTCACAAAACTTTAGAATCCATCAAAGACCATTTTCCCCATGAGAATCCATAGATCCAATCCTTTTTGCATGAGCATAGTTAGAGAGTATCCCAATTGCTACTCTACCGTTTCCCTCCTCATGCTGAGTGAAGAACCATTTCCTTCTCTTGTCAATAGCTATAAGTCTCTTCTCTAGTGAGGGTCCAAAGATTTTAACTTCTTGTAAGGTAAAGAAGGTAGGGGAAAGAGTGTTGGTTCTCAACCAATAAGCTAACTCTTCTCCTCTGCTAGGGTTAGTAAGTCCTCTAACATTGAGGGAGAGGATGGCTATTGGTTTACTTGACATTCTTCTTGGTTCCCTTTCTGGCCCTGGGATTGGGGCTGCTGATTTGGGGGAAGCACTTTTTCCTTGAGAGAGCTTTCTCTTACTTTGCACCTGAGTAAAAGCCTTGCCTTGATCCATAGTATCCTTTTCCATACCTGTGGCCATGTCTTGATCCACTTCTAGGTCTTCCTCATTGATCTTGGAAGAGGTCATCTCATCCTCTCTATTGATGTCCTCTTCAAAATCCTTTGACCAGCCTAGCTCTATTTAAAAATCCAGATCCATATTCTAATTTTTCTTTATCCACTCTTCAATTTCACTCTCTGCCAGGGAAACAAATGCATTGTTAAGTGCTAGAGAGTCATCTAGCTTCCCTTTGCCTTTGTCAAGAGAGAGCATGGGCTGGGCAGGATCTTCCTTCTGGAGAAGGATTTTTTTAGGAGTAGCTGGGACCTTGGGGATCCATCTTTCAGTTTGCTTGCTATTGATAGGTGCAGGAGGGTCCTTGGGTTTAGCTTTGGCTCTCCTCTATGGGCAGTTTTTAACTGCATGACTTGACAGTCCATAGAGGAAGCAAGAGTTTGTGAGATTTTTATAGAGAAGGGGTTGCTCCCTGTACACACTACCATTCCTATTCACCATTACTAATGTGCTGGGCAGGTCCTCAGCAATGTCCATTTTGATACAAACCTGAGGATTAGCTCTAGGATTAATGAAAATTTTCTTCTCAACTCCAACTATCTCTCCCAAACCACTACACAAAGAGGCTATTTGGTTGCATATAGAGAGGGGCAGATCTGGGAGCTCAACCCACACAGGGGTAATGGTGGACCTAAGTAGATCAGGATTAAAGTTCTACTTCCACTTCTCTAAATAGGGAGGTTGGTGTCTGAGAGTCCACAGAGTACAGTTGAGAGCCTTGGAGGCCATGTTAGGAGACTCAAAGAGGAAGACAAAAACATTTCCTCAAAAATCTAACATTGGTAACACTGATACCTTGTCTTACCTAGTTTGTTTTCACCCAACTCTCAATGAAAGCTAAAGGAGGTCTGGGTCCTAGAAGGAATCCTATCAAACCATGGGTGCTAAGCCATTCAATAGAATCAAATAGAAGATCTTCATTGATAAAGGTGTGATTTGCTTACGTCTTGCAGATTTTTGGCTCTCATGAGTAGTAGCCTCTTTCTCTTCAGCAGGTTTAGAGCTGTTGTCTTGGGCCTATGGGTCATCCTTTTCCTTCTCACAGTGAACGTGCTTTTCAATTCCTTCTTTTTCTCTCCCATGCAACCAGTTATTCCTGCTTCGGGGGTCTCTTTGGTTTGCACTTGTGCTTGGAGATCCTCTAGAAGGAATAGCTCCTTCTTTACTTCCTTGTCCATCCCCAACCCTTCCCTTTCCTCTTTCACCTCTTTTGCCTCGCTCGGGTTCTTGAGTTATGCATTGGGATCTCTGATTTCTTGTAGCTTTGCAATGGGATTGTCACGTCCTTCCTTGTCTTCATCTTCTATCCATCTTGGGTTGGCAAAGCAAGAAGTAGTCTCCTTTCTTACTGGGAGGGAGAAGAACCCTCCTCTAGCTTTATGTGTTGCTGTCGTGTAAGATACCGTGGCCCCCCTCTCCCAGCTCTGAAATCTGATGGGGAGCATCCATTTTTGTCCTATGGTACTGGAGCTTCTTTCAAGTTGGAAGAGACTCTGCCTTGCCTAAGGGCCCTTGTGTCACTTTTAAGCATCGATTAGCGGCGTTCAGCTATGAATGTTCTCTCTCTGGGAAGTTTAGGGAAAGCATCTTCAAATGTCACATCAATAGACCACTTTGGATGGGATCGAAGATCGTGTCGAGTCAGTCACTTCTATCTGCTACTTCCATGTCATCATCATAGTCTTTTCCAATTCTAAATACTTCCGTCCTTATCTCCTTCACCATCGTCTATCTCCATCATATTGTAATGTATTTGTTTTAGGATAGCACTTTGTAGCAGTGCAACTTGTTTTAGTATAGCACTGGTTGGTTGCAACATCTCAGAGGTTGGTTGCACATTAGGATTAACTACCACCAGTGCGATGGTTTGCTTCTATTATTACAAGATGAATGGCATACAATTAATTTGTCTAAGATTTGTGTGGTCACCAACCCGATGGCTAAAATCTAACAATAGATAAAATGAACCAACCTAAAGGGACTATTTTAGAATAACATTTTGCAACAATACAATCCATTTTAGAATAGCACAGCAGTAGTGCAGGATAAGTGGTCACCAGCATGGTGGTTAGTTGCACACTAGGATATTAAGTGCCACTTGTGCGGTGGTTGCTTCTATTATTACAAGATGAATGGCATACAATTCATTCGTTTAGGATTTGTGGATTTGTGGTCACCTGTGGATTTGTGGTCACTAGCCCGAAGGTTGAAATCTGACAATAGTTAAAGAGAACCAACCTAAAGGGGACACCATAAACAAAGGCATTTCCTAATGCTTTAACTGTATTTTTCATGTATTTCCATGCAACCACCACACTAGTTCAGGGAGCTATTTTCCTTATGCAACCAAGGAAAATGAAATTGGATCCCGTGACATGCGATTAGATGGTTGCCATGGGAGAATTTTTTGTTTATCAGAGCCAAGATCATAATAATTTAATATTCAAAATTGTAACCATTTGGAATGGCATTATAACTAGAAATTCCAAAATTATAAGCTCAATGCTAATCCCTGAGTGCATAGTCAGGGATTATTGTTATAATAGGCTGATGCAAGCTAATCTCATGAGGTTTATTGGGATTTACTGAGATTTATAGTTATGGGATTTACAAAAACAAGCGCGGTGGTTGTCTGGGATATACTAAAAACAAGTGTGGGATTTACAAAAACAAGTGCGATGGTTGTTTGGGATTCGCTTTTATTGGGATTTACAGTTATGGGATTTACAAAAACAAGCGCGATGGTTGTTTGGGATATACTAAAAGCAACCATGGGATTTATCGTTTGGGAGGATTTACAAAAACAATTACAAAACAAGGGCGATGGTTGTTTGGGATTTACTAAAAGACTTCCATTTTCCAAGATAAGTGGAATACTATTTCCTTGCAACAAGACTATATTTTCTTCATACTATCTTAGTCGTCCTCGTCCACTACTCCAAGACACCCCATGATGTGCTCATGCATATCTAAATCCATTTTGAAGACACTCTTGCCCTTCTTTTATTGTGGCACAAGTTGCATTCGAAACTTAATAACTCTTACTAGATGAGAGTACACAAAAGTTTGAGGACTCTTATGTAACAAAATGTAATTGTGGCCTATCTTGGATGATTTTTTGTACCAAAAATCTCCAACTACTACATCCCACTTCTCATAGGTTGTTCCCCAATGATCTTTAAATGCTTTCTCAACCTTGTGCCTAGGTTTGTGCATTGCAACACAAAGTATGGGTCATCTTCCTTGTTCTCCCCAGAGGTAGTGACAACTGCAAAGTTATCCCCCTCTTCTAGATAGTCAGTGAGTTCATCAAAACTCTCCCCAAACTATGGCGAGTTGTTGTTTCTCTCTCCATTGTTTGTCGCTCCCATGTCTTCACAATTGCAATGTTATCGCAATTGTCATGATCCCCTATGATGCACGTGCTACAAAAACAAGAAAGTTTTCTTGTTTTGATCAAGTGGTTTTTTGAAAAGCCCCATATTCTATGCAAACTACAACCTCCTTTAATTTTCTCACAATCATGCCAGTTTCTCCTATGCACTTCATCCACTTTCACTTCAAGGAACACTCTGCACACTACACTATTCTTAAGGCTTTCTTTACTATATGGTGAATGCACCTCTATGTAGAGGTTGGATGTAAGCCATGTTACAACATCATGGGCATCATTGATCTTTTCTTAAGGGCATGTTAATTGGTGTTTAAATAGAGCTCACTTAATAATAGCGTCGCATCCATCATGTTCACCCTTGCCATGACTAGACCCAAAGAAATTCCACATTATGTTTAGACTGGTCAGGGATTTGAACATTTAGACAAAGTAGAATCCATGGGCTGATTTAAAGTGAGAGGCAGCACCATATGAACACACCCAATGTTGTTTAATATTTTTTGCATGGGTCTTCTTTTTCAACCATTCCCAATGCAGTAGAAAAGCATGTTGCACAAATAATGTGTCATGCTACCTATCATCCAAAATGTAGAAATGGTATGTGTGTTGCACTGACCTAGACTCCTATACTAGCCTAGACTCCTGTGAGTCAGCAAAAGCAGATTGGCATTAGTCATAGAAGAATCAAGCAAATGATTGTACATGATTACACAAGAATTGTTATCCATATGTTGTACCAGTGAGCACTTTGTATCTGATCTTGTTCTTGAAATGAATAATTTTTTGCAAAATCTATGACAAAGACAATAGTGTCATGGGGAAAATTGGCAAGGCATGTCTTGAACTACTTATCTTGCCAGTTGGTCGTGCAATTGTGAAGCACATATTTTGGGATGGATTGAACCAAGTGACCTATAAGCTCCCTTGGCTGAGTGCTCTTATATGATAGTAGCCATCTCTTTTTATCGGGTCCTTCAACATTGACATTTTTAAATCTCCTCCATTTTAGATCAAGAAGGCTATCTTCCCTCATTTCATTTGGACAAACATGAAATTTCCTCTTCTTTAGCTTAGACTACAATGCTTGCATGTGTGTGCCATGAATGCATTCAATGCGGTGCCACTCATGGTCTCCCTTTGGACAAACCACTAGCTTCCACAGAGACCTCAAGCTACAAAACCTAGTCCCCTTGCAACACATGATGAGGATCCAAGTGGCCTATAGACTATGCATTCATCGGGGAGACTTGGGCATCGATCCCCATCAAGTCATTCATAGCTTGCCAGGCGAGGTCAAAGTCTATGTGTGTTTGCAACAACAAACATTCCTGTCTTTGAGTTTCTTGATGTATTAGGGCTTACAATGCTCAAAGCTCCTCTGCCCAATTGAAATGTCAGGATTCTGATCCATAAACTTGAGATACAGCTCCGTCTGCTGACCCAACATGCGGAAACAATAGTACATTGATCCCCCTTTTTGCAGTACTATGAGGAAAACAAAAGAAAGCATGGCACATGCAAAAACATGTTCTAACTAAACTAATCTACCTATGGGAAAACAAAACAATTTCAACCCTCCAGTTGGTTTAATAGGATCGCATATAATGAATCTAATAATTAAACTAATCAAGCTATTAGCAAAAGAAAACAATTTCAACCACCGTGCTAGTTTAGGACAATCACAATTTTAACCACCGGGCTGATTTAGGACACTCACAATTTCAACCATCAGGTTGGTTTAGGACACGGTCACAATTTCAACCACCAAGCTAGTTTAGGATAGTCACAATTTCAACTACCAAGCTTGTTTAGCCTAATGGTCATAACTTCACAATTAGACAATAACAAGTATTTTGCTTTCCATTTTTGAAATTCACAATTAGAAAATAACAATATATTGCTTTTCATTTCTGAATTTCACAATTAGACAATACCAATCTCCAAGATACTTGCTAATTTTTCAGCAAAGAGATGATTTGCATTAGTAACCTTCTTATTGAATTGAAAATCGTTTTTGGAAATCCAAATAAACCATAAGGCATGTGCTCAAACAAGTGCCCAGTGAGAGTGTTTAACTTTTGATGCATCTCCAAAAAGTATGGCTTTCCAATTCATAGGCTCTCCTAGTTGCATCCGAACAATTTTTCGGACCATTCTGGCAAAAGGGCAAGACATGAAGAGATGGAAGATATCTTCTTGTACCCTTGGGCAGCACATACATTTACCATCCCCTTTTCCAATCCTTGGCCCCCTCAAATTGGTCCAAACCGCTTTGTGCAAGATAAGCCAGAGTAGTGTAGACATCTTCTCAAGTATTGAGTTTGTCCAAGTGTAATAGAATCTCCTCTTCCAACACATAGAGGAGTCGGAAGCATTCCATCTAGCATTAATTATAGGAATCATGTCTCCTATGTTCTCAAAAGGGGTAGGAACAGGTAGCAAATAAGGTGTGAGGATCCAACTAAACTCTAAGGAGTAATTTAAAATTGACCCCCCCTTCCATTGAATATCCCCATCCCAAAGAGATCTTTTGTCAATGAGACAAAATGAGCTTCCTAATTTGTAAGTTTGAATCCTCCTTATTTCAACAAGCAAAGTCTTCCATTTGAACTGTTCACTGAGCCACAGCTACCCCCACAATTGGATGCCTTTTTTAGAAAGCTGACATACCCTAGTGATTCGTCATTGTCTAGTACAACATTCTTGTGTATTAAAGAGGACCAGATGGAGTCAAATCGCATAAACAAGACTTTTCAAGAGAACTTGAGTTGGTGGGTATTAATTGACTCAAGAGCAAGCCCATAGGGATTTCCACAAGGGAATTCCTTTTGAAGAACAAGATTCAGGGCTAAAAACTGAAGATAAAAATTGGGTAGCGCTTCCATCCCTTGGCTCTGATAGGCCTGACGTGTTTAAAATTTTTGGATTAAAGCATCACCCAGTCAAGATTAGGATTTAGAAGGGATTCTATTATCCAAGTTGCTATGAGTTTAGCTACATACTATTTGATGTACACTACCCCAAGGCCCCCTTAACTCTTCAGTCTAGAGCAAAGGTTCCATCTGACTTTTGGAATCCTATTTGAGCATCCTCAAAGGAAGGACCTTCATTTGGAAATAAACTCATCAAGACCAACTTAGCGAGTGCCAACAAGAGAGGTAAAAAATAGTGATCGGATAAAGGTTGGTTGAGCACCATTCATCTTCTTGCCAAGTTGTCCTGAAAGCCTCTCCACTTCTCTACTTTGGAGCTAAACTTGTTTAGGACCCATTCCCACCGATCCTTGATGGAGACGTCCAAACCAATGGGGATGCCTAACAATCTGAAAATAGTTCCTTTAGTGCAATACCCAGCTTTGCTATGATTGATCTGAGAACATGATGTTGTATAGAAAATCTCCAGACAATCCAAAATTTCATGAACATCTTGGGGGGAGTTCCTAGGCATGAGATTAGTGTCATCCATAAATTGATGCTTAACAAGTTGCTTTCCAGATGGCATTTCTATACTCTGCAATGAAACAACTTGCATTTTGTCAATGAGTAGCCACCCTAGAGAATCCGCAACTATATCATAAAGTAAGGGGGTGATGGGACAGCCTTGTCTAATAGATATTTCAAAGGGAAGGGTAACCTTAATAAAGCAAATATCTTGACCATATTCTCTAGCATATTCACAGATGTTGACAATAGCCTCCAGAAGGTGTCTTCCCTTTATGGACCCCTTCTGCTCCTACAAGATCCACCTACCCATCTTGTGTTGGATTCTGAGGGCAATGCTTTGACAAAAAATTTATAATTGTAGCTAAGCATGGTTAGAAGTCTACAATTTTTTATGACGTCTTTCCTGCCTTCCTTGGGGGCTCTCCATTTTCCAAGCGAAAACCCTTGAGCGACAAATGGACAAAAGATGGGAAGGGTCAGAAAATATAGTCTCAAGTCATTTTTAGGGAGCACAAAATTCTGAGTTTTTTCAAGGAATATGTAAGTACATATGAAATATTGATGAATAGAGATAGATATAAATATATCTTTATATAATTTCCCATATATAATATCCAAATGGTGACTTATTTTATGACTTTCAAATTCCTTTTTGTTCTTTCACCATTGGACAGATCATGAAATTTTGAGCAAATCTCATCTTTATAGTTCCTCAGGCTGAGGTAAGAAAAAGATATAATATCTTTTTAATAGACCCTCCTAGTGGATTCTTCCATATGAAAATGGTTTGAAGAGCTTGCCCCAATCCTATTCCATTGGCGTAATACTCTTAAAGGGTCCACAAAGAAGGGGTCATAACTTTTGCCCCTTAGCTCGGATTGAGGATCCGTAAAAAGGGAAAATGCCCAAATTTTTTTGATCTATTCAATGGTGGGATTTAAAGTATAATTTTGAGAGGTATATAAGAGATAAATTTGGGAATTTCAATATGTATATGAGAGAAATAACTTCTCAATAATTCATGTTATTGTAGGAAGGAGTTCAGTAGGGACCACATTTCCTTAAAAGTACTTAGGCTTGGAGAATTAAGAATATTTTGAAAATCCCTCTCTTGCCTTACCATATTTGATAATATCATAGAGGTGAATTTATGATCGATTACAATGGCTTCAGGTATGAGGGTTTTCAATATCTCTTTCCTACTCATCCAAGGAATATGGTATACATTGCCACATGAGAGCATCTCAATACTTCAAATATGGGATTGCTAAAGCTAATGGAATCTCTTCTAAATCCATTGAATTATCATAATACTCAAAAGAGAGTATGGTAGGGAGGGATTTATAATAGTTTTCAAAGTGTTCACTATTTGTTCACATATAGATGATGTTTGAGGAATTAAGAAAGAATTGTATATTCCTTTGAGAAATATACTAGCATGGTTGGTATCAAAAATTATCGCTCGGTCTTTTTTGCTCTTAGGTTTGTGCTCGAAAACCATGCACATTCCCTTCCTTGTTGGGAATAAGCTTAATTATGCCATTGTTTACATGCTTAGGAAGAGAACAAACTACTAGGCTTTCTTTCCATACCTCAAGGAGTCTAGGACCACCAACCCAATCCCAAAATGATTTGTAGAACCCAATAGGAAGACCATCTTCCCCCGGGGTCCTTGCCATCCTTCATAACATGAACATCTTCCTTGAGTTCCTTCAAAGTATGGGGGGCCTCCAAACTTTGCAGATCAAGTCCAGTGGTGACTCCATGTCTCGTTGACTAACACCTATTTGTAGGCGGCATAGTGCTTGCCAATAACTTCCTAAAATGATTGCAAATAAACTCATTGTTTTCATCATCTGAGTGGGCCAGCTGTTTTCACCAAGTTCAAGCATAGGAATTTCCTCAATTGTTCTTTTCCTGTGAATGAGTTTGAAAGTTTCTTTGGTTGGTCTATCTAGCTTGCCTACCCACCATCTTCTGGTATATAGTCTAGTTGCCGGTATACTTGATGTGTTCAAGCCTGACTAGCTCACTCTTGATGACAAGCCATATCTCAATCTAAGCTTGAACGTCTCCTTAACGCGCCTGTGCCTCTAGGTTATCTAGTTGCTCTTTGACAGCATCCATCCTCTTGCTTCGAATCTTATCTTTGAGTTTTCTGACATGTTTTAAAACATTCTATGTTTCTAAAACATTCCTTATCCAAAAGTCTATATCGTCAGTGCCTCTGTGGGCATTCCAAAGCTCTTCGACTTTGTGTTGCACCATTCCTAGCTTGAAAAGACTGGGGTCAGCCTTAAACTAGGAGGAGAATCTGCTTCCTAAGCCAAAATCACACATAGCTAGTAAAGGCTTGTGATCAAAAATCGAGAGAGTAGAGAAAACTGTACCTCCAGATTTAGAGGTGCTCTGAAGAAGAATCTAAGAAAAGTAGGCTTTGTTCAGCCTAGCTTCTCTTCTTAAAACTCCTATCCATCTGTTAGACCATGTTAGGCCTCCTACAATATTCAAATCTACCAATTGTAGAGAATCTTTGAGATTGCCTCATGCTTAGAGCTCAGTATCTCTTAGAACAGTGCCTTTTTTGAGCCATCGGTCTGATTTTCTTTTGACCATATTAAAATCGCCTAAGATCACTCTATCCTCATAGAAATAGGTTAGGGACTGCCACGTTTTACCTCTATCTTGACAGCTCATGGGGGCATATATCGAGACTATCATAAACTTGATTCCCTTGAGAAGGCATTTCAAAGTAACCCACCTGTTGTTTGTATCTACAACAACATCTAGCACACTCTGAGAGTAGTGAGAGAGTATTCCAATGGCACTCCCTCCTTTGCCTTCTTCATGAGAAATGACAAACCAAGTTCTCCTTTTGTCAATACACTTTAGCCTTGCTTCTAGTGAAGCTCATGTAGTTTTTACCTCTTGCAAAGCAAGAAAAGTAGGGAAAAGAAAATTTTCCCTCAACCATGTGGCTAGAATACTCGTCCTATTGAGTCAGTGAAACCACAAATGTTCAGGGTAAGGAAAGAAACGGGTTTACTTACCATGTTTCTTCTACCCCTTTTTAGCCTTGGGGTTTGGGCTACTTGCATGTGTAGCTAGACGTTTAATTGATAATCTCCTCTTAATGTGCACTGTAACACTTGGTTTACCTTTGACTACAATATCCTTATCATATTGTGGAGGTAGAGGTGTTGAGAGTTCACGCTCAACATCATGTGATCATGTGTGCATAGCACCATCACGTGATCATATGTGCATAGCACTAACCTTATAGAGTGCTATAAAGGAAAGGGTTAGATCCCCTAACCTTAACCCTAAAAGGGTTTGTATATATTCTATTTTTTCAACTAAATCTAGTGTACAGTTAGTCATTTGTGGTGTGCTCTCTAGCTGTGCCCTCTCTCCTCATCTCCACTCTTCTCCTCTCCCCTCTTCATATTTTGTCATGGTATCAAAGTGCCCTTGCCTTCCGCTAACGCATTGCGATTCTTGAGAGTGTGAGAGAGTGATCAAGAGATTGAGTGTTCCATTCACTTCCATAGAGTGATAGAAAATTTCTGTTCATTAAGAGAAAATCTCCGTCCGTATTTTCATTTCAGTTCTTGAGTTCTTTGTGACAAAGAGAGAGTTCTTCTCATTTCTACTAGTTTGAAAGTTCTTCCTTTTGAAAGAGACTTTTAGGCCTCTGTAGCTTTCAACTTATCAGCATAGCCTCTCCATGGAAAGCCAAAGGCCATCCTGAATTGTTGCTCCACCAACTTGACGACTGGCCAGCAGCAGCCCGAATAGCGACGCCATAGTTGAGCAACAATCCGCTCTCTGCTTCAAGCCACTACAGCCTCCAACATCGACTCACAAGCAAAGCATGTTCTCTTGATCTCGGGCAGTGCATCTACAGCCACTGGCTATAGCTCTCTACAACGAGCTTCTACAATAGCTCCAGTAGCTCCATACTCTATCAACAGCTCCTTCTAGGTCCTCCTTCAAGGTACACCTTTGACATCCATGACTCAAGCTCCTCCTTTGAGCATGCCACAGCAGCAGCATGGGCTGCTGCAATGGACTATCTCCATAGTGGATTATCAACCGACCTCCACGCTTGCTGCAAACTACAACAAAGGCGACCAACGATCTCCACAAATGGCCTCCCTACAGTGCGCCTCTCCTCCACAAGCTTCCAAAGCTCCTATCATCAACTATGGGTAGGCTAAGACAACTCTCCAACTGCGGCTCGGCACACCTTCTATAAGGCAAACGACCTGCAGCCCACCGACAGGCTCAGTAATCTGCTCTCCAAATCCCATGTGAATAGCCAGCACTCTGTCAGCCTCAACCTTCGATGCATCAGCTGCTCTAACAGCCGACACCTCCAACAGAGGTCTTATTTGGTCTGCAGCCTCAACTCCAAATGGCTCAATAGCCCATGCGAGCTCTCCACAGCGGTGCCTCCACGAGCCCCATCTCCGCTTGCGCCTCGTCGACCATCTCTGCCATCACTTTTTCACAACACATCTCCAAGGTTCTCAGACCTTAGGAGATGACAGGTGGTAGATAAGACCTAACCAAGGTTAGGTTAGTTAAATTTGGGTTAAATTATGGTTAACCTTACCCAAGTTTTATTAACCCTAGGTCAATATTAGATAGGGTCTAGCTCAAAGATTGACACGTGGCAATCCTTATCTGCCACATCACCTTATCAGCCACGTCATCATCTTATCCACATTGCCACATCAGCACTAACACATCATCAGCTACGTCAGTAGTCCATGTCACATGTGTCACTTCAGCAGTCCACATCATTTGCCACATCATCAAGACATGTCATTCTGGCACATCATCCTACCACATCATCACAGCCATGTCAGCATTGCCACATCATCTGCTGACATCATCATCTGTGCCACCTCAGTAGTGCCACCTCAGCTATCCAGTTAGCACTGACTTCTACAAGCACACACAGTGCTTTACAATCACTTCATGTGACCACTCCTACCACCTCAGCACAGGGCTTCACAAGCACACCTCTTCCTAGGCATAGTGCCACATCATCACTGCATGTGACTCATAGTAACACATCATCATTGAGCACATTTGCACTCCTTTTGTCCCTCCACCTAGATCAAGTCGTATCTCTTAATCCAGGAAGAATTTGAGGGCGCTCCAACTTGATCAATATGTAATGAGCTCTTCGCACTCATTACATCACGTGCACATTTCGGTGCAAGTTACACTCACATTTTAGCCTCATCGACAAAACCAATTCCTTCATGCACATTTGCCTCTACATCGACGCATCTGACCTAGCACTTAAAAAGAACAAAAGAAAAGCAATTATTTACTGTTCTTTCATCGATTGACGGTTGGTTTAGATCTAGATCAGAGTAGACTAGATCGCCATAGAGGGGATGCTTTGAATTTCCCCAAGTTGCCAATCTAAGCCATGCCCAAAATTCCCGACTAGTACCTACTCGGAGTCAGTCCATATGCTCACATACGGTTTCACATCATTACATTACCTAAAACCTTATGTTCATCAGTTCAGTGAGCAGACTTCAGAGTTCAGAGGCATTGCAAATTGATTCAGTGGGCAGATAGCATTTGATTTCACACACATATGCCACCATTGTAAAGCCTATTCGGCTATTTCATGGTATCGTGCACATCATTTCAGCCTTGTAAAGCCTCTTGACTATTCCCGGCATCATTGCCACAAGCCTTGTAATACAGATCACATTTTATATAGTGCAGTTCCATCTTCACCGACGGTACAGAGATTTCACTTGGCATAGTCAGTGTATTTGCAGTTGATTCATACAAAGATCTTCGCGACACTTTTGAGTACATTTCTTGCACCATGTCGGCCAGCAACCTCAATCTGGAGGCATCTGCTAAGTTAGACAACTCCAATTACGGTACATGGAAATACCAAATGGAGACCATTCTTGTACTTCAGGGCAAATGGGAGTATGTCGATGGGTCTACACCTAGACCATTGGACAATCCAGCTACCAGTAGCTCTACTCCATCTATTGTTACAACACCAGCAATGGGATCTACATCGGGATCTACATCTACACAGATAGTTTTCGCACCAGTAGCAGATCCTGCCATTGCCTGAGCTCAAGCAGAATGGGATAAGAAAGACAAGTATGCCTATTACCTGATCAAGCAGAATGTGCAAGACGTCATGCTAGGACAACTCAACATAGTCAAGACATCAAAAGAAGCATGGGATATGTTCGCAGATCTCTACGAGTCCAAGAACACATCTAGGATTCTCACCTTGAGAAACCAAATCAACTAGAGTTTTCACAACAGCAGTGAAATTGGTCATGCTTATATACTCCACATAAAAGACTACAACAATCAACTTGCAGCAGCAAGAGAGACTATGAACCTCATAGAAATGGTTCAAGTAATCCTGAATGGGCTAGGAGAGGGATACGAGAATCTAGTCTAGGGTATTGCCATCCAACGGCAAATTCCAACACTGGAAGAACTTTAATCAATCCTACTTGGTGAAGAACTCAGGACTCAGGCAATTCAAGCACGTAAAGGTCATTCTAATGATCAGGCATTCACAACTTCAAACAAAGGCAAAGGCAGAGGTAGAGGTAGATCATACCAGAAAAGTAATCATCATCAACATCAACATCAGCATCAGCATCATCCTCAGTAACATCAAAATCAGCAAAGAGGAAGAAGTTTGGACACTATGAAAGAGATTGCCGCAAGAAGCAATATGACCAAGGCGGTCAATCCAGCAGTAATTGAGGGAATTCTCGAGGCAGAGAAAATCATCGTGGTGGACATTCTAGTCACAGTCATTTTGCAAATGAACATGGAAATATGTTTCTTGCAAGCGAGAAATTACATCAGATTGATACAATGTACCTAGACACTAATTTCAATCCCAAAGAGGATTTTAGCTATCAAGTCAACCAAGTGGAATAGGATCCTTGGTACATCAACAGTGGTGCATCACCTCACATGACAAATTATCAGGAATGGTTCACAGAGATGAAACCATTAGAAGGACGAAAAAATGTCATCTACACAGTAGACAATCCATCGAATCCAGTTCAAGGGACAGGTGTTATCCCTATGAACAATTTCACTAGTACGAAAGGATTAGTGAAAGATGTGCTCTATGTTTCGAAGCTCAGCAAGAACCTTTTGTCAGTAGGTCAAATGACAGAACACAATTACAAAGTCATCTTCGACGGTGATGAATGCACTATTAGAGACAAATCCAAAAGGTGTCAGCTAGTAGCAAAAGGTGTCAAGGAAGGATGCTTATACAGAATGCTACCTATAGTACCAGATAAGCATGCCATGTTAGCTCAAATGCAATAGATGCCACTATCTGCAAAATGGTACAAGAGATATGGTCATGTCAACTTCAAGTACTTGTTAGATCTCAGGAATCAGAATATGGCAATTGGGATTCCGAAGCTACAGTTTCTTGGAAAAGTTTGCGAAGCATGCTGCTTCGGCAAACAAAAGTGAACCAACTTTGTCAAAAGTACCTCTCATGCATGTGGTATTCTTGATTTGATACATACAGATGTATGGGGTTATGCCCAGACCCGCAGCATCAATGGTTCACTTTACTTCTTGACTTTCATCGATGACTACAACAGATATTGTTGGGTCTACTTTCTGAAAGAGAAATCTGAAGTGTTTTCCAGATTTCAAGAATTCAAAGCCATGGTAGAAAACCAAACAAGTAGAAAGATCAAGGTCATGAGATCAAATAGAGGAGGTGAATACATGTCTTCAACATTCGTGAACTTTTGCAAAAATCATGGCATTCGTAGACAATTCACATGTGCAGATACTCCTCAGCAGAATGCAAGAGCTGAAAGGAAGAATGGGACTTTAGCAAACAATGCTAGAGCAATGCTTAGTGAAAAGCATCTTCCAAATTAGTATTGGGCAGAAGCAATAGCTACAGCAAACTACTTGCTTAATATGCTTCCTACTGAACTGATATAGGGTATGACTCCTTATGAAGCGTTCACTGGACAAAAGCCACACATTGGGCATCTCCGCATATTTGGTTGCATAGCATATGCACACGTACATGATGATCATCGCAGGAAATTGGATGCAAAGTCATGCAAATGCATCATGGTTGGCTACAATGAACAAAGCAAAGCATACAAATTGTATGATCCCATCAACCGCAAAGTCATTATCTCCAAAGATGTAATTTTTGATGAGGAATCAAAATGGAAAACCTCACCTACACAGGAGATAGAAGTATTGACTTCACAGTCATCTACAGAACAGGTTGATGAAGAAGAGCAAGAATTGCCAGAAACACCCCAAACAGAGCCACAGTAGCTCAGACGGTCTCGTAGGAAAAGCAGACCACCAGCAGATTGACATATGCTCAAGAAGGCAAAGCAATTCAGGTGGTTTCCACCTATGAAGATAGTGGGAGAGAGGGAAGGAGTCTCACTTGCGGCTTTCTCACATGCACAATGGGGGAATACACACAAAGGTGGAGGCTGAAAACAGTTTTCCTCTTCTTAGTTGTGAAAGCCAAAAGAACTCTCATACAAAGAAATAGAAGAACCCTATATGTGGGTCTCAAACCAAACTCAACTAACTAAGGCGGCATACTAACTGAGCCACAAACTAGAGTAGATAAGGATAGTTGTCATCAAGCTATTATTCATGGGCGGTGTACCAACCGCGTCTGCAGCTAACAAGTCAGTGACATAAATGCACAATGGTCACCCTAGCATATCGCGAGTGGAGCTCGATATCTCAACACTCCCCCTTGAGCTCAATCCCAATTCCTGCACACCAAGCAGGTCTCTGAACTTGCGCAGCTTCGCTGTGCCCAATGCTTTCGTGAATATGTCAGCTACCTGATCCTCTGTGCTGACATAAACTAGATCAATAAGACCTAGTAAAATCTTCTCCCGCACATAGAGATAATGCACCTCAATGTGCTTTGTTCTAGCATGATAGATTGGGTTATTTGCCAAGTGTATACTGCTCATGTTGTCATAATAAATGACAACTGGCCCATCTGTAGACTGATGCAAATCATAGAGTAGCTTATGCAACCAAGCTACCTCGCATGCAGCCATTGCTGCACCCCTGTACTCAGCCTCTGTGCTCGACAAGGCAATTGTAGGCTATTTCTTGCTGCTCCAAGTGACTGCAGCACTCCCAAAAGAGAACACATATCCACTGGTAGATCGTCTATCAGAAATACTACCAGCCCAATCAGCATCAGTGTATCCATGCAACTGTATCTGAACCCCAGCCTCATAAAATAGTCCATATTGCAATGTGGACTTCACATACCTGAGTATGCATCTAGCCGCATCCAAATGCGATTTCCTTGGAGCCTGCATAAATTGACTTACCAATCCAATAGCATAGCTTAAATCTGGCTTGGTAATAGTCATATAAATCAAACTTCCTACTATGCGTCTATACATAGTAGGGTCTTCCAGAAGCTCACCTGCATCTATGCTCAGCTTCACATTCTACTCCAAAGGAACTGAAATAGGCTTACAGCCTGTCATCCCATATTTGGACAGCATGTCCAATCCATACTGCCTCTGCAAGAGCTGTATCCCACTTGGTGATCTAATCACCTCAATGCCCAAGAAATAACGCAGCTCTCCCAAATCCTTCATCTCAAACTTCTGCTTCAATAGCATTTTCACATGAAGGATATCTTCATCACTATCACCTGTGATGATCAAATCATCAACATAAATGACAAGCAGCATAATCCCTTTCTCTGTTTTTCTCACATAGAGTGAGAAATCTGCCTTGGAAATCTGAAAGCCAATAGTGACAAGATACTGTCCTATCTTATCAGACCATGCTCTAGGTGCTTGCTTCAAGCCATACAAGGCTTTCTTCAACCTGCAAACAAACTTAGGATGAATAGCATGAACATAACCTGCTGGCTGCTCCATAAAGACCTCTTCTTGCAAATCACCATGCAAGAAGGCATTCTTTACATCCATCTAGTGTAAAGACCATCCCTTTGATGCAACCATAGCAATGACTACTCTTACAGTTGCCATCCTTGCAACCGGACTGAATGTTTCTTCATAATCAATGCTGTATGTCTGTGCATACCCCTTGACAACTTATCTCGCCTTGTATCTATTCACAGAACCATCTGCATTGTGCTTGATCTTATAAACCCACTTATAGCCAATTGCATTCTTGTTTTTAGGCAAAGGCACCAATTCCCATGTAGCATTGGCTTCCAAGGCATCCATTTCTTCATCCATGGCTTTGTCCCATTTTTCATTTCCCATGGCTTGCTCAAAAGAAGTGGGTTCTGGTTCCTGTATCACTTTGACCATATAGGCATAGTGAATGGCTGTAAATCCATCATATTTTAGCCTATCCACAGGATACCTAGCTCTGGTAGACCTGTGCAAAATAGGCTCACTTCCAGGTGCTCTCAAAACATCCCTAGTCTTCCTTACTCCAGGTGTAACAACAGAAGGAATACCCAACTCATCATCAATGCTCTGTTCTGAGCCATTGGGGACTCACCATCCACATAAGAGTGACCTTTATTCACATCAAACATGGGCTGATCTACCTTCTCTTTTCCTTTTCGTGATACCTGCGTACCACTATCTGCATTGCTTTGAAGAGATTCTCCTGATCTCAATATGCCTGTCCATGGTGAAGTATGTGAACCACTACTAGAGGACACTGCAAAGTCCACTGATATTTTGTGATTGCTGTTGTGAATTCTATGCAGCATTACCATTTTGTGCATCTACATCAATCATCACATTTACTGGTTTATACCAACTGCTCATCTCATCAAAAACAACATCTCTGCTCACTGTAAACTTACGAGTAGAAGGGTTATAGCATCTATACCCTTTCTGCTGCAGAGAATAACCAATAAAGACGCACTTCTCAGCTTTTGGATCCAACTTGGACCTCAACTCATCTGGCACATGAACATAGGCAATGCAACCAAAAATTTTCAAATGAGAAATGTCGGGTTTCCTACCAGTATACATCTCCTCTGGCATCATGCCATGTATTGCTGCAGTGGGAGTCCTGTTCATTATGTAAACTGCTGTAGCAACTGCTTCAGCCCAATAATAATCTGGTAGATCTTTCTCATTTAGCATGGCCCGAGATACCTCTCCAAACATCAGAGTGGATTAATTCCAATGGCTTTTTACTCTCTTGAACATGCCTAGGAAATGGTTTCCTTGCCTGTTTTCCAAATTGACAGGCTTCACAAACCTTATGCATTTCTGCAACCTTGAATTTAGGCAATCCTGCAACAATATTTTGGGCTTGCATTGATTTAAGTCGTTGCATATTAACATGACCAATGCGTTTATGTCAGATATCAATATCTGCAACTACACCGGTCCCATGTGCAAACATTGCTGCACTCAATTCAGGCATGTCCACATCCAATGTAAACATCCTGCCCTTCTTCTTTCCTTTTGCTATCAAGCGACCGTTATTTTTCATATCCTCAATAAAGCATCCATGAGGATTAAATCTGACCTGCAAGCCCTACTCAACCATTTGACCAACAAAAACCAGGTTCTTGGTGATGTTCGGGACATGAAATACATTAGACAGGTATTTCTTTTTCCCATCCTGCATAGACAAAGGAATTTTACCAATCTGCATAATAGGATGTGCAATATCATCACCAATCTCTACAAATCCTGGTTTTTCCATTTTCCTTGCATCCTGCATCCATTCTGCATGACCTGTCATGTGGTTTGACGCACCTGAGTCAACATACCACACATCATTTTGTTCTTCTGCACTTGTCACAGAATTGGTCATATGCTGCACCATAAATAGATGCTCATTTCTGTCATCACCCTGTCTACTAGAAGATGCATAATTGCCTTGCTGCAATTTTCCATTCATAATGTCATTCTGCTTTTTGTAGCAGTCCTTAGCCATATGACCCATTTTACCACAGTAGTAGCATTCAACATTGTTGTTTGCATTTTGGCCTCTCTGCCATCCACCACGGCCTCTTTGGCTCCCCCTACCTCTAGAGTTACCACGTCCTCCTCCATAGGACTAGTTTTCTTGAGTTTGCTGCATATTTTGATTTCTACCACGGCCTCCAGATTGGCCTCCTCTACCTCTGTCTCTACCTCTTCTAGCATTTGAGTAGAAAACAGTTTCTTTTGAAGTTCCTCCTGAAGAAGATGCACCCCCATTTCTCTGCTCTTCAGAAATTAGAAGAGCAAACAACTCTTCAAAATCAGGAAATTTTTCACGGACGGCAATGGATGTCCGGAACTGTGCATAATCCTTTCCTACACCATTCAAGGTAATAGAAACTAGATCATCATCTTCCATTGGCGACCCAATGGAAGCAAGTGCATCTGCAATTTTCTTCACCTTCATGTGGTAGTCATTTATGCTCAAATTTTCTCTCTGCACATTGTGTAGCTCCTATTTGAGTTGCATTTTCCTGGCTTGCATATTTGTGCTGTACATTTTTGTCAAAGTATCCCATGCCTCCTTTGGCATACTTGCATCCTGAATATGCACAATCATAGAATCAGAAATACTAATAGACAGCTAGTACATAACTTTCCTGGCTCTCTCATGCCATCCTTTAAATGCCTGCATTTCCTGTTGATTGGGAACATTAGGAAGAACTAGTTCTTCTTCATTTCCTGTAATGAACTCCCAATAGCCTTTTCTCATGAGGAAATTCGTCATTTAAACTTCCATGCCTGGAAGTTGTTCTTGTCAAACTTTTCTGTGACAATCTGTGAAAGAGAATCAGACACCATTACAGAACACTGCAAAATATTCTGTCACTGCAAAAAACACAGCTTCTGCCTCACACGGGTAGATCTGCAAAACTGACGAAAGTGGTATTTGACCACACAGTCACTTTCCTAGTGACAATTTTGCATCAACAGGCAACAAGCATGATTCTACAACTCCCAATATCTCTGCACACAGTCATATGATGCAATTTTTGTGGCAACTTTTCACCGACCAACAGAGCAGTGGTCAAACAGCAAAAACAGGGCCTTTTCCTGAGTGCCTGCAAAGAACTTCTGCCTTCAAAACGGGCCCTAAAATGGCCTCGAATTAGAAAAATAAAGTCACTATGGGCTTTGCTCTTATCCGCAGCATATACTGCACTCTCGCCACACCGCGAAGGGCGTCTCAATCTGAGACAGTGCACTCTTGCACTTCTGGCTGTGCTACCTGCAGAGATTTGCTCCCAAACTCGAAATAGGAAAGCAACACTGGTCCTCTTACCAGGACACCGCAAACTTGGTTTGCTTTCTTGAGCTCCTTACCACGAACAAGGCTCTGATACCATGTGAAGATAGTGGGAGAGAGGGAAGGAGTCTCACTTGCGGCTTTCTCACATGCACAATGGGGGAATACACACAAAGGTGGAGGCTAAAAACAGTTTTCCTCTTCTTAGTTGTGAAAGCCAAAAGAACTCTCATACAAAGAAATAGAAGAACCCTATATGTGGGTCTCAAACCAAACTCAACTAACTAAGGTGGCATACTAACTGAGCCACAAACTAGAGTAGATAAGGATAGCTGTCATCCACCTATTATTCGTGGGTGGTGTACCAACCGCGTCTGCAGCTAACAAGTCGGTGACATAAATGCACAACGGTCACCCTGGCATATCGCGAGTGGAGCTCGATATCTCAACACCACCAACTATGCTCTAATGACTACCATCATGGCTACAGAAGAGCCAGTGTACTTCAAAGATGCAATAGACAAGCCAGAATGGCAAACTACTATGAATGAAGAAATGGATGCTTTGTATAAGAATAATACTTGGGAATTACGTGACCTTCCACCAAGAAAGAAGGCCATAGCAAACAAATGGGTATACAAAGTGAAGTACAATCCAGATGGAAGTATTCAGAGATATAAAGCCAGACTAGTTGAAAAAGGATTTGCACAACAATATGGTCAAGATTATGATGAGACTTATGCTCCAATAGCAAAGATGGATTCCATACGGTTCTTGATATCACTAGCGACACTCAGCAAATGGGATGTGTACCAGCTCGATGTCAAGAATGCATTTCTCAATGGTTATCTAGACGAGGAAGTCTACATGCAACAACTAGTAGGTTATGTCGAACCAAGAAAGGAGAATAAGGTTTGCCATCTCAAGAAAAGTCTCTACGGCTTAAAACAAGCACCCAAAAGTTGGTACAGTAGAATTGACAAGTACTTTGCTGATCTGGGATACATGAAATCCAATGCAGATCATACTCTCTACTACAAAGTTCAAGGGGAAGACATTACTATTGCACTTTTGTACGTAGAGGATCTGATTGTGACAGGAAGCAAGGATAGCTTCATCAAAAAATTGAAACAAGACTTATCTGCAAAGTTCGACATGAAAGATCTTGGACTTATGCACTATTGTCGTGGAATTGAGTTCTGGAGAGATTCAGATAGCAGATTTATGAGTCAGCTCAAGTATATTGACAATTTCTTGAAGAAGTTTCATATGGCAGATTGCAAGATTGCAGCCACTCCCATGGAACAAAGTTTGAAACTTACTAAAGATTCAAAAAAGCCTACAATCAATGACAGATACTACAGGCAGCTCATCGGATCTCTTATATATCTGACAATCACATGGCTAGATATTTGTTATGCAGTAAGCTCACTAGCACAGTTTATGGCAAATCCAAAACAGTCTCATTGGAATGCAGCCAAAAGAGTCTTGAGATACATCAGAGGTACAAGACAGTTTGGAATAGAATACAAAGGAAGTCATCCACAGTTGCATGGATATTGTGACAGTGACTATGCCGGAGATCATGAGACCAAGAGATCGACATAGGGATATGCATTTTTTCTTGGTCAAGGTGCGATATCATGGTTGTCAAACAAATAGCCAATTGTTTCTTTGTCTTCGACTGAAGCAGAATATAGAGCACTCACTACAAGTGCATGTGAGGCTATATGGCTCAGAAGACTATTTTCAGAAATAGATTACTTTGATGAGTCAAAGCCAACAACAATATACTATGATAATCAAGCTTTGGCCAAAAATCCAGTATATCACTCCAAGACAAAGCACATTGATGTCAGAGAGCACTTCATCAGAGAAAGAGTGTTACTTGGTGACATCACACTGCAACATTGTGATAGCAAAGAAAATGTTGCAAACATCTTTACCAAACCACTCGGTAAAGAGCTATTCGAGAAACACCGACTAGCTCTTGGTTTGACGCAGAGGAAGGACATTCCCATTAAAGGGGTGTGATGGAATGTAATGCTCAGTCCTTCTTCGATTCCCCAGAATCATCATCTTGAGGGAAGGCCTACTTCATGATGTTGATCTTGAGGGAAGGTGTTAAGAGTTCACGCTCAACATCATGTGATCATGTGTGCATAGCACCATCACGTGATCATATGTGCATAGCACTAACCTTATAGAGTGCTATAAAGTAAAGGGTTAGATCCCCTAACCCTAACCCTAAAAGGGTTTGTATATATTCTATTTTTTCAACTAAATCTAGTGTACATTTAGTCATTTGTGGTGTGCTCTCTAGCTGTGCCCTCTCTCCTCATCTCCACTCTTCTCAACTCATATAAGGAAATGGACATTGGTAACATTAATCCCTCTACAACTCCAGTTAATGCAAAACTACTTCTCAAGGGAGGATGACGACCATGCAAGAATCCGACTAGTGCATGTGACTCTAGCCATTCAACAGATTCTTCAAGGAGGCCTTCACCTATTTGTGCAAAAATTGTTTTACCTAGTCCAGAAGGCCACCTCTCTTCTGAAAACTCTGTGCTTGGATTTTGAAACTCTCGTGGAGCTTCAGGTGCTTGTTCTCTAGCCTTTAGGCTATTGACGTTCTAGGGGTGTGCATTTCCTCTGTACGTAGTCTTGGGTGGCAATGCACCATTCTCTTGGGATGGCTCCGTAGGCTGGGTCTCTACTCCGTGTTCCACCTCTTATATTCTTGCTTGTCTAGAATCTACTAAAAGGTTGTGTCTTTTCCAAAAAGGTGCTGAGAAGAAGCCCCTCTGCTCTATTGTAGAGCCAGCATGTACAAGGTATCGCATGTACAAGGTATCGAATGCTGAAGTTTGTTGAGAGTGGCTAGCAATTGTTGTTCAAGAGTGGAGAGCACCACGACCCATTGAGGGCTTGCCCAACCTGCTCCCTCCATTGAGGGCTTGCCCACCAACCTGCTCCCTCCATGGTCGGAGACAACAAAAAGCCTCCTCATTTGATAGCTCTTCCTTGGGAATCAGAAGGAGTTGTCCAAATTTCTCTGCTTCGCAAGTCTCCAACATGTTGCTGAGGTGCTTGAGAGTTGTCCACTAGTGGGGGAAAGATCTGAGAGGTTAGGGGCCTTGTCTTCCTTACCAAAGTTAGCACAAAGAGCAATGAGAGGTGAGGACACTGTCACATCATGGAAAATATAAGTTGGATTCTCTCTAAGTGTCGCATGCTCCACAGTGAAGTTGAGTGAGACAAAAACCTGAGCGGGAGTGCTTCATACTCAGGTCTGAGAGGTGGGAGAGGAAGCCTATATTGGGAGGGACACAGGTGACCATCGCCATCCCCATCACCATCCTCCATCCCTCCCTAATCATTCAATACTTTGAAAAATATCTTCTATCAATTGTCTGGCATTTACCTCATGCTCCAGTTCCACCAGTAGGGTTGCAAGATGAGCATCCACCAGCTTTTCCCCAAGGGCACTCCTCAAACTTTTCCTTACCTTTATGAGCTCCTCAATCTTCCATTTGACTAACTTCTCTTGCTTCTTCCAGTTTCTAACTACTGGTACTACAACCCTCATAGCAAGATCCCACCTCATGCATGTGTCATTTGGTTGCAGTCTAGCTGCACGTCCTCCTAATCAACCTCCAAATCTTTTTTGACATAAGAAATCCCTTGTTGAACTTAAACGGGATATTGTGTGATCTACCAATTGCAGAAGGGACCCCAAATCTTTCAAATAATTGTAGATGATTTGAAAGGCATGTATCGAGTGCATATTCGCCTCCCATTGGTGCCCTCATCCACCATCTCCTAAGGTATAAATTCTATCGAGCCTTCACGTCCTAAAGGAATCACCCTTTATCTTGTTGCACCAGGAAACCCCTTGAATCCATCTTCATCAAACTTGGCACAAATCCATCAACCCAAATTTTAGGCATAATTCATCCCAGACCTCTAATTAGCAACCAAAACACTAGCATTCGGATGGGATCTATCACCCCCACCCTTAGTAAAGTTCCAATATCCAACAAGAATCCAATTATCATTGGCCAAATTCTCCAACAAGACATCCCAACAACCCACTCTCTCACCCGACTCATTTGGGGCATAAAGGCTCAACACATTGACCTTACTACTTTCTAAATGGACTGAGATAGCAATGAACCAACTGATGTTATCACAAAAAAGCTCTTTAACACCGAGTGCAAGTTTGATAGCCACTGTAGAGCCATCTTCTGGGCAATTAGCAAAAATATTGTAATCTATTTGAGTAAGAGAAAACCAAAAGTTATTGCTTTCACCTCATTTGAGCTCTTGAAGCAAGACTAGATCAGAGTTATACTTCCAAATTATTGACAATAACCACCCTCGTTGCTTGGAAGGAAGGAAACACCCCCTAACATTCCGCAACATCATAGAGAACCATCTCATACCCCCACCACCCAATTGAGAGGATGAGTTATTGGCTTGCCAAAGCTCGATAGGCATCTTTAAGAAGACTAAATATATTTTCCTTACCATAACCTGCGAAGTAGGTGACATCCTTGATACGCTTGGATGGTGATCTAGCAACACTTGCATTGGAGTCCATAGATTCAAAAGGTTTCCTGGCATGCAACTTATCCTTCGAGAGGCATTTCCTATGGTATGCTTTTGGCATCTCCACATCAGCCATGCTAGCTGGTTGGACATCAGTAACCCCATCAGAACTAGGAACATAAGTAACCCCATCAAAACTAGGAACATAAGAAACACCATGCATATTTGGTACTTGATCATTCAAAGGAGTTGAGACGCCCTAAATAGGATAGACCTCCAAGATATCTCCAATAGAATTTGGCTTACATGAGGGATGAACCGAATTGGATGTCTCGCTACTTCCAACCATAGTGGATTTCCCCTTGTGGCCCA
Source organism: Dipteris shenzhenensis (assembly GCF_047967505.1). Classification (NCBI taxonomy): domain Eukaryota; kingdom Viridiplantae; phylum Streptophyta; class Polypodiopsida; order Gleicheniales; family Dipteridaceae; genus Dipteris; species Dipteris shenzhenensis. The sequence continues at coordinate 10,591,048 of NC_141625.1, forward strand.
TGTGTCCAAGGTCCTCTGAGCCCAAACTAGGAAGAATGCATCGCTCCCCAGTGTTTCCATTTCTACCTTCTAATTAGTGTTGTGCTTTGACTGAGAGTTTTGCTCACTGTTCTTGGCATCATCTTTTGCATGTAGATCCTTAGCAATTGGTTGAGTATCCCTTTCCTCTCCATAGGCCAACTTGGTATTCGAGGCCTTTCATGGGTAGTTTCTAGCGAAGTGTGTGTTTGCCTTGCAAATGTAGCAAGAATTCAAAAAAACTCCAAATATGACCTGCTAAGCCACCATTTTTCCATTAGAAAGTCGATCTCCACAAAATCCCATGGTATCTAGGCTTTTTTGAGATTTGACAATGACTTCAAGGGCGAAGGAGCTTGCAAAACCCTGCTTAGAGCCATAGCAATCCTTTCCATAGAGTTTCCAAACAAAAACAATAGATTAGAGAAGTCCACCCACATGGGACACTTGTGATACATATAGAACGATGGGCGCCAGGGTATGACAAGCACTGTAGCTCCAGAAAGCAAAAGCATCCTGCCATCCAGCTCATCTCTAAGACCCTGTAACAAGAATCGAATGAGAAAAAACCCCTTACCCAAGTACCTGACTAAGTATCCCGCAAGGCAAGGACATCACACTCGAATGAGATGAACTCCTCTAGCTCCACAAGTGAAAGCACACATCTAGTAAAGAATAGATATAGATTGCCTTTTGCCAGATGAGTGAGCTCCATCTTAAGGTCATCCAAACCAAGCTTGCATGCCACTGGCATGTCGCTTCTTATTCTTCTGCCAAGGCTTACTAGCCATCTCTTGTGCTCTGCATTTAGCTTCCGCATAGATGAGCATCTTGGTGACGTGGTCATCCACCTCTGTGAAACCTCCCTCAAGTCTTTGAGCTAGTTTCTCTACATAAGTTGGGACTTGATTTGGATCCTCTTCCACCCCCTTCATAGCAGAGGCCGACTCACCTCCTACATCAGCCCCAAGACCAATACTCCCACCATCATTCAAAAAAGATTGTTTTGCATCAATCATCTTAGGTGTCTCATGATCCTCGTCTTCACGGTCCATCCATCTCGAGCACTTCACCCCAACCTTTAGTCTAATTGAAAGAGAAACACTCATGCACAAGCCTCTTGATCAATTCCTACCACTCAAACTCAAAACAGTTAGCAAAGCCTTCTATTCCAATTTCCTAATCTCGTCACTTAAAAAAATCTTGAAAGACCAGCCTCCTCAAAATAGGTACTTTAAGTGCCTTTTGCGAATAGAAAGATGTTGCAGTATAGAAATTAAGGCAATCCATTAAATACCAAAAGGTACCATCGAACACAATGTCCTCAAAGGCACATGCCTCCCATCTCAACCAATCCTGGCTAACTACCATGCATCATGTGCAATGGGAATGCTAGTTTAAGCAAGATCCTTGTTAAGAATTGTTTAGGATCAAGACCACGATGAAATTGTACTACAAGGGTACTCATCTGAAATTTGTTGAAAAGAAGAACCCATGGCAATCGTAAGCTTGGAGAATAAACTTCATGGTGTAAAGATTAACCATTTCATGTGAAAAACATTTGAGATTCCTTGTCAAAGCACTTGTTGCATAACATAATGGGTGTGAATGGAAATTAAATTTTGTTGTTTGGGATACCTTTAATGTAACAAAACTAGTTATGTTAATGTCACTAGCATAATATAAGTTCCTGTAGGAAACTCACCCTACCTAGCTTGCTAAAATCATAGGCACCCACATTTTGTAGCCCTCCAATAAATGGCAAGATTACTTCTCTTGAAAGTGTGGAAGGGTTGAATCCCCTCCTACAAAACTCACCCACATGGCTTGTTGAACCTTAGGCACCCACATTCTTTGAGTGTAACCCCCAAGAGAGGGCAAGCACACATTTGTTGAGACCACAAAAGGGTCTAATCCCCCCCACCCCCCCAATACGAGTGTCACCCCCATTGGTTCTTACTAAGACTACTATGGAAGGCTTGGAGCCTCTATGGGTTTGAACTCATAACCTCGGTATTTGAGGCACACTAGACCAACTCCTTGGACACCCATTTAAGAGACTTTAGGATCTTGGTTCATTTTTTGGAAATGGTGGTCAATGTTGATTTGAGTAGGCGTGCTAATGTGGATATGATGCTTCTTATATGTGTTTGTTACTATAATCAAATGGCCTATAGGGTTTAGGGGTTTCTAATTTTGAATATTTTTCTACATGCAAGTCTTTTATTGGATACTTTTTTAAAAATCTATTTTGGTTTTGAAGCTTTTTCTTTTTGTCTCTCCCCAAAAGCAAGGCAGTACTAGTGTCACTTAGCCCCTTTATTAAATGTATAACATGGAATATGACACTTCGATATTGCATTTCCCTCCCCAATTAATGGGCCTCCCTCTCTCATTACATTAATTTCCCCTCTCATTTTACCTCCGTCCTTTTGTGCCTCGTCTCTCCCCCAAATGCATTCACCTTCTCCCTTGCCATTTTCAACCCTCCCCTATTTGGGGGTTTTAGTTTATCTTTTGATTGAGCTACTTTACGTTCATTTTTAAAGTGGAATAAATCATGTTACCACCTTATTTTTTGGGGAAATGACATAACTCTAGTAACCTGAGTGAGGCTCTATGAGCTTTATTATTGGTTCACTGTTTTCTATTTGCTATTTTCTAGAATCATGCTATGAGCTTTACTGTTGGTTCACTATTTGCTATTTGCTCGAATCACGCTCATGCAAAGATTTAGACACATTCTTTACTATACTAGTCCCCTAAATTGGATCTTGTAGTTCTTTTAATTTGTAAACATGATGAAGATGACTCAAATATGTGTGGATGAATGATAAAAGGAAATCATTTAGTATTGTTGAATTGGGTGCCCAAGACACTTCTAGAAAATAGAATGTTATAATCTAAAACACATGTTATAGTAGTCATATGGTATATGTCCTACTCTAACTAGTTTTCCTCTCTCTTCACACTTCCTTCAATTAATAAAGTGTTCAACTATAAATAGATGCCATGAAATGGCCCATATGGAAGACCACAAAGCTTCCCATTATCAATAGTTAAACTTGAGCGATCGGCCTACTAACACTCCATTCAAGAGAGCTACTTGGGGCCTCAAGAGAGCTACTTGGCTCATTGGTCATCTCCTTAATAGACCTCCCCTTTGAACCTCCTCTCAGATCTCCCTTGGCACTTGGTGTTTCAAGAATGTTACTTGGGATTTTTCTTGGAGTTGCTCATGTTGTTTTGAGAGCAACCTTTCATCTCGATCTCCCCTCAGCTTGGCTAGTTGTTTTGAGCTTGTTTGGTAGAGTTTGATGAAGGCCGGTGCCTCCTTCCTTGGTTATGATCTTTTTCTTGTTGGATTAGCCCTTTCAATCAGCTTTCTTTGAGCATATTGGTCCTCTTTTCCCTCACTTTTCCCCCTTTTTCCACCCTCTTTCTCCTTTTTAGCAACGTAGCATTTGTATTTGTTTCTAGGGATCAAATATTGGTAGTAACCCTTGGTATGGCAAGAGAAGCTCACATGGCAGCATCCTTGACTCCCTAAGCTATTAAGGTTCTCCTTTTCCCAGAAGATAAGTAGTAGGTGAAGAAAGAAGCTAAGTCACTCTAGGGCAGAGTATCGGTGGGTAGGATTGTTGAACTCATGTCCACAATGAGTTAGGTGCATGATTGGATTCAAGCAAGCCTAGGAATAAAAGGAGACCACATCCACAAGGCTACACTTTATAACACAATATCCTGGATAATATCCTCACCTTTTGGAGGAACTAGATTGGGCCAGGGAGGAGTTTCAGCCTCTTGCAATCCTTCTCTTGGATTTGAGAACTCCTCTGATCCATCTATCTAAGAAGCCTAATATTAACATGGTGCCCTCCAAGAAAGATCCCTCCAACTTGTCATAATCCTTCTCAACCTTATATACAAGGAGGAGTCTAGCTACATGCTTATTGGTGACCCCACAAGTGATTCTTTCTCTATCTCTCACTCGGCTTGGCAAGGCTTCCCCCTTTCTATACCTTTTCGTTCGCTAAAACATTGTGCTAGTTTTTATTATTCCATATAGTAACTATAGGCTACATTCGAATGAGGCCTCTGATATGATAGGAGGAGCTGTTGGATTCTAAGTTTGCAGATGACAAAACCCTATAGGTGGAGGGTCTAGCAGAGAACCGTGCGATAGTCAAGGGGGGCCTAGATATCAATTGTGCGACCTCCAAGGCTTGGTATATGCCTACGACCAATTGGACCAAATTAGTTGGCTTTCTTACAACAAAAGAGGAGGTTCAAGAAATTTGAGATTGAGGATGGCACTTTTTTATAGGTGGATTCTATAGAGGAAGATCGCGAGACACCTTGGTTTCCAAGTGGGCATGGACATTTCAGTGGATTAGCAGGTGGCCTCAATACTAGAGAGTGTCTAATGCAAGCTTCTTTATTGGAGATCATCCAAACTTTCCTTAGTAGGTAGGGCCTTGGTGTCCAACTAGATTGTTCTCACCATGGCCATAGCCTCTTGCTAGTCCTTTCACAAGAGATGCATGGGGAAGCTCAAGCAATTGCTGTGCAATTTCTTATGGACAAGACCAGCTAGCAGGAAGAACACTAGCCACAAAGTTGCATGGCAGAGAGTGATCATGCCCCTGGCATTGGGAGGCTTGGGCATCATAGACCTATAGATACAAAGTAGAGCCCTCCTAGGCACACTAGTCTTACCCCACGGTAGGGACTTGCAAGCTCCTCCTTCAAAGAGGGCCTCTCAAGGATACCCCACAAACTAGTGGCGAGTTGTAGCAACCTCATCTATGGATTTTCTCTTAGGCCCCCCTTACAAGGAAAGGTCCCCATTCATGAGTAGCCTTCACAGGGTTTAACAACAACTGCCAGGAGGACTCATTCTAAAGAAGCCTTGCCATACGTAGGATTTTGACTTATTTGGTATTCAAAGATTCAGGATCCAGATGGGCTCATGTGTGAATAGTGGATTCACATAGGTTGGGCATAATGGGACACTCGCCCAAGCAGTTCTTTTAAGACTTGGAGTAGGCTCCTAGTGGAGGTGGCTTGATTCCATCTCTCATCTTCGGGATAGGTCTATGGATGGGAGATATTGACTTTTCCATTCATGAGTCATGGTAGGAAAGAATCCATATTTGGGTGGGCCTATCATTTCCACAAGACAAGGGTACCACCTAAATTTACTTCTGTGGCATATGACCAAGTAAGTGGGCCAGCTGGGCAAGGAATGTTCCATTAACCCTTCATGCATTTCAGACCATGATGCACCCTATTGGTGCCTTTGGTTGTGGAATGCCATCCCCTTTGTAAGGTCTAGTGGGATTCAAGAGAGTGGTTTTGGCCATCCAGGGTAGGCCACGTAGAGTGTACGCAGGAGGTGGACTTTTTCTCTTACACGACAAGTATAAGACAATGCTTCAACTCAAGGCGACAACATGACTCCATAAAGAGAGAGCCATTGGGTTGACTAGCAGGTGCCCTAGGAGGTTAGATCTAGATTTTGGGCGTGGTATGGTCCAATCACCAACCATCAAAGTGAGAAAGAATGTAAGATCGTGCTAAACCTAGTGCACACAAGATCAGTAGAAGAACTAAGGAGGCTCAAAGCACACTAAATAAGACATGAGAGGGAGATAGCAAATCTATATCTCTTGCAATGTCTGTACTCAACAATACATGATAGGCTTCTTATATAGAGAGAGCCTTTAGAATAGTTAAACCATGTGGGATCCTCTCATCCACATCTCTCCTTGTGGATATCCTCAATCCACATCTCCACATCATGTAGTCCACATCCTAGGGTGGCTACTTTAATTCTTTCCTATACCATACCTTAGCCCTTTAATCTATGTGCTCATGGCACCACAACTCTCAACACCTCCCCTTAGTGCCATGATCCTTTGGCTACTGCAAGGTGGTCAGATGTGAGTTACAAATCCATCACTTCCTCTTAGTGCATGCATTGCTACTTAAGGTGGTCAAGTGTGGTTAGCTACTCTGAGGTGGTCAGGTTTGATTTACAAAATATAGGCAAGGTTGGCAAGGTTTTTTTTTTTCTCAATACATGTTGTTCCTGTCATTCTACTCATGGCTTGATGACGATGGTGTTTGCTTCTTTGCTTGGTGTAGCTTCATGCATGATGCTTTGTTCTTCCATGTGCCTTGATGCTTTATGTGTGGATGACATGCTTCATGCTATGGTCATCTCATGCACTTGTGCTTTTGGCATGCTTATGACAATGATGTGTGCATTCATGCTTTGATTTGTTGCAAAGGTCGTACCAATTGATTTCTTTCAATATTGGCAGTGTCTAATTGCTAACACTGATTCTGACTTGACAAGGCGTAGAGCTGGAAAAGATGATCACTTTTCCTTTTTGGAGCGTGTGCAAATTCTTCTTGGATTAGAAGTTATGGCTTGTCAAAGTTTCTATGAAGAAGAGGGGCAATCGCTGATGTGGCAGAGGCTGTTCACATGCAACTTGCAAGACTATGCTTGGGTGGCACTATGCGCTAGCTTACCACGTGTCACTTTGTAGACTAACCCAAGTGTAGTTGACTAATCCAACCTTCTGTGAGTTAACTGAACCATACTCTTAACTAAGGTTTAAGATAATCAACTATGGTAAATCTCAATCCTTTCATGTGTCAACTTGCAGACCACTCCTCGGGTGGTGGTGACCCTAGAGGATAAGGTAAGACTAGTGGAGCACCACACGTAGTCTCCTAAGGGTGTGAACCTTGGAGATGCATAGAAGAAATGAAGATGGCACATTCCGTGGATGCACGTATGGATGGGCTGGAGGGGATGAGCTTGCTATCGGCCGTGAGGATTTTTGGAGCTATGGAGGGTTGTAATTGATGGCATTGTTGAGATCTTGGAGTCTTTGTGGTTGACGAGCTCCTCAGAATCTATTGCAGCAGGTCGTGGTCGATGTCCAAGCTTTTCAAGACTGCGCGCAGGTCTTCGATCATTTGAGCCGCGTTGCTGGAGTTTTGGGCGTTGCTATGCATGTGAAACGGGTAAGCTATCCAACTAGAGTTTCAGATGTCAGGGTGATGGTTCCACCAGTGGTTTCGTTGAGCGAGGCACAATAGAGGCTTCAGGGCATTGAGCTGGTTACAGGAGTTACAGCCCGTGGATGTAGACAATAGGAGAAGGTCGGGATGGCTTTGGAAGCTTGTTGGAGAGGCACAAGCATGGAGCACCTAGTCTTTGTCTGTTAGAGCGCTGTGAGCATCTGCAAGCAATCGTTGCTGAGAAGGAGCCTTGGCCCGTAAACATAGTGTGAGGTTTGGCCCGTTTGTGCTTCTGGTTGACTCTTGTTGTAGGTGCCGCCACACAGAGATGGAGCATGGTGCTGCAGGAGCGTTGATTACGTTGATGGAGCTTTGTGAGGCTGTGCGCTATAGACTTAGAGTTGTTTGGAGCAGAGGCTTGTTGCAAAGCGTTTGTGAGTCAGCATTCGGAGGTGCTAATCATTGGAGAACCATTGTGAAGCGTCGAAGTGGCTGCGAATAATAGATGGGAAACTCTTTGGAATTGCACGTCTTGTAGTCATGTACTGCACATCTCTCGACAGCCTCGACCTATCTGAAAATAGATTGACCGAGGGGTTTCCTTCAGAGCTTGGTAAGCTCAATAAATTGCAAAATCTTTACTGGGTCGATGGAGAGCGTAGCCAGGTTGCATGGCTCATAGCAGGCTGGCAATGGAGAGAAGAAGTGCAATGAATGGAATTCCCTCAAGAAGATGGATTTCTCTCGCTCTTTCTCTCAATGAATTCTATCTCACAAGAACTCTCGAGATCTAAAACTAATCTTACCTTCTGAAACTAATCTAAGAATGGAAGCAATCCTAGTGAACCATTAATGAGCTAAACTAGGAGAGCTAATCCTATGCTCTGATACCATGAGAAAGAATGTAAGATCGTGCTAAACCTAGTGCACACAAGATCAGCAGAAGAACTAAGGAGGCTTAAATCACACTAAATAAGACATGAGAGAGAGATAACAAATCTATATCTCTTGCAATGTGTGTACTCAACTATACATGATAGGCTTCTTATATAGAGAGAGCCTTTAGAATAGTCAAACCATGTGGGATCCTCTCATCCACATCTCTCCTTGTGGATATCCTCAATCCACATCTCCACATCATGTAGTCCACATCCTAGGGTGGCTACTTTAATTCTTTCCTATACCATACCTTAGCCCTTTAATCTATGTGCTCATGGCACCACAACTCTCAACACAAAGATCTCTTAAGTCTTTAGGATTGTTGCCAAATGGGGTCTACCCATAGGCCCATAGCAAGAGCTGGATGGATGGTGTTACCACTACATGGACGGAAATCTAGAGCCGAGATCCCTCACTACTTGTGAAGTTGTCCTAGTGCATAGAGGATTTGGCTGGAATATCTTCAGATTATGGCTCGGGTGTAGAGGATTTAGAAGGATTTCTCTTGGAGCATGGCAACCTGCTTGACAGAGGGGGATCATGCCTTCCGCACTCTTTCCCTATCAAAGAGGTCTCTCTAGCTTAAAGGATATTTGGATAGATCATCTTTAGTAGGAATCCCCTTATCACCTAAAATTCTTTCACACAAAATGAACAACAATGTAGAACCAAAAGATATGAAGATGTGCCTCCAAACATAGATTTGGAAAGCTAACAGTGGTGGGAGCATAGGATATGTCAGATTTGGGGAAATACTAAATAATGAGGAATTAGGGAAAGCTTTGGGATTTACTCAGATTTTATATACTAAGAGAATCAGGTCAACATAAATAATATTTATCAAGACTAGGGTTTGTATTTTATTAATAATTTAGTATATTTAGTTTTTCAAATATGGACATTAAAATTCCATTTCTTTGCTAAATTCAGTCCTTTTTAGGTCCATTTTTAGTAATGGGTGAGGATGCACACCCTTTGAATTCTATGTCTCTATATAACCCAAGATTTCTTTAGGGGCATTTCATTATTATGGGTGTACATAGTTCCTCTTTGTGTTTGAAGTGATCTTATAGATGTCCAATCTCAATTTATGATCCTGCAAGTGCATCTTACTCAACATCATCACCCTTGAAAGCCTTCAATATCATCACATAATCTAGAAAATAGTTGTTGGGGCATGTCTATCTCTTCCTATGGACCTATTAGCATTCTAGGGGATCTTTGGGTGTCCTCATATGAACCTTATTCTTTTAGAGGGATTGAGCAAGATGAGCCACCAATGCAGCACAAGATTCCAAAGCTACAAGGCAAGTCTAATGTGCATTCTAGACTTCCAGCGGGGCTACTATGAATGGAGCATTATCACATGTGATTGATTTGATCACATGAGGATCACGCAAATGTCTTCACGTACAAAAAACATAGAGGTAATAACAAATGGAGCAAATGAATGTATCAAAGCTAAAAACATCGTATTCACTCCATTAGAGCAAAGGTTGCACATTGATAAAAGATTCGCGAGCTATGGGAGGAGAAGGATGCAATTCTTGATATTCAAGGCTCACTTGACGGCTCACTGAGAGTAACATTCACTACTCTATGTCGCGTTCAGAATTATTTAAGGAGAGTAAGGGTGAGAAAGTTGATAACTATGAGGACACATTACCTTGGTTTGAAACGTGACAAACAAGAGTAATGTTTCAGTGTAACAATCGCCCCTCTGAAGAATGAGCAAGAAAAGTATCATTTAGGGAGTATGCAGATTTGTAGATAAGACTTTAAAAACATTCATAACTTGGGGAACTCAAGCTAGAATGTGTGCAAAAAAGGACAAGGTGTTCTAGAAATCCAAGTCTTATAGGGCCTATTTGACATATGGTTGTATCATGGAGAGAAAGCTACTTTGCTATGAATGCAGAAGTGATGCCCACAATAGGAAAACTACACTTGATGGACAATCTACACAATGTTTGAGGCTTACACATCATACGAGGAGGAGAGGGCAAAAAGCGATGAAAAGTTTGCTAGCTGTAGTCATTTTAGCAGATTGTGGGAGATCTTCTTTAATAATATAAGATACCCAAAAAGTTAGAATGGAAGTATGTACTGTATGTGCAAACCTTAACAGTTGATGACAAAGGGCTCAAACCTCAAGCGAATGCGATACCAATATTTTTACATGTACATATTGATTCTCTAAAAGATTTTGAGCATGTTCAATAATTATTGTTTGTTTTTACATGTAACTCAAATCAATAGTACTCTTAACCGCCATAGAGAGCAACAAGCTCAATCAAAGTTGGGGAAGCATAGAAGAAAATGCTTAAAGAATCCCGATAAATGTCTTGGGATCTTTATGGATGGTATGGATCAAAAGATGACATATTTGCCATACTTTATTAGAGTTCCAAAAGATATGAAGGAAGACACATTTGTGCAAATGCATCTTGTGGGATGTCTTTTGTGTCACAAAACTCCAAGCTAAGGTATTTTCCAATTATCCAAATTTGCACAATGAATCATGATGCAAATTGATGAATCACAATAAATCATCAAGAAGCTTGGAAGAAATGATGCATTCACTTTGGCAGAGATGATGGATCCTGTGAAAGAATCTTATATTACATGGCCTAAGGTGTATCACTTGAAAGAGACTCGTGATTCAAAAGATTTATTCAACGTGGAGAAGGTGAGAAACTTTTGTGCGAAGAAATTCTATGAGTTGAGCTTTCAACATCAAGTTTTCATAAAGAAAAAAGCAGATCATTGAAGAACATGGTAAGAAATATACCGCATCTCTAGATTAGGTTCCCATGGATGTGTTACAAGTCTATCCTTTGTTCCAATCCATGAAACTTATGCCTAATGCTAGGAGATGGAAAGATGATCTGTAAACATTAAGAGAACAATTACTCCTTTGCTAGACTTCACATCACCACATGTGCATGTTCAAAGTAGAACTTTTTTGAAGAAGGTCTCAAGACAAAAACAATATTGTTTTATCAAATGAACATTCCAAAGGGAGTTTGAAGTAAATGAAGGTATTGATACCATGAAAAGGAACTCAAATACATGGGTAATCCCATCTAAAGAGAGCATAAGACCAAACTAGCATATTGGCTATAGTGAATTATGGTTTTTGTAATACATGAATACATGTCAATATTGTAGCTCATAGATGTACATTAAGTGATGTTTTCTCACAAGTGATGTGTGACAGAAAGAAAGCTTTGTCTCAACAATGTGAAGTTTAACCCTTGTTTTTTAATCTTTAGGAACATAAAACGATGAAAACTTTTTCTATATTCTACCAAGGTTCTGTATTGTGCTCCTAGAACATATTATAAATTTTTTGAACGGTCAAAATTTTCATGCATTTTACATGCTACATTGGAAAAAATTTTATCCTTTTGTTAAAATGAAATGAGTTCTTAGCTTCTTAAGGGAATCTTTTGAAAACTCAAAACAATAACTATGTAATGTCACCATTTCAAATGTAACATTGTTAAGATGTCATAGATTGCCTTGATCAACTAGAGGCCTTAGTTGAAGCTGAACTTGATAATGACTTAGTCTAGTCTTAAAGGGATGACTCACTATGGTATGGGATGTCATAAGGATTGGTTAAGAGTTATTTATGACATGCCAAATTAACTTCTAGAAGTTGGAGGACTTTGGAATTGTTGTACTATGGTATATATGTTAGAAAGATCCATGTGTGAAGAGAAAAGTTGTCAGTTCAAGGAGAAAGGTTTCCTCGCTCCACTTATGAGGACGTGAATACTTTAAGGAAGGAAGTTTGTTAAACCCTTGGCTAACCATGGGTTGCCAATAGCTAGAGGGCTCATTAAGGGAGATAGTAGGTGTTGAGGCTATTAGCCTAGGGTCGAAGCCCTAGGGCTAAGGCTTAAATATAGTATTTATATTGAAGGTCTGAGCAGTCAAGATATATTTAGCTATGGACTAGGCTATATTAGAGGTGGTCAATAAGATACTTTACAACAAGATACGTGCAGTTTACTTCTTTTGCTTAATTTCTTGCTTTTGGATGAGGAGGAGTTTATAATTTTCTATATTTTTAATTCATGAGCCTCCTGATTAGACCCATTCTTAAAGGACTATGCAAAAGGCCTTTTTTGAGGCAATCTTCCCTAATGGATGGAGAAATCACACTACAGAGCATGAGGTGCATACTTCAAAAGTATGTGGCATGGATATGGAGTTACTCTAAGTAACACTCTTTGTGAAATGTTTGAGTGGTTCTATCATGGTATAATTGGGTCCTCTAATAGAGATAAAGCTTTGCAAACAGAGTTAGCCAAGTAGTTCATCAAGCTCAAATGAGTAAAACGAGGCTTTCATGGAAATCTTCAAAAGCTATCCAAAAGCACAAAGGCTTGACCTTACAAAACAACTCCATGAGTCACGATTGTCTGTAAAAATTGCTTGATGGTTAGCCTTTTTACCTTGGGCATACGAAATTTATTGGAAAGAACTAGATAGCACATGCAACCATGAGAAGAGGTTGCTGATTAGATAATGTACACATCTTTTATAGATCTATGATTATAGAAGGGACATTATAAAGGCATTTATAGAAAATATTAAATTTCAATGAAGGATTAACATAGAATACCTATGTAAAATAAGCGTATTTATATTCACACATGGTATGTCAAGTTTTTGCATTGTGACCCTCAAGGATTAGTGAGGCTTAATAAAAGAGTCATCAGGGGATACGGAATGGGATGACTAATAAGAAAGCATCTACTAGGAAGACTACCATTGCACCCCCCAAGTCATAAGGTCTATGCACGTGGTTGCACTTTGCCAAGGGCACACATTGTAAATAATGAGGCCCCAATATCCTCCAAAGTAACATTGGTGTGTAAAATGCACCCCAATTTTGGAGGGTGTCATTTTAAGTAGTGGAGTGCCATTTTTTCTCTAGCCAATCGCAATGTGGCATTTGTCTCTGACATTGGGTCCCAGTGCCTTCAATGTTTCAAGAGCGTTACAAACGTTGATGCACAAGCCAATGAAACTGGTCAACTCTCATGTGCACATAGTCAGAGATGGAATAAATGCCTGAAGCTAGTAGGCAAATCAGCCCACATGGACAAAACACTGAGCTCCACGACAATGGCACAAAGTCACATTTTTTTCTTCGTGTGAACAACCTCTTAGAGACACGCGAGCTAGTGGAGTTGGACCTGCCCCACTAGTGGCAAGGGAAAATCCCATCCCCCTGAAGGAAAGATGTCCATCTAGCATTTTGGGCTGGCAATGGACTACTAGCCTGGGGCACGAGATTTTGGGAATTCAAGCCATGCTGGACTGGTTCAACTGGTGAAGTGTTGAAACTGAGAGCCCCTCCGCTTTCTCCACTCTTTCCTACATTCATTGCAGCATTTTCCAACAGGTTGCAAACAATGCAACCAGGATCGCTTCTCCTTCTACCCGACAGTTCGACACGCGGGGACATGGTTTGTCCCTATTGTGCTAGCTGCCCATTGGGCAGCCTCCCCAACGCGAGGCCCTACATGGGGAGCTGCTCTTGCCCATTTACACTTCAACTAATATCCAAAGGCACGAAATCCCATCAAAATAACGCCTTATCCGTTGATATGGATGGCTCTAACCATATGTGCATCATTTGGAAAGGACGGATTTATTCTGAAAAGCAATTGAACGACAACGAAAAAAACTTGACACTCGGGCAGGGCTGTGTTTTCAATAAAGCGCATTACTCGTGGAAACCGTTCGTATTAGACATAGAAGGTGCAATACGGACGTGGCGCAATGGTGTTCATTCCTTTCCTGAAGCTCCTTCCTGTAAGCAGAGAGTGAGGCGTGCGAAATACGGGCCTCACAAAGGGTGACATGGCGACATGTTGGACGAAAAGACCGAAAGAGGAGTGACGACGGGAGAAAGAATCTAAAGAACTGACAAGATGAGATGTGGGAGATGGCCTAAAAGAGGAGTTCGGTACCGCTAAAGAATATGCGAGAAAGATGTGGGCTAGAAAAAGCTGAGACGGGGGTGACGAGTGAGCTGGGGATCAAGCCTCAACGTCCACAAGAAAATAAAACGTTGAAATACGAAAGTAAAATAAGGCCATGGGCTCACTCTATAATCTATTGAATTCTATTCTGTTGTCTAAAGAGCACGTTCTTGAGCCCATAGCTGAGCGGTGAGCAGCCATTTGAGCATAGCAGTGAGTCCCGACTCTGTACCTAAAATTGACAGCGATATTCTTTGTAACTATTCGCCCTTTCAATTATTTTGTGGCCCATTTCTCCTCATAAAAAATAGATCTCAGGGGACGAACTTCGAAGGTGCCTTTCTTCCATCTATCTGCTGGCAAGTGCGACAATGCACGTTGCTTTTTGTGCAGTTGACGATGGTGAAAGAGTGGGAGTCTGGATGTTTCTTTCTCATTGGTCAAAACCAGCCAGCCATTGCAATGTGGTGAGTCGTGAGTGGTGACTCAGCTCTGCGAGCCAGGCAGGCAGGCACCACCTCTCCGGACCCGGTTCAACTTGCCGCATCGCCACATCTCTCTGGGATATTGCGTATTGCTTAGCTAGGGAGGGAGGAGCCAGATCCAGAGTCTGGAACTCTTTCATCGACACCATGACCAGTGGGCACATCTCTCTCTGTCCCAGCAAAGCGAGCAAAATGCCAATGCGCCCATTTAGTGCCCATAAGCAAACGAGCATGTGATGACGCGTGTGAGGCGAGCAGGTGGGAAAAGGAAGCTGAATGTGGGAAAAGGTACACGTATGTTAGCTGCAGGGTGCTTTTCCGTCGATTGGAATAGGCAAACGTGGAGGATTTCAACAAATGAGAGCTGCCGGCGTGTAAAGGATAGTAGAGAATCCTGTCAGGGATTGGAGCTTGAGCAAAAGCGATGGCGCACGTACCAGGAGATGCCAACGTGGAGGGGTGCGGGCCAATCAGCGAGGCCACATGGAGGACATTGTAAGAGGCGAAATTTAAAAAGGTCGTCCGGACTCCGGAAAAGGGGTAGCCGCCAGATGTCCAACTGTGAGCCAGCCCATGGGGAGACGTGGATTAGAAAAAGCGAATGGGTGTGTGCCACGTAGAGGAATGGGCGGCCCGTAAGGAAGAATCCATGTGTCGAGCTGGCGACCCCAGGTTCTTTATCCAATCCAAGAGCCACCCATTCTGCGTTATATTCAACCTCCTTCGCTCCCACCGACGCGGCCTTCACGTGCGCCGTAGGATTGGATCCATTTCAGACGTCCGATCTATCGCCTTTTTAGGATAATGTGCTGATCCTCCCCTAAAATAAAAAGGTCCGCCAAACGTGGAGTCAAAACTTTAAAAGCCATTGGATGGTAGCAACCGCCCTTTTTCGCCCTTTTCTCATTTAAGTCGCTGTCTTCCAAAGGTTGTGAGATTACTCAACAAGATATAATGGATGATGCTTATGGGTGGATGCTTGGATCTTGAATTTTTGGGAGCATGAAATCTAATGGAGGAGCGCCACAAGGCTCCAACTAGTGATGAAAAATGAACCTCCCCACCACGATTGCCATGAGCATCCCTCCGCACATGTTGGGGCATTAATGCACATGCTAGTGGGAATGGCTTGGTAATCTCATTGCTAAGAGGGCATTCCCGCGAGGGCAAAAATGCCAGGGAATGCCATTAATGGCCAAAAATGCCTTCTGCGTGCACCGTGATTCCGATCACCGCCACGCACGCCTCTGGCAGAAATCCACCCCGCTGGAGCTCTCTCGCCGGGCATTTCGGCGCTCACATGCAAATGACCTGCAACATCTGGTGATTGGATGACTATACCTGATCGTCGCCTTTGAAAATCAGCAGGGAACAAGACACGCAGGAGCATGGAAGGGTTAACTGATTGGGAGAAGGTTGCCTCTATCAGAGCCTGCTAGAGATGATGAGGCCAATGGAGACACGCGGGAATGCTGCTAGCAAAAATGCCCACTGGCATTGAGAGATCCGTCGAACGGGCATTCCCTGGCGCTCCTGCCCTCGCGGGAATGCCCTCTAAGCCTAGCCTAGAATGCCAGGGTCTTGGCGATGGGGACACTCGACCTGAATCATTCCTGAAGACTCTCTACTCCCTCTTCATTGGCCAAAATCTTGACAAAACCTTCCAACGATTGATCGTTGGGCTAGAATTGTGGAAAATGGGAACTCTGGGCTAGCCTTGCAAGGTTGGACTAGCGGCACTAGTATTTCATGGGGACATATGCAAAACCATGGTGCTATGGCTGATTGTGCCCTACTAGCCTATGCGGGAAAGTGCTCTTGCAGTGGAAAACAAGCTATTATAGAGCGAGATGCCTTGACGGATCTGAGAAAGCCACCAAAGAAGAGTTTCCAGACATCTAAGCCAAGTTGAGACACATCATGTGCTTTCTACGCTACAACGATGCTAGCGACCTCAGGGAGGGTCATGTTCACACTATGCTAACGCTGCGAATACCTTGGTTGACTCGGCATCGTTAGCCACAACACAAGGAACTCCTCTTATAGAGCAAAAGATGGGGAGGGTCATGTTCACACTATGCTAACGCTGCAAATACCTTGGTTGACTGGACATCGTTAGCCACAACACAAGGAACTCCTCTTACAGAGCAAAAGATGGGATCGCCAGAGCACTACGAGATGGAATCCCCCCGATCCCATCTTTTGTGCTCTATGAGAGGAGTTCCTTGTGTAGTGGCTAACAATGCCGAGTCAACCAAGGTATTCCAAGAGGAGAGCACCACCACATGGAATCCCTCCACCTCTATGAAGAGGAGAGGGTGAGGAATATTAAGGGGATAGTCGAGGAAAGGGCCAAGATTTTTGGCGATAAGATTCGGAGACAAAAGAAGCGGTTGGGGATGAAAGCAAATTAAAAAAAAACAAAAGGGTGTGAATCATTTTTAAAAAATGGGAAGGCAAAGTTAATTGGCGAGATATTTTTTGAGTGTATTGTAATGTGATTATTATGATGAAAAGCAATTGTTATATTTAATACTTCTTCTTCTTCTTCTTCATCTTCATCTTCTTGGTGCTGTTGCTGAAGTTCCGTCGTAGCCATAGCTCACCTTCGTCTACTCCCAAGCTCTCCTTCCTTCCCTTCTCTCGTCTATGGATCCATTCGACTCCTCCCTTTCCTTCTCCCTCGACAAAGATATCCATAACTTGCTCCGCCGTTGCTCCCATTGTGGCCTCAATGGCCATAACTCCCGTACCTGCCCCGACCGCGGTGTCCGCCTCTTCGGCGTCCGCCTCACCGATGGTGCCTGCATCCGTAAGAGCTTCAGCATGGGCAACCTCTCTCAGTACAATTCGCAGACGCTCTCGTCCACTCCCGAGCACTCCGAGTCGGGTGGCGCTGGCGCCGCTGTGGGCGCTTCGGATGGGTATGTCTCCGACGGGCAGGTGCAGACTTCCTTGAGCAGCAGCGTGCGAGAACGAAAGAAAGGTATCGAATCAGCCTCTGAATCACAGCATGTCTCCACTTAAAGCAGCGTAATGTAGCGTCGGAAGCAACTGTTCCAGCACTTTCGGAAACAAAACGTAGGCGCAATGATTGCTGTTCATGCTCAGGCTCACTGTGCATCTACAACGACAACTATAATGGCGTTGCAAGATTGTTTTACGATGTTTGTCAGATTGTTTGCGATGGTTCATGCATTCACGTGGACGGAAACAAAACGTATTCCAATTTTCTGGGTGCGATTCCGGTGCTTCTGACGGAGCAGTTTGCGTCGTAGTTGTGTCGTCTTCTTTGCATTCGCTTGTTTTGCAGCGAATTGCTCGCCGGATTGGCAAGATCTTGTTTGTTTCCGCAACCGAATTCGTCGTTGACTCACCGCTGGCGGTGGTGTGCAGGCGTTCCGTGGACGGAGGAAGAGCACCGGATGTTCTTAATCGGGCTGCAGAAGTTAGGTAAAGGCGATTGGCGAGGCATCTCCAGGAACTTCGTCACTACCAGAACCCCCACGCAGGTAGCCAGCCATGCACAGAAGTACTTCTTGCGTCAAAGCAACCTGAACAAACGCAAGCGGAGATCCAGTCTGTTCGACATTCCGGCACACGCAGTGCGTGCTCTCGTCTCAACTTCTTGCCTCGTCTCCACCCCTGGTGAAGTGAACTCGTTTTTCTTTTGCTTGACAGGGCTTCGTCTTCGTCTTTTTCAGGTCCCCTGCAGCATGGAAGTCGACTCGCAGAAGCCTACCGAGCTCCGCCTACCCATTCCCGAGCTCAGTCTAGGCCGTAGCTCGCCCCCTGCTCCTCCCACCATCTTGGAGACCTCCGCGTGCCGCAAGTTTGACATTCCCGTAGGACAATTTCCCCTCCCCCCGATGAGCCCCATCTCTTTGCCAGCGGATTTGTGCTTGGGACGCACGCAGAAACTCAGGGACCATCTTACCGATTCTTTCTGGCACAGGATTGGAGACAGCGATAACAGCATTGCTGCCCTTCAGAGGCGCCCTGTAGCGCTTCCCCTCAGCTCTACTGTCTCGGAAACGGGCGGATCTACGTCCCCCACCGCCTCTTCCTTACCGGTTGGTCTTCCATTGTGGCCTGATTTAGGATCCCAATCGCATCCTCTGTCGAGCAAACTGTTTCATTTACCCTTGGCTTCTCCAATTGCAAGTGACAACAGAATTATCCGGCCCACAGCCACCGTGCCGTCAACTTTGGCGAGAATAGACGAGGCAGTGGAGCTCTCTAACCTGAGCCTCAGCATCGGGCCCCCTTCCGCCGAGCCTTCTCCTCTCTCTCTCAAGCTGGATCAACCATCGAGGCCTTCGGCATTTCACTCCAGTCCATCCATGACCAGTAGCAGCATCGGTTCGAATGGCAGCTTGAACAGTGCCATCAGCGTTGTCTAGGAGCTCAAATTGTGTTTGTTGAGCAGCAATCCTTGTACAGAACATCCATTCGGTCTGGGAGGTGATCGAGCAGGTCGCGGAGAATAATCAACAGCTGCAGGGAGAAGGGTTGGAATTTCATACGATTTGTCATGTCTCCCTAGTTTCGTAGCAGGCTTCGGACAAATCTGTGCAATGGGTAGTAGGGAATTGGGTTTTCTCTCTCCAAGCCCTATCCCCTTCGGAGGCTCTGTCTAATCCTTATCCGGCGGGCCGATTGAACCTACTCATATGTTTCTGAATGATGAAGCCAACCTCCGCGAAATTCACCAACCATGATGTTAATTTTGCTTTCCATTGTAAAATATGTCTCAGGTCGGAGAAGCTCCTGGAATGTACCTGGATTGCGTGCGTAGGTTAAGTGTAGATTATAGAAGCGTAATTGACCTGTATGAAGCACCATATTCAACGACCACAAGCACGAACGTTTGCGTGTAGCTTGTAATGACATTGACCCGGAAACTTAGACATCCAGTTCTCATGTGGAATATGCTTTGCACCGAGGGATGGCCTGATTACGTTTTCACCCAGAATATGACCGGCAGAGTTCCTGAAAGGGAAACATCTTCTTTCAATCTTTCCGCCTCTATCTCGATTGCAAGCAACAAGAGCAGTGCTGATTCTGCTGAATAGTTTTTCTGATACTTTGGGGGGGTGCATGATGATGGCTGCATCAAAAGAAGCACGACCTTGACGTCGCTGCACTTTAGTAGACATATGATACGCGGTTCTGTGGACACAAGTTGAGAAAGCTGTATTGGTAGCTGCTGGCAGCAATTCCTTCTAAATCTTTGAATCTCTTTTGTCCCCTTTGGCCTGGCATAAGGGATGGCACGCGCAAAAAGCTCTTTTGATAGATTGTCGCGTACATATAGATATGCTTTGGAAGCATTCCTTTCAAGGCAAATCGTAGAAACAGATCACTGTGCACAACCCGTCATCAAAGGGCTCAACATTAAATAGCAGAAAATGTCTTGTCTACAAGCGCACTTTGCTAGAAGCACTAGATTCCTTTGCTTATGAAGATTTTTTGTATTGAAAAATGCTGCAATTGACGGCAATGCATGCACCTATGAACGAGAACATTACCGATGAGAAATCGAAATGTCAGCGCTTACACAAACTACAGCAAACGGGTCGTGGAATTCTAAGAAAGAACATAAGGTGGAATCCATGTAATGAAGTATAAAATGATTCTCCTATGCGAGAATGTCACCCACACCAAGCCATCCAACATGTCCTTTGTCTTGATAGAGTAACGAAGATTAGGCATATGGAGGTAGCTAGTTTTCCTAAGAAGCTTATCTATTTCTCAAACTTTACGCCCCAAAAGCTATCGTCCTTATAGACTAAACGAAAGGGGCACATGTAGTTTAAATACGATGGTAGAGTCCCAATACGCTTTCAAAAGGACTTTTATAAAAAATCTCATATCCATATCCACTAAGCTATGAAGAAATAGCACTTATAGTTGAATGCAAGTTGGATAAATTCCTATCTTGCAAAAATTGGGAGGGAGAGTCTCTCGAAATAGGGACATTGTAGAAAGTTCTTGCAGAAGAGTTTGTAAGGTAATGGAGAGCACAGCAATGGAGTTACGACTTAAGTGAAAAGTTACAAGAATCGTTTAAACAAAATTTAAAAAAACAAGTGGACTCCCACTACACGTGATTACCTCTTTTTCGATGCTTTTTTGATAGAAAATGCATTGAAAAAAATTGTTTAACTCTGGAAAGTGATGCAGTTAGCATCCATGAAATAGCAACGAGATTAGAATCGTAAATGACGTCGATATTTCCTTGGATAAATGATATGTCGAGAGAAATAGCAACATTATTATCAACGGTATTTTCGACGCTTACCAAACTTTTTCCAAGCCTGTTTTGATGCTGATTTCAACGCTAATATCAACTCTGATAAATTATTTTTGATGGTAATATCAACGGTAATATTGACTTTGGTAAAAAATCTCGAAGCTGCTTCGATGACAATATCGATGCTTTTCTTTATGCGCGAATTTTTTTAAGGGCAAATAAGGGCTTTGCCAAGCCCTAATCTGTGCTTTTGTATAAAAATTTATATTACACTGTAGTGGCCTTCATATTGCTTACATTGTTTAAATCTCATTTCAATAGAACATTTTTCTATACATCCTATATACAAGGTTCTAGTTCGAGTCGTTGCCACTACTCCCATCATCTTCATCTTCGCCCTTGTCGTCATATCCCCTCTTCTTGCTTCTCCACCTTCTCGTTCCTCTTGGCAGCGAGCTTGATCTAAATATTCATCTCCATCCTCCTATTCAACCAGCACACATGTTAGAGGTTAGTATATCTTTTAGTTGTTCAATTCTAGAATTTGAAAATAAATGAGTGTAGTTAGGGCTTACTTTAAGCAAGGGGACAAATTCTCCTCTCTTTACAAACAAGTCCACAAAATATAAGGTATGTACCTTGAAAAGTATGCAAGATTTTAAGATTTGTACATATTTTGGAGGAGGGGGGGGGGATAGAACAAAAATAACACTAAAATATGAAAACCCATCTCCTTTCAAATTAATGTAACTTTCTCATGCGTTACCCAAATTTCAAGGTGTAAAGACATATTTGAAGCTCTTTTAGTGTAGAACACAAGCATGTTAATTCTACTCATGGCATATTGTTAAATTCATCTCATACTCAAGATTTTGATAGGTTTCCTTACTAAAGGGAGTTGGCGCCCTAGGGACACTAACTATACCATATCCAAAGTGTCTACATCGACCCTCTCTCTCTCTCTCTCTCTCTCTCCCCCTAGCTCCATCATGGGTGGTACCTTAGGAGATCTCTATGGAGGTAGGCAGGCTCAACACACACTGTCTCTCCTTCTCAAACTCATACAGGAGTCTTTTTCCACCAATGGGATTGAACCATGCAATAATTTGCATACTACTACCTGAGGTAATAGTATCAAAGGGTCGCTCTTTACCCCCTCCACTCGATCCTCTACTTGCCATCCTTCACGGAATTAAACCAAACATAACCATGCAAATTTAGAATGCAAGGGGAAGGGATAATGTAAGGGGAAGCAAATATGCATTCTAATTTAAACAAAAGAGAAGGGGAAGGGGAAATTGATGCATTCAATTTAAGCATGCATTGTATTTGAAACAAGGGGAAGGGGAGGGGAAAATGGGAGGGGAGTAAAAATGAAACAAGGGGAAGGGGAAGGGAAAATGGAAGGGGGAGGGAAAAGCAAACATGCCTTCAATTAAAACTCACATTCTAATTTAAACAAGGGGAGGAAGAAGGAAAAAGGAAAAGGAAGGGGAAGGGAAAGGGAAAATGGAATGAGAAGGGCAAAGCAAACATGCTTTCTAATTCAATTAAGGGGAAGGGGAAGGGAAAACAGATGCATTCAATTTAAACATGTATTCTATTTGAAAATAGGGGAGGGGGAGCGGAAGGGAGAGGGAGAGGGAGAGGGGGAGGGGAATATGAGAGAAGAAGGGAAAAGGGGAAGGGAAAGAGAAGGAAAAAGGAAAAAGGGAAGGAGAAGGGGAAAGGAAGAGCGAATGGGAAGGGCAAACCCAACATGCATTCTAATTTAAACAAGGGGAAGGGAAAGGGAAAACGGTTGCATTCAATTTAAACATGAATTCTATTTGAAACAAGGGAAAGGGGAGAGGGAAATAGAATGGGAGGGGGAAATTGAAGGGGAAGGGAAAAGGGAAAAGGAAAGAGAAGGAAAAAAGGGAAAGGGTATGAAAAGGAGAAGAAAAAGGGAAAGAGAACAAGCTCAACATATTAGAGGGTCTACAAATGCATGTCTAATTTTCCTTCTCATTGCAAAAATAATTTCCATTAGTTATTGATATATATAAATACGGGTGGATATCATCAAAAGAGATCAAAAAATCATCCATTCTGAAAATGGGACTTCTCAAATTTCTCCACAATTTTAAAGACAAAAGGTGTTCACTTTTTGCTGCATGGAGACACTCATTTTCTTCTGCTTTCCCTTCCCTTGTTTGATCTCTCCTACAACTCGTGGCTCATTGCTATCATCCCAAAGTCGAGGCATGTCTGGCATGAGTTGTACAAGAAACTCCGTAATGTAAAACATTGACTCTTGTAGTAGCCAGTCTAGTATGCCATGCTTCCCTTTGGTCTAGCGTTTAATCTTGCATACCCTTTCAACACCTTCATAAACCGTTCTAAGAAAAACATCCATCGGCTATGCACAGTGCCTGCATATGCCACTTCATCTGCTACGTGCACGAGCAGATGCAATTGGATATCCATGATACTTGTTGCAGATGCCTTTTCAATCAAACATACTAGCTAAATGCACCATTGATTGGTTAGAAGACGTTCTTGAAGCTACTAGTCAAAGAGGGGATATTGTGACAAGTAGGGAGGAGGAATTTACATGGGGTTGTGATCTAAAGATATATAATCATGTTGCTTTTATTTACATTTGGCTGTAAACTGTGTGTACAAACTAAGAAGAATCCATTACCTTTGCAATACCATTCATTCAATGCAATGTGGAAATAATATGGTAATCACTATCCAATAGAGAAATTTGATGTAAGACAACACATTTGATCGAGGAGTCAAGGCCATTTTTTTGCAAGAGAGTCGAGCTAGTGTAAGGGATACGAATCTCATCCCAAGCAAAATGGATTATGTTGGAACATACGAAATATTTTGCAAGTGAGTTTTAGAAAATTTGTAGTATTTATATTTGATGTAAAATGGTTCAAAGTCATCTGCAGAGGTTCTCAAGCTACAGTCAAGAAGGATCCACGTGGGTTTTTTGCCACTGACTCAGTAAAAAATTGGGATGACCTTAGCAACACATTTGTGCTACCCATGCAGTACGAGCAAGTAAGCATTTCCTTATATGAATATCATTTTCCCTGCAAAATTCATTAAATTTTGGATGAACATATCATGGATTTTTGTTTTAGGTGGTCTTTCAACCCGATCGAGTGGAACCAATGGTGATTTGTGATTCAAGTGGCACCTAGAAACCAACATGTATTTGAAGATGTGAAAGTAGAGAATGAAATGAAAGATTAAGAAATAGATGGGTTGGAAGCTAGCACTTGCAATACCCCTTCTATGAGAGTTTTTGAAAGTGAAGATTGTTAGAGTTACTCAGAGGGTTTCTCAGACACTAATTTTGGAGACCTCGGTCTACATGTTGAAGATGTGCAAGACCTAGCCATGGATGATCGAGAGGATGAGCTGCATCAAATTCATAATGAAGATTCTAATGACACTTCAATTGATCAAAGGACGGAGGACAACATTGATACAATATAGTTTGGATGTGAAACATTTGAATTTGACTTAATTTTTGCGAGGTTTAGGTAGGGTGAAACCCCACACTACCCAAATTTAGGCATGTTTGAATATTGATGCATTTTCCAATGCTGTATATTTTTCCTAAAATAGTTTCAATGCTAATATCGATTCTTTTTCCACCCTACATACTATTATCAATGCTAATATTGATGGAAATTCCAATGTTATGTTTTTTTGGCACAAATATTGAAGGAAAACTTTTACACTAAGAATAGCATCAAAAAAGGGGCTAATGGTAGTAGTGTCCTAGACTTTTACAATGATCAACCCTAATATCTACACTCCTATCCCATCACTAATCCTCTAATTTTTCTTCTTTGTGGATTCAAACTAAGGGAATGTGCTCTATTTTACATAGTACTTCTTCTTTATGGATTCATTTCTAGAGGTCTTAAATTAATAAGATAAATATTTTCTCTAATTATGCTTCATAAAAGGTTTTTGCTAGCTTTGAAACTAGTAATATGTACACATAACTTTAAAGACAATTGAAGAGGATTGAATGTGTGCATAATATAATAACCAAAGTGAAAAATAAGTGGAGCAAAATAGTTTTTTTTTTTCATATATGTTGCACTCATTCATGAATTTATTGGATACCCTATCTAAAGGAAGAATGTAAAAATAGGAAGATGGGTGAGAGACTACACAAGCCACAACTAGTGAAGAGCCCAATTTCCCTTGAAAGTATTAGGGTATTTATTAAACTAGCAACAAGGAACTAGTAAATGAGGGATTAGATAGGTCCCCCCAATTGAAAAGAATTCAAAAATATATAAATTAGTGGAAAACCTAGTAGGGGAGGGGTGGGAAATCAAGAGGGGAAAGGGGGAGAGGTGGGGAGTAAAGAGCAGAATTGACATCCCTCTATTATAATGGAGAATCCATTGCCCCCTTTATTTATAATAGAAAGAAAACCCTTTTAACATTCGTTTCACAATATCTTCATGTAGCCTGGTGCAAAGACCTCGTGAGTGGGTAAAGGACATCTTGAGTTCAAGCCCCACCTTTACATGAAATTGAGTTCAAGTTCCTCCTTTACATGGAATTTTGAAGCTATCTCTTTGACCATAGCTTAATCTTCCTATCTCCACGTTTTTACCAAATAAATCAATGGAGTTCCTCCATTAAAAACTAGAGGCCCTTCAATTACATTCCTCCTTAGGTTGAGTGACATGTATGGGATAGTTTGTTCAGACTTAGGGCCTTTAAAACATTTAGATGGGAAAAATAGATGACTGAAATCATTCGAGGAATTAGGGAGAGCTATCAAGGCTGTGTGTAATTACAAGGTAGTTGTTTCAATAATACCTAAATAGTATTGCTAGGACTAACAAAGCTTGAATTTGATGCCATCGTTTGAAGATTATGGTAATGTGTCCAACATTTTCAATCTCTAGTTTCTCCCTCATGGTAGGCTAGCAGGTCCATTATTTGGATATGCTATGTTGTGTAGGATCCTTAGCACCAATTAGTTAGTGATCCTTAGAGTAGATCGTATCATTGCTACTTAATGTGCCTACTTTCACTAAGTGTCTTTCCAGATTTTGAGGTTTAAATCACCTAAAGGAAATATATTGTTCTAGAATAATGAATCTATTTGCTAGTAGGATAGGGCCACATGTAAGGAGAGGAAAGGTTAATAAAAAGAGGGATGCAAGAGGCATATCATAGCCACTTAGCTCTAACTACCTCGACTCTCGAGCCGTTCACCTCAACTCGGCAATGTGACTCAACTGCAAGCTAGCACAGGGTTGTTCTTATCTATATGGCGCCTGGTCCATTCCATTGCCATGGTCTTCACTTCAAGCTCTAGCTCTAAATTGCTTGGCACTGCCAACTCTAGTTTCCTGCATTTTTTCTTTTAGTTCAGTCTCGTTTTCACTTCAAAGATTCAAGGGTTCAAAGGTTTAGCTCGTCCCTAAGCCCAAGGCCCCATCTCAACCTAGGGGTTAGTCCTAGTAGGTGGCGTGCCTGTGCCTAATCCATGTAGGCCACCGTGGGATTTTCCAAGACCTTTGCATCAACTCCATCCAACAAGGTCTCGTACTCAACCATTATAGCCTTCTCATTGCCCTCCCCCTATACAAAGATGACTTAAAAGGACAAGATCATTTTAGACCCATAGGAGCATATCTATTACCTACAATAGGAAATACGAGAGCTCAAGCTCCAACTTGTAGATCTTGGAAGGAAGGTACAGGACGTGGAGAGAAATGAAAAATAGGGATTATGGAAGAATCATTATATAGATACATAATATCTCCAGCAGGACCACAGTTTGTCTCCATGATTAAGGAGATGATCACTAATCAAGTAAGTTCTATCAAAGAAGAGATGATTATTGATGCTAGTTACAAAGTAAATAAAGT
Source organism: Dipteris shenzhenensis (assembly GCF_047967505.1). Classification (NCBI taxonomy): domain Eukaryota; kingdom Viridiplantae; phylum Streptophyta; class Polypodiopsida; order Gleicheniales; family Dipteridaceae; genus Dipteris; species Dipteris shenzhenensis. The sequence goes on from NC_141625.1 coordinate 10,617,704, forward strand.
CAATCCCTATATGGAAGTCTTCATGATGGTTTAAAAGATGGTTGTCTTCATGATGATGAGGAGAAAGACATACTACATGACATAATCATAATTTTTTTAAAGGAAGTATCACAAGTTGAATGGGACAAAAATGATATATGCAATATCAATCAAAATTACACACGAGCACAAGTCTATTTCAAAGGGAGGGCAGCACGAGTTAAGATATACACAAGCTAAAGGGTATTAAGATCTAGATATCTAAGGAGCTCACTCCAATCTAGCTCAAACAAAGAATAGTGAACTCACCAAGGTATAGAAAGCACGCAAAGTAAGAAAATGATCAATTTATTGAGATGGGCAAGGCCTAATTAGGGACTTCAAATCCAAAACCAAAGGCAAAGAGCCTTAAACTGATGTTATAAAAGTATCTTATGATAGTATTAGAATGTAGTTATGCCCTATAACAACTCAAGAGGAGTAAAGCTTTGTGCACTCACTCAACTCTCTAGTTATCCAGACGTAGTAAGTCACTTTTTGATATATTTAGTTTGTCTCATAGACCCATGAGGTCTTTTGATCTTTCTCTCTCTCTCTCTCATTATCACTCAGCCCACTCACTTGCTCAATTCCAAAAACTCTCACTCAACCCGCTCATCTCCAACTATCTCATAGTCTACTCAATCTTTCAGCTCCAAAATCTCTCTCACAGTCCGCTCATCGTTCAACTCACTCCATCACAACCAATTTAGCTCGCTCCCAACCACCTCCAAAGTTGTCCACCACAGTTTTGTTCAGCCTCTCACTCCTAGATGCCTCCAAAATCATCCGCCACCGTTCCAAAGTTCGCCCATTTGTTCATAAAAAGTAATAGTTGTTTATCAAAGTTCTAAGGTCCCAAGGTTTAGGCCACAATTCAACTGGATATTACCTCTTTTCAACTCACTTTACCTTTGTTCATAGGTTTAGTTCAGTCCACTCCCCCTTAACCCTGAGTTGGGTTGAACCCCAAGCCCAAAATGGGGGTTAGTTCTAGCAAGGGGGTGCCCAATCTACACAAGCCACCATGGAATTTCCCAAGTTTAACACCTTTTCCTTGACTCCAACCTGCAAGGTCTCTAATTTGACCATTTCAACCCTTCCATCACCTTTCCCCTATGCCAAAGATTCAAAATCAAAGGATAATTTCAAACCTCATAGGAGCAGATATATTACCTGCAGTGGGAAATATGGGAACTCAACTCCAACTTGCATCTCTTAGAAGGAAGATACAGGACATGGAGAACATTGGAAAACAAAAAATTGTGGCAGAAGTACCATGCAAATGGATTGTATCTCCACCAGTACCACAATTGGTCTTAACGGTTAATGGGATGATCACTAATCAAGTAAGTTCTATCAAAGAAGAGATGATATTGTTGCTAGCAACAAAGTAAATAAAGCTTATATTTATATGGATTCCAAAGTCAAAGACCACAAATCTACAATGAAAAATAAAATGATCTTATGCAATGGGGGTTGAACAATGGTTGCCTCATGATGATGAGGAGAAAGACATATATTATATAATCATGTGCCTTAAGTAGGAAGTTTCAAAAGTTGAATTGGATGTAAATGATATATACATCATTCAAAATGGCACATAAGTACATGTCTACTTCAGATGGAGGGGAGCAAGAGTTAAGATCGTCAAATAAACACATAAACTGAAGGATAAAGAGATTTGGGTATTTGAGGAGCTCACCACGATTCAGCTCAAACAAAGAATAGTGAACTCAGCAAAGTCAAGGAAGCATAAGCAAGAAAATGGGTAGTTTATCGAGATGGGAAAGAATTAATTAGAGACTCTAAATCCAAGCCTAGACTCTCAGTCTTAAACTGATGTTAAAAAGGCCACCTTATAGTAGTATCAAAATGTAGTTATGCCCTATAATAACTCAGGAGGTGCTAGCTTTGTATAGTCCCTCGACTGTCTAGTTATCTAGATGTCGTAAATCACTTTTGGTTTGTTTTAATTTGTCTCATAGACCCTTGAGGCCTTTTGCATATGTTAATCTCTCTTCTCTCTCTCTCTTTCTCTAGTGTTAAGGGGAAGAGTATTTTGAGATAAGAGATAGAAGGGGATTTTAGGATTTTGAAGAATTTTTAGGGCTGAAAATGCAATTGATGAACTAGAATACAAGTAAAGGCAAGGGTGCGAGAGGAGTGGGAGGGAGTAGGGAGCATTCCTACCATACTTGCTGATGCAACACCTATCTAGTTGATGGACTACACCACACTTACTCTCTCTCTTACAAACCTTTTCTTGCTTTGGTTTCGTGCATTATTATAGACTTTGTGCTCTCTACATGGGCTTAGGGATGGGCTTGTATCCCAACATCGAGCCCAATGTAGGCACTTTGTGGTGGTCCTTTGGGTTGCCTCAAAGAAACTCTAAGAAGGACTATGATTTGCTGCCCATTTGTTGCTTGCATGGCAACCTCACCCCTTCCCCCTGTAGGTTCATGTGCAATTTTTTGCCCATGTGGAAACCATTTATTGCCTCCATGGTAGCCTCACCCCTTCCCCATATAGATTCATGTACCCACAAGTATTTTGAGGTGTTAACCCTTTAGCTCTTCTCACTTGGGGGCTCGTATGTGGGGTATTGACCAATATCTCCAATAGGATTGAAATCCTCCAAGAAAGGCATGGAGCTAGTCAGCTCTAGTTTGCAGGTGGACTTAGTCCAACCAACTTAGAGTAGGCCTAATAGCTCTAGTTTGCAAGTGGGCTTAGTCCAACCAACCTAGAGTAGGCCTAGCTACTCTAGTTTGCTAGTGGACTTAGTCCAACCAACCTAGAGTAGGCCATATTACTGTAGTTTGCAAGTGGACTTAGTCCAACTAGTCCAACCAACCTAGAGCAGACCCGATATCTCCAATAGGACTGAAATCCTCCAAGAAAGGCCTAGTTGCAAGTGGACTTAGTGCAACCAACCTAGAGTAGTAGGCTTAGAGGAGTCCAACCAACCTAGAATAGGCCTAGTTTGCAAGTGGACTTAGTACAACCAACCTAGAGTAGGCCTAACGACTCCAATCTAGATTGTGTCTTGCTTACTACGGTGGTGGACTTGGAAGCACTTAGAAGCAAGCTCCTAAAAACAAGGCCTAGCCCAAAAAGGAACTACATGCAACACTCAGTCACTCACATGATTGGCTACTAACTTTTAGTACACAGACTACCTTCACTTGTACTCTACATGTGACTAAATGTAGATCACTCCCATGACCCTAAATTAGGTGGTACAAGCCCAAAATGAGTTACCTATTTTATATCTGCCACATGCATATCTTTCTAGCCCATGCATGTGCCTAAAATTAGGGCATGCATGAAACTTACTATACTTATGACACTAAACCCAAAGTAGAATATGCTTCCAAATCAAGGCAAAGGCTTGCATACAACTGCAAGCAACAATTCATCCATTGTATGCAACAATCATTAGCACGCACATGTGCATCCATGCTATTTCTAGCACATGCACAACTTTTACTTGAAGCCTCTTCCTAGAAGCTCTCTGCTCATCCAAAATTGATTGGAATAGTAGCTTACTACTTTGTTGAACTATAACAACTTCTCTGACCTGCACATTTGAATCCTTCTGGTTTTGTTACATCCTTCCAAAACCACATGAACAATCCAAGTATGAAGATTATTTAGATTTGTGGCTTCTTCTTCCTATCCTAGCTTTCAAGATAGCTTCTATTGCAATTTCTATCCAACCAAGCCTTGAGAGAAGCACCCTTAAGAAACCTTCTATACCACATGCATTCAAGGGGTGTCTATTAGAACTAAAATTTCCCTCCCAATATAACCAGCCCTCTTTACTTATGGACTAACACATTCTTTTGTAAAGTTCAAACTTACAACCTCTCCTATTAAAATTTTCATGAATTTGAATAGGAAAACCACTCCTTTTGAATGCACATGATGTAGCATTAATATTATGATAACTTACATGGTTAAAGAGGGAATGTGTCAACCACCCAAAATATAACCATGCATTTGAATCAGATGGGACCAAAGACAATGAACCTTTGAAGTAGCTGTTGCTCAAACCATTGTCAAAATAAAGGTAAAATAAAATCACATCAATAGACATAGCTCTCATTGTAACCTCCATCAACTAAGTAGACTTACCCCACCCTTCTTGATAGGCATTAAAGAAGTGCAATTTTTTCCAATATAAAGCAACTTATCTTTCACTTTGGAAAATTCAGTGGAATCATTTTTTATTTTTCTCTCTAATGAAGAACAATGCCTAGTGTGGTCTTTTCTCTTTGTCTTATTCCTACCACCACATGCATAAGATACTGACATCACAAGTGCATCTTTGCATATCCTAGACATCGTGGTGATGTCATAGTTGGTTGTAGATTGAAAAGAATCATCCATAGAGTACATTGTTGTGGAAGGCTTCATTTTTATACATTGTGGAAGTCTTAGAATGAGTCATAATCCAGAAACTATCAGGAGAGCTAGAGAACTTCACGTATAGGTATGCACCAAGAGTTTTCCCTCCCATGCTCAACTAGCATAGATGAAATAGGCCTTAAAGCTCACTTGATTTTAATAGGCATATTGATGTTGAATTTCAAACCCACCTATGCGACAAGTGTCTTGCCCAATTTTGTTTTTCCATTTTTTGGAGCAATTGTGGGTTCCATCCCATAAGTAATTGTGGGTTCCCTCCCATAAGTACATCTCAACTAGAGTGCTGAATGGGTGTGATTTTTGGCGAGCATATGTGAAAAATAGCAAGCGAACTCTCTCTCTCTCTCTCTCTCTCTCTCTCTCTCTCTCTCTCTCTCGCACCAAATCCATAGCATCATTATGATGAGGGCACTCATTTTTCAAAACCTTTTGTCTACACTTCTCTCTCTCTCTCTCTCTCTCTCTCTCTCTTTCTCTAGATCATGGTTTTGCAATTATGTTTAGATAATTTAGTATTTCTCTCTCTAGATCATGATTTTGCAAGTATGTCTAGATAGGTTCTAGAGCTTTTTTTGGCTATTTGTATCTATTAGATCCATCAAATATATCTTGAAGCTTAAGGTATTATGAGCAAAACTTGTGCTGGTAGTCCACCAACACAAAGACCACATATTGGTTGCTCTTAAGTATGTTTTTGACCCTCTCTTTTTTGCATCATTGATGGAAGCAAAGATCATCCTTAAAATTGATGTTGGTTTCATCCTCCACATGACATGTTGGAGGCCATGATTGGTTTTAAAACCGATCTCAAACTTTCATCATCTGGCATGAGAGATTAAGATCAGTTTTAAAACTGATCTCAAACTTTCATCCTTCATGCAACCTTGAACTTTTATCCTCCACCACACATAAGACTTCATGATTGATGTTAAACTTTACCATGGTTGAGAGACAAAGATTGGTTTTAAAACTGATCTTGGCTTGAACCTTCACATGATATGATGGAGACCATGATCGGTTTTAAAAACAAACTCAAATTCTCTTCCCCCATTCGGCTTCCAACATGAAGATCAGTTTTAAAATCAATCTTGATCAATGATCCTCCAACTCACCTAATATTCCAAGATCGGTTTTAACAAAAATTTAATCTTTTCCATGAAGAGAGACCATCATCATTTTAAAACCAATCTTGGCTTCATCCTTCATATGACAGTGGGGTTCGAGATCGGTTTAAAAATCGATTTGGACATGAGAGATCAAGATCCAGATCAGTTTTAAAAATTCAACCTCCATTGTGCATGCGTGACCACGATCTATTTTAAATGTGATCTTCTACTTTAATCCTTAACAAGCATTCTGTACCAAATTAGTTTCAAAACTGTTCTTGATAGCTCATCAATCATAGGACAAGAGAGACCAAGATTAGTCTTGAAAATTATCTTAAACTTTCATCCTTAGTCGGGCATGAGGGATGAAGATCGAGATGAAGATTGGTTTTAAAACCAATCTTGAACTCTTGTCATCCATCGTGCATAAGAGATCAAGATTGGTTTTAAAACCGATCTGAAACTCTCATCCTAAATTAGGAATGGGAGACAAAGATCAATTTTGAAACCACCAATAAACTTCCATCCTTCATGAGGCATGAGAGATTAAGATCGGTTTTTAAACCGATCTTGAACTTTTATCATCCACCATGCATGACAGTTCAAATCAGTTTTAAAATCGATCTTGAACTTTCATCCTCCATCGGGCATGAGAGACAAAGATCGGCTTTCAAACCAATCTTGTACTTTTGGCTCCCAATTAGCATGTCAACGAAGAGAGAGAGAGAGAGAGAGAGAGAGATGAATTATATAAGATGATGATGTTGGAAACATGAACATTTTGTATGCACTCACTTAGAGAGAGAGAGAGAGAGATGAATTATATAAGATGATGATGTTGGACACAATGTCATGAACATTCTGTAGGCAATATGCTCAACATTGGTGATATGGTGGAGCTTAGTATTAGTGGCACTATTGTTGCACACGGTACAATATTCAACAATGATGTAGGTGGCTTGTGTTAGGGTGTGTAAATTGGGTCTTCATGTGTATCTGTGTCAGTCGTGATGTTTGTTTTGATGCCAACATTGCACTTCCTTTTCCAACAATGGATACATGCAAACTTAGAGATGCAGTGGGAAGCACTATTAGGATATGGAATGTTGTGAATGGAAAGAAGTCTACAAAAGAAAAAGCTAATTGGTTGATAAAAAACAAGAAGGCTCTTGCTATCATAGCTTTGGGATTAAGTGGCTCATACTTTCACCACATTGATGAAGGGAAGTGCTTCAAATATATCTTGTTCCTTTGCCTACAGTTGGAAAAGGGAATGTGTTATTCCATGAAGAATACTATGTCTTGCATTTGATCTCACAAAAAAAGATGGTTCTACTGACTGCATCGACTGGAGCAGCCGTGATATAGTTAAGCAGTATTTCCACAACAGTACACTACCAATTCAAGGTTCCTATTCACAGTAATCAATACCCATTGTCCATCCACAAGATTGATGAGCGGCACAATGCTATCAAGGAAGCTGATGCAATTATCATTGATGAGATGCCCATGTTAACAAGGATGACTTTTGATCTGGTGGATCGACAAATAGTAAACGACGCCAACGGCACATTGCTTGACCCATTTAAGCAAAAGTTATTGATACTATTTGGCGACCTAGCCCAACTACCCCTAGTGGAAGCATCATGCAGAATTATGTGCTCCATTCCATCTAACATCGTCATCGCACTGGGCACATGTAAAGATGTATCATCCTCCAATCCATTAGACAAAGAAAGCCTATGGAGCTAGAGATCACTAAACGCCTTAGCCAATGCATCATTAATGAAGAAGAGGCTCTTCGATTCATTGATAGAAAAACCACCACTATATGCATAGATAGAGTAGATGTGCGTGCATACAATGACGTGTTGATAGAAAAATTTCATCCACCAGAGTCGGTTGTTCATATCCGTCCACACAAATGCTACTAACAAACCATCACTACATGAATGGATGAATGATAGTACTTGCTATGAGGTTAGCAAAATTAGCATCGGAGTAAGGGTGATGATCATAGAAAGCATTGATCTCACCATCACTGCTGCGAATGGAGCAACATGCAAGATTCATGAAATTAGTATGTCTACAACGGGCATGATAATCGGAATTACTGTCATCATCGATACAACTAAAGCAACAATTACAATACCCCGTTATAAACATCAACGAAAGGCTGTGAATGGCACATGATACGACAAATCAACATTTCCTTTAACACTCGCATATGCAATCACGGGTAACAAATCGCAAGGTGCAATGATCTCAAACAAAGTGTTGCTCATTTTTCGTGAAGCGTTTGCACCAGGCCTTGGATACGTGATGCTATCCCATGTAACTAAGAGATCAAAGTTGTGAATCCTTGGATTTCCACATCCAAACTACTTTACTCCAATGCCACTAGATACTATGATAGGAATCTTGGTGATACAATAGACATTCATATTTGCATTGCAAAAAATATACACATCTCTCCACTTCTAGGATTCCCTCTAATAAGCCGAACTTAATCTTTTAATGATTGTTTCTTTTATCTTTTTGTCTGCAACATTCAGTTGTTGTCGGTGGATCAAAATTTGTAAACAAAAAAGGCACATGGATACAAACAAGGTACGAATTAGCACCCCCCTCCTAAAAAAAAATTTGCAGAAGCACTTTGCTCATTTTTGCACTTACGATTAAACTCTATTATAGTGTTTGAGATGTAAAAAAAGAACACGAAAACTAGCACGCTTGTGTGGCAGCCAAGAAGACTCAGTATCTAACCAACAAGCCAAATGTGTTTGGCCAATGTTATAGGCCACCGACCATCTATGTACATCAATGGATTCAACAAATTACAAGGAGCTTCATGAGTATATGGACACTTGCCATGACCAACAGGTAGCCAGATAGGAATCAAAAGGCATCAGATATGCAAATGATATGTTGCATTTAACATTCCTACATAAATTGCATAGATTCATTCCACCATTTCTTAATATCAGTCATAAAAATACACACTATAAAACCCAATTGAACACATCTTGTGATCATGATAGGCCTTTTGGAAGAGGTTTCTTTTTGAACTCGAGATTGAATTTGATGAGTTGAAAGAACCACTTGATAACATCAAAGCTTAGAAACTGCTAGATGAAAAAACAAATGGCATATCCGTATATACGTATGAGTTACTGTGATTTGGATACAATGTGTCTTTAGATTTAGTGAAGGAAAAAACAAGACATCAAGGCAATGCAGTATTAGAACAATGCATGAAACAATACAAGCATACACACAATGCCACGATCCCCCTTGTCACAAGCGAGAAGGTCACTTACTTTTTCAATAAGCCACTTTATGACCAAGGATTTGGTGCAGATACAGATCCATTCATATCTTCAGAAGCAAACCATGGCAAGTAAATGAAAAGCGTTGCTTCTTTCATGTAGTACATAGTTATTTGATGCCTCACTCATGCTTGCATCTACTATTTTCTTGGTAGAAAAAACACACCAGTAGAACAACAGGGACAACAAAGAAGAGCCAGCAACGAAGTGCCAATGCAAACAAATGAACCGAAGCACATAGTTTATAGCAAATGTGCATTCGATTGGTAGACAATCTATAGGATACACGACAAACCTCTCGAGAAGGATTGCCCAACATAGGAAGAACCCATTGATAAAGATGGCGATCAAATTTGCTACTCATTAACCATTCGATGAGAATTTTGAAGTGAAAATTTTGGACACTTCAAAAAATGTAGACTAAGCTCACACATTAGAGAAAACACCACCATAGGACCATTAGGATACAATACTCTCGACGGCCCCCCACAAGGTCTCGAAAGTATTATTTTTTGAAAAGAAGAAAACTACTATAAATAAATGGATGTATCTTGTTTTGGACCTTCGCCTCAATTTTTGCATTGTTTTCGATCTATAATTTAAAGTCCGTTTATGTCTTCATGTGATAGTACTGAATTCAATTTTCTACATGTTCTATACATTTGTTATTGAAGAGATAAAGTCCGTTTATCTCTTCATGTGACTAGTAACGAATTAAAATTTTTGGCATGTTCGCTACGTCTGCTCTTATTCCACCCAACCCAAGTATACTATAATTCAAAGCTCGTTTATCTCTTCACGTGACAACTAACAAGTTCAATTCCCTACGTGTTCTATATATTTATTGCAAGTGCTTTCATGTGATTTTGTATGGAGTATTGTACTCAAAACATGCATATCTAGCGACATACATTAAAGAAACAATCCAATCAATGTGCTTTACAAGAACACTCGATATTCATAACACAAATGGTTAGTTTCATGATGCATTGAGTGGCGTACACAAACATGGTTCACTTCATTGTGTCTTATTCGAGCATCCTAGCCAAGCATATTAGTTCTTACTTGGACAAAAACCAACACGATTTTTTTTTTATAATAAGCACACTAGGTGTGTCATAGGTGTCCACAATTAGAGTATAGAAGAACAAGGTAGGGTCTGCACAAGCTAACACTCGATATTCATAACACAAATGGTTAGTTTCATGATGCATTGAGTGGCGTACACATACATGGTTCACTTCATTGTGTCTTATTCGAGCATCCTGGCCAAGCATATTAGTTCTTACTTGGACAAAAACCAACACGATTTTTTTTTATAATAAGCAAACTAGGTGTGTCATAGGTGTCCACAATTAGAGTATAGAAGAACAAGGTAGGGCCCCCCACAAGGTCTCGAAAGTATTATTTTTTGAAAAGAAGAAAACTACTATAAATAAATGGATGTATCTTGTTTTGGACCTTCGCCTCAATTTTTGCATTGTTTTCGATCTATAATTTAAAGTCCGTTTATGTCTTCATGTGATAGTACTGAATTCAATTTTCTACATGTTCTATACATTTGTTATTGAAGAGATAAAGTCCGTTTATCTCTTCATGTGACTAGTAACGAATTAAAATTTTTGGCATGTTCGCTACGTCTGCTCTTATTCCACCCAACCCAAGTATACTATAATTCAAAGCTCGTTTATCTCTTCACGTGACAACTAACAAGTTCAATTCCCTACGTGTTCTATATATTTATTGCAAGTGCTTTCATGTGATTTTGTATGGAGTATTGTACTCAAAACATGCATATCTAGCGACATACATTAAAGAAACAATCCAATCAATGTGCTTTACAAGAACACTCGATATTCATAACACAAATGGTTAGTTTCATGATGCATTGAGTGGCGTACACATACATGGTTCACTTCATTGTGTCTTATTCGAGCATCCTGGCCAAGCATATTAGTTCTTACTTGGACAAAAACCAACACGATTTTTTTTTTATAATAAGCACACTAGGTGTGTCATAGGTGTCCACAATTAGAGTATAGAAGAACAAGGTAGGGTCTGCACAAGCATGCCTATATTTTTTAAATTAAATCTATAAATCTTTGTACACAATAGAGTTCATACAAAATAAATAGTTTGCATTGTATAAAATATAATGGAAACTACAAATAATTTATTTTGCACAAAATAAATAGTTCATATCATACAAAATATATTTTGTATATATTTATTTCCTTTGATATATATTCCATGCAAAATATATTTAATATGAAATACACAAAATTTTGTGTATCCCTCGAATTCCATGACATGGCAAGATGCCATGTTAGAAAAGTTTACCTTCCTTCGTATTAAACAAGCAGTTTTTTCAATGGTTTGGAAACTTGAATTTCAGTAATGCAACTTAGAGTGTAAATTACCGGTAGCTAACAACATTGATAGAGCTAATCTCATATATCCTTGGGGTATGTAAGTGTGCTAGCCTATGGCAAAGCCAAAGGATTGGAGTGATTTAATCTCCTTGGCATAGATTGCATCACACCTCATCAAACGCACCAAGCTTTAGATCAACCATCGTCCTTACAGAAAATCCGACTTTCTCTACTAAAAGAAATGCATAGCAGAAACATTTGTGAAAATGGCCTCCAACAACATTACTATAGTTGTTGGTGCATTGTGAACCATAGTCTCTGCTCAGGAATCCTGATCTACACAAAACACGTTCATAAGAGGTAGGGCTCTCGCCAAGCCACATAATATAGCACATGCAATAGATCAACACTTTTGAAATAGAGCCAACTCTGTCCAATTACATGCTTGTTATTACAACTTTATTGCAAATTTTTCAAGTCACCCTCGTTAAACCAACCTTTGAATTACAAACCTTTGAGCATGGCATTGTCTTAAACTACATGTGAAACCCCTTCTACAAAAGCATCCTCATTAGCATGTGGAAAATCGTTACTGCATAATTTTGCTTTTGGATTGAGTGCTAAAGGAATGAAAAAATAGGAAGCCTTGCTTGACATTGTCCTTTTTAGAGTGTCCATAGCCAAGGTTTGTTCACGATCCTATTTCAAATCTATTCGAGCATCAATGTTTTCCAGGAGTGGATGCATCCATCTTGCACAAAGGAAACAAATATTCATTGCTATATACTTCAAGCAACAAAATACATCGGCCCACATATCGTTTATCAATACGCATGCTCAAATTGCAGGTCGACTTCTAATTTTGAGCCTCAAGAGCTAGCAAATTGAAGACTCTCTTAGCATCGTTGATACTAGGTGAGAATGATTGCATCCCTCCTGCACAAATGAAAACAAAACCTTCAAATTAATGGCCCCATATTAAAGTCTAGACACCATGCTTGCATTGTGAAACATATAAGAAGATGCTTCACCTATAAGTCTGTGGATGATCTTGAGAGTCAACCCTCTGGAGCCCAATCTTCGCACAACATAGTCCTGCACAAATAAAGCGATGAAACTGAATGTAAACTTGCCAAACAAATGCTTGATTCACGATAAAAACTTCCGCACAATTTACACGATGCCCTTGAACCCTTGCCATACGCATGTGTCATCATGAGTGCCTATACATGTGCATGCACACGCATGTGCGCATGCATGTGCACTATTTGTAACTTACAGTGGGTTCAAACGAACAAGTGCTCGCTTTAGCTAATGCCTAGCCTTGTATGAAACCGTGTCCAGTAGCATAGCAATCTACACAACCCACCCAGTTTACACAATGCCCTTGAACCCTTGCCATACGCATGTGTCATCATGAGTGCCTATACATGTGCATGCACATGCACGTGCGCATGCATGTGCACTATTTGTAACTTAAAGTGGGTTCAAACGAACAAGTGCTCGCTTTAGCTAAGGCCTAGCCTTGTATGAAAACCGTGTCCAGTAGCATAGCAATCTACACAACCCACCCAATCGTCCATAGCTGCACATATTTGCATGGACGTTGGTGAGTGTACATGATTTGATTGGTCTCTCATAGAGTGCTGGAAAGAGTGGCTAGGGGTGCCAAGCGGGACAAGAATCCTTGAAAGTCTACCATGAGTTGCCTCTCTAGCTCAATAGCTTGGTCCGGAATGTAACGACGAATTGTATGAATGCTTTCATCTAATTACATTCTGGTTATTGTGTTGGCATCCTCCAAAAGATGATATGAAGGGCTACCATTCGAGTTGGCCCAATAGGAGAGACGAGAGCCTAGACACTGACACAAAAGATTTGTGTTTGGCTCATGAAAGCTGCCCACTCCATGGCCACCTCCAATCGCTACATGATTGGCCCATTCCATCTCATGCAACCACTACACCAATCACACCTTGGTGACGTAAATTAGCGGTCTGATGATTGTGGGGTGGTGTGAATCACGACAAGCATCCTCCAATTCTATTTCCTTCTCCATGGGTGGGCGGGTGGTCCGAAACCACCCTTAGCCGATTGAGGGAGAGAGCAACCTCAGATAATGTGTGTGGATGATATGCGTAGAGAGAGAGATAGATAGAGAGAGAGAGAGAGAGGAAGAGAGAGAGAGAGAGAGAGAGAGAGAGAGAGAGAGAGAGAGAGAGAGAGAGAACAAACAATTCTTTGAAGTCAAGCCACAAGGCGGGTCTCATCAGACGTCGATCGTGTCAACACACCCCACTCCGTTTATACAAAGGAACGAGAGAACAATTCTTTAAAGTCAAGCCACAAGGCGGGGCTCATGAGACGTTGATCGTGTCGACACACCCAACAACAAGAGTCACTCCAATTATACAAAGGAACGCTAAGGCCACAAGTCACAGGATCATGTGAACACACCCAACAACAAGACCTGGATCATGTCTTACAACAACAAGACGTCTTAACACAACCAAGAACAAGAGTTCGTTCATATAAACCCAGATTTGAAGCTTTTCTCGCTTGCTTCTTTGCAGATTAATTTGGTTGCACAGATCGGGGCATGGCCGACCCCGGCATCCCTTCCCGTTACGTGAAGCTTTTCAAGGATCAGGAAGCTCCTTTAGAAGAGATCCGACCCGGAGAGCTCAACCAACCTGTCACTGTTCCCCAGGTTTGCCCACAGTAGATCCAGCAGTTGTGGACGGGGCTCTTGTTATGCCGCTTGTTTCCTTTTGCAAATTTAATCAAAATACTCACTCTTGATCGATATAGAGCTTGTAAGTTACATCGATCTGTCCCTCGATCACCACGACGAAATAAGCTCCTCTAAGTTTCTTTAGGATTAGTCGATCTCTCAACATCCGCACGTAGATTTGAAGGGTAATTCTTGGTGAATTGGTCAGTCATGTTTTATGGATGGCAGAATATTGATGGCTAGCCTTCCCTGGGTTCAAAGTAACGTGTACATTGCAACCTAACGGATCGGAGGATGTCGCTATTTGTCTCCGCTAAAGTTTGATCCGTAGCACGTTTTCATCATCGGTTTGAGATCAAATCTCGAAGAGGAAGCTTTTCTTGGAAATGCGCTAGTTGGATCTTTTTTGTTTTTGTCCAGACACTCGTTATTTAGCTCGGTAGATTGTTGCTGCACTTTGCAGCCTGTGTATGTATTGAAGAAATTAGAGATCTCTTAGGAGGTCTGATGTGGATAAGAAAAGTTTTGTATGCTGGGGGAAGGTATATAATGGATTAGCGTTAGTTTTCCGTTGCTCTTTTTGTGTAAATGGGCCTAGGATCTTCCCAGACACACACAGCAGCTATAATAGGTTTGTCAATGGCCCATCAAGGGCTGAAAACAGTTAGGAACGGGGACTTTTTTGCACCCGTTTGGGGCTGTATTGCAAGCTCTCTCGTTTGGGAGAGACTAGATGAAATTGTATAGTCTTCCAAGAAGTTGTTAGCTTGAATGAAGAGAGTGTGGACTACTTTTTGATTAGCCTTCTCCTTTAGTGCTAGCCTTTGTCATGGCTGAGTCTGCCCTTCAACCTCGTAGTGCTCATAGAAACTCAGTATGAAGGCCTTTGTATTATTGGATGCTCAAGTATATGTAAGAGCATGTGTTGTGTTGAACCCCTTGGATGAGGAGATAGGGTTCCAATAAAGGGAACTATTGAATGAACGACCAAGGCTTAGCAACGAATGGCACTAGCAAGGAGGAGAACGAATGCAAGGGTTGGGTGAAGCATAGGGCGATCCATTTGCCCCAGTCAACATCGTCTTCACTGATCTGAAATGATTGTTGTTGGAGCACACCGAATCAAGCCGGTGGGGCCCCTTGTGTCAGAAGGACTCGTTGCATGTATCAGGGCATGTTAGAGCATTTCATCGTTTGGCTTGACAGCACCTATGTTTTTAATGATTACGTGCCAATGAATGTAAATGCAAATAGGTGGCATCTTATCTGCATTGTCAAAGGGTTTGTATATAAGGGAATGGACAAGAGGTAGTTAGGGTCGAGTTGGTTGCCAATGTAAGTAGTGGGTGCGTAGGGTTTGGTTGAAGAGTCGATTGTACGTTCATTTGCCCAAATATTACATCACTAATTTTGTGGACATGTATCAGCTCGTGGTTCATCGGTGCAGAGAGTGTGGTCAACCTCTTCCAGAAAGCTATGAACCACCTGGAAGTGAGCCCTGGACAACAGGCATCTGTGGCTGTGCAGAGGACACGGACTCTTGTATGTATTTGTTTGGATTTCAGAGTTCTCCCTGCCTTACAGGTTTTTGGTTTTTTGAATGCTGATTTCTGCGGCTTGGCATATTTTTGTGCATTGTTAATTAGAATTTAATGTTCTTTTATTTTTTTTCTCAGAGATGATCTAATGTGTGCTGTTCAGGCATACAGCGAATCTCCTGTCCCAGAACAGACCATAATAATCTAGGACAGCTACAACGATTATCTCCCAATTATGTGTTAGGGAGAGCTTATGACAGCTGCATATTTGTTGATTCCAGTCCTCAGATTTAGGGAGGGTGGTGAGCTTTCATTGCTCAGTCTTTTTGGGTTGAAAGAAATTTGTTAAGGCTGAAGAATTAGGTGCTGATTTACACCTTCTTTGGAAATACTAGTGCATCAAATTCCAGTACAGTTGTGTGCTGTGTCTGTCCAAATGGTAGCCAATTTTTAAATAGCTTCTTGGAGTCATCTTGATGAGATGTCAAGACTGATTCTGCTTGAAGCAGCTAAAGTGGTAAATCATCCCCCTTAACTGCATTTTCTCGAAGACAAACGAGAGTGATATTTCATGACTTAGTTCATATGGCCAATGCAACAGGTCAACACAAAATTGCACAAGTCAGAGTAGGGGGAGATGCTAAAAATAAATCCAAGTAGAAAACTAAATAAAATAAGCAATTCCTCCCCCTTTCGGCATGCCTTTTAATGAGCTTCAATGCATAAAAGGTAAGGGGAGCATTATCACCTATGTGCCGTTCAGGCCAGCTTGAATTCCGACCACTCAGGTGACCACTTGCCAACTCTATCCGACAAGCAAGCTCAACTAGTACAAGTTTGCCAAATTGACCATTGGAGACAGCTGATCTGAATGCATGCTAGGTCCACATGTATGCTTCAGTCTAGGCCTCATAGGTGACCCAAATGCGCCAAGATGAGGATGAGGACGGTTGTCCAACAACCCTGCGTATTGTTTGCATCCATCACACCATTACATTAGTGGATGGAGCATAGCCCTCTGCCCCAAAAAATCCTATCCTAATTTCTCCTTTCCTTGTTTGGGACTACACAGTTAAGCATCTACATCACACATGCTCCTGATTGGAGAAGAGCTTGTCGGTTCATAGACATTAATTTTTGATTTCATAGAAAAATGTAACCATGGAAATGCATGTCTGTTATTACAAACCAGCCTTTTGCTCAACTGTGACCAGTTTGTGCTCAGCTGTGACGGATGCGTCAATTTTACGAGCAAAAACCTATGAGCAAGTTTATACGAGCGTGTTTTTCAAGAGATTTTAGAAATAGTATTTCTTTAGGAAACATGGTTTTTACACTTTTATTTTCATTAGAACTAGATCCCTTTATCATAAAAATATACAAACTAGTCGATATTCATTTTTACATAACATAAATCTTCTTATTCATAGACATCCCTTTGTACCCTTGTTATTACCTTAAAAAAGTATTGAAAAATAATTCATTTAAGAAACGTCCCTCATAATCACTCTCAACATAATAATATTATACATAAATAATTACTTATTAAACACATTTATATCATATGGCAATATCTTTCAAGTGTTTTTATAGTATTAATAACAATATATTTATGGACATGTTTCTACAGAAGTTTAAATTACTGTAAATAAGTATTAACTTGGGCTTATATATCACTCTCATAAAATACATGTAATATTTAATACCATATATGCAAGGTTTTCCAAAATATAACCCCATAGATGTGCTCAAATGGGGTTTTCCAATCAATTTGAGTGGCTGAATGACTATATTTGGACATTGGATGTGAAAGTTATGTCACTTTTAAAAGTGCTGTCCAAGGTAGTTTCGCCAGCGAAACTACCTTGAAAGACCTTGTTCAAAGGGGTTTCGCTGGCGAAACTACCTTGATGGCTTGCTTCAATGAGTTTTCTTTGGAGAAACCCTTTCATGAAGATAGGGTGAGAGTTTAAGCACTCCGATCCTCTTTTAAGAGAACAACGAGAGGTTTGGAGATCGTTTGGATTGGATGCCTCTTAAATGACTTTTTAAATACACAAATAGAGGATACCAAAGCAAAACTTTGTAAAATCTACAGGCTTAAAGGAAAGTGTAACACTGTCTCTGAAAGGGGATTTAGTCACACTTTTGGTAGTTTGGTGAGGAATATGGTATTGGCCAGTGTTCTTACTTCGCAGGGAGTGCAACTTTGCTCGCAAGGAATCTACTTGTACAGCTCATGTGATGTTTATTAAAAAATTGCATGCAAAGTGCAGACGTTTACTTGTTGTGTATTCTTTTGATGATCATTTGTTGGTATAAAGAATGGATTAGCATTCTCATTAGATCTTCTTTTATCATTGATACTGAAATGGACAGACTTTGAAGGTATTGAGCAGCTATCTTTCTCCTTTGAGAAGTGAATTTTTGAATATAAGTTTACTTTCTCCTTGAGGCTTGGACAAAATCCAAGAGTTGTTTCCAAGTCCTTGTGTGTATTTTCTTGCACTGAATATCGTGTACATGGAAATATGCTACCTGCTTTTGAGGTTGCAATTGTAGGTTTAATATATGAGAAAAAAGACAGTCTCTCTCTAATGATTTTTTCTTGCAGGTTAATCTCTTTACGTGTGAATTGATGCACAATTAGATGACTTTTGTCATGAACAGTCATGAAAGCCATCAAATTTCATGATTTTGTTACCTCTGATGTAATGTGTCTAGGCACCTGTTTTTCCTTTGTGGAAAAGTTGTGAAGTCTCTAACTCCCGGTTTCGGTCTCAGGTTGGTTAGGCCTGGTTTGCCCATGTGTACTGTTTGGAAGGAATGTTGAACGAATGAAGGACATACCATGGACTAGGCCTTGCACATGTCATGCTATTTTCATTGAAGGAGGTCTGGCACTTGCAGCAGCAACTTTGGCTTTCCATGGTGTGAATCCACGTGCTGCTTTCCTCTTAGGAGAAGGATTGCTCTTTACCTGGTGGGTCTGTGGGATATACACGGGGCTCTTCAGGCAAGACTTGCAAAAGAAATACCATCTACAGGTAATATCCAAATCACACTCTGATCTGGTTTTTTGTCATCACAGTTAATTCCTCACTTTTCCATGTTCTTGTAATTACTGGTGATGATTTCTGAATACTTGCCAGTGGTCCCTTTTGGGTTTTAAAAGCAAATGTCTTCCTTGTTTGGGTGTGTATCTGTATCTTGGGAGTATTCTCCACATGGTTGTATTGTGAAGTTTGTTAAACATCAATTGTTGCAAGGGATGATCCTTTTTTGCTGCAGAATTCTCCATGTGATCCATGTGTGGTACATTGCTGCATGCACTGGTGCGCTATTTGTCAGGAACACCGTGAAATGCAGGGAAGACTTTCTGATGATGTTGTCATGCCCATGACCATTGTAAATCCACCTGCACCACAAGAGATGCATGTGGACCAAGCTCCAAAATTGGAGACTGTTAATGGCAAGGAAAGAGATGTTATGGTTGAGTTACAAGCTTCCTGAAATGTGAATATGAACGATATTCCAGATTCATTAGTAATGTTTAGAATAGCTAAATTGATTGCATGAAAGGGAAGGTTAAATGAGTGTTGGCCTTCCAAGCTGATGATCAGTTTGTAATGCTCTTATGCTGGCACGCCCTCTTCCTGCTGTTAGTACTGTTTTGTTCCAAAGTTTTTAGTGCAAACATTTTTAAGTAATTAGCAGGTCACACCCACCCACATGTCCCCTCAGGACTTGAATTCCTGTGGATGCAAGAGTGAGGCTTAATGACTAATTAATCTCTAAGGGAGTGCATTCAGTTTTTATTGCATGGATTTCTTGGTAACCTTTTGAGGATTTTCTGAGTAAACTTTATGTTTTTGACGACTTCATTGCCTGGTTGGTGCTATCCAATTGCTTTTCCTGATTTTTCTCTGCAGTGGCAGCCTGCACGGTGTATGATGGTTTGAATCTTGGAGGTTGACTATCATGGATTGAGATGCTAAGAAAAATAGACACTCCTGAAGTTGATGAGATAATTTTGGTATTCAATATACATCTTCATAGGTCTAGAATATATCTTATTCAGATTTTGGGGGGTTAAATGCTAGATAGGACTTCATGACACAGACTTTTTGATCACAAAGGTGTCTATTTCATAGACCTTGCCTGATTATGTCTCTCTGATCTCCCCCCCCCCCCCGGTTTCCTTCCGTTTGAATAATTCATTGCAATGAGGAACAAATCATGATCATATATTAATGTTTACACAATATTAAGAAGTCAGCTTGAAAACTGTATTCTGATTGTTAGAAAATGTAGCATGCACCTTTTATCCTTCGATTCTCCAAGTTCAGCATGCCATGTGTTAATAAATTGATAATGAAGCCAATGGTGCTTTTTAGATGCAACATGGGAAATTGTGTTTATGTATGAAGGCATCAGGTTAAATACCTGTCTGTTTTGGACGAAATTGTTTTTGAACAAAATTTTAGAAACTTCTGGCACTCCAGGTATGGTACTGTTATGTTACCTTCAAATCTCAGCAAGGTTATATAAAATCTCTACCAAAGAAAAATTCGCCTTTGTTTACTCACCCTAGCACGAATCATTGTCTTACTTTGTAGCCACAAGCCAGCCAATGACTAGCCAAGTGTGACCCGACATGGCTGTTCAAATCTTGCTAGTTTGTTACTCGTGATTCATTTAGCACTAATAACTCATGCCTCGTGAATTGAAGAATGGTCCGAGAAAAATTTCACAAATATTTGATGATGTTTACGTAGATGTTATTGGACAATTTCAGTGTGTTTGGCATGACAATGAGCACTTGGATCATTCAACTGAGTGTTTGACAAAATGCCGCTAGTCTCGATTGTGTTTAAACTCGGCAAAGTGTGTGTACGTAGGGAAAAGAGGCATACTACTTGGCTATGTGGTTTCTAGATCTAAGATCAACAATCACATTCTGCACTCTGGGCACTTTGGACAGCACATAAAACTGATACTACGGGGCAAACTCCATTTTCATTGGTATGGAAGCGGTAGTTCCCATGGAGTTTGTGGTGTTGAGTTCATGGATTGTTGTTGAAATGGTTGACTCCATAGAAATTGGGAGCTATGAGGGCTTTTTTTGGAGCTACCACTCAGCCTCATAAGCTTGCTTTTTCTTCTCTCTTTCTATGAAGACTCTATCACAAGACCTCCTTCCAAGTTGATGTCTCTTTTGAACCCTTCCCCTATGCCCAATGCTTGCTATTTGGCCCAATACTTTGGTGCCATGTGCCCCCCAAGGGACCCTTACATTAAACTCGTCTCATTTGCTTCTCTTTACACCTCTTCATAGTAATGTTTGAGCCTAGGAATGGCACTATACTCAAGCCCTTTAGGCTCCACTTATGCAAGTATTATCTATCCCCTTATACTATGGTCACTAGTCTTGGTATTACAATTGACATAACATTTCCTTCCTCTTAACAAAATTTCATGTCCTTGAAACAAAATGTGAAACCTATGTTGGAGATTACTCACACTTTTCAAGTTAATTCTCTCCACATCTATCCTTCCACTTAACCAAACATTCTTGATATATTGTTTGTCTTTTTCTTTTTTCTTGCCTATCTAAACTTTTTGGGAGTCAAGGGGTAAAGATGTAGAGGTTCATTGAATTCAACTATTTACTTTAAGTCTACTTACATGAAAAATTGGATGTAATTCTCTTAAGTATTTGGAATGGTCCACAATAGCAAGGAGATAACTTTGGACACTACTACTCTTTAGGGTTTTTGAAAATTCTGGCATCTTAAAAATTTCTCTTACTCTAACTTCCTATGTGTTGGTCTGTATAACTTCTTGCTTTATCACGATTCTTTTTAATGCTATCTTGTGCAAAGTTAAGCATTTGATTTATATCTTTAAGAAAGTGTTTCGTTACTTGAATCTTTTCTTTCTTGAGTCTCATCGTAATTGGGAGCTCTATTCAATATCATGAATGGACTAAAACTTGTGGTTCAATAACATACAATTCTTATATGCTCCCAATTAGTTTTCCTTTTACTTATGTATTCCCAAAGCATATCTTTGATGAGCTCTTTTAGTTTGACCATCACTTTGTGAATGATTTGTAGTGGTCCTATTCAAAGTAGCTTCTAACCTCATAAATACGGCCTCCTAAAAAATGGCTATTAACTTTGCGATCCTAGTCACTTGTTGGTAGTCCATACAATCTATAAATATGCTCCACAAATAGGTTCGATAATACGAAAAGTTTTAACCTCTTTGTTGGTTGTAATAAAATTGAGCCATCTTGGTCAACAATTCCATTTCACACGGAGTTGTGTTGCCTCTGTGTCCTAGATAATGCAATTATAAAATCCATGGAGATATTTCTCCATTTGCTAGGTGGGATCTTTGAAGGATGTAGTAGATTGCCCATCTTAAGATGTTTAACTTTATTGGCCAGGCATTTTAATATATTTTCTTAGATATCCTTATCTATTCCAGGCCTAAAGAATTGTTAAAAAAATTAAAGCATGTGTCTTTTAAATTCTTGGGTGTCTTGCAATAGGACTATCATGACACTAAAAAAGAATTTAGTACCTAATGTCATTGTTATTTGACTCTACTTGTAGTCATCTTTAATACTATATTTTTTCATTTGAGAGTCCTAACAACATGTGTTCTGTCACCATTTGCATGTGACTGCTCAATGAAAGCTCCTCAAGCTATTGAATCCCTTCTCATAATTGCTTTTCATACTTCAAAAAAGTAAGAATCAAACTCGCATTTTCCTTTTAAGGACTCTACGAAGTTATTTGGAATTGAGTTAAATTAATTCATTAACCATCGGCATTAGGCTTAGGGAATATGGTACCACATTAAATTTTATATGTTAAATGAAAAATTAGGGAATATGGTACCACATTAAATTTATATGTTAAATGAAAATTGAATTCTTGCATTACCCACCTAGCTTTTCTTGCTTTAAGCTCTGATTGATCGCAAATCCATATGATTTTTTCTTCATAAAAGATGATCTCAAGTTTAGCACCATGTAAATAGTGTCCCCATTTCTCTAAGCCATTAACTATAGCATGCAGTTTCTTCTCATATGTTAAGTAATTTCATTGAGCGTGGTCTAAATTTTTGCTTTCCAAAGATATTGGATGTTGTAAAAGTATTACCCCAACTACAAAATCACTGGCATTTGTTTCAACCACAAATGGCCATTGGGATCCATTACCTTTAAGACAAGAGTTGTAGCTATAGCTACTTTTAACTTCTCAAAACTCTCCTTTAAGATTCATCCCATTTGAAGGTATTTCCCTTTTCCTTCAGTTAATCCTTCATCGAAAGAACTATCTTGGCTTATTGCTCAATGAGATCTCTTATAGAATCTAGAATATCCTAAGAATATATATTTCTCCAATATGGCCCTTATCTTCTCGGGATCCATATGAATCCCTTCATGGGATGTATTATGTCCCAAATATTGTACTTCTTTTGCAAAGAATTCACACTTGGTTTCTTAAGCAAGAAGAGAGTTATCTCAATTGAATATCTTTAAAAAGGCTAAATTCAACCAAGTAGCTCACCTTGGTCTTCACCAATCTAACTGGTAAAGAGAAAGGATGGTAATGTGTATTTATGCATAGTTTACCAAGCTTTAAATAGAATCCAATAAAAAATAAATATCCTATGCCTCGCATTGATGATGAGCTCTTCGATCAATTGCAAGGGCTAAACTCGATCTAAGATCTAAATATCACCAAGTAAAAATTAGAAAAGAGGATGTACTTAAGACATCATTCCGATTTAGATATGGACATTAATAATCTACAGTAGTGCCATTTGTTTTCCTAATGCACTCGCAATATTTATGACACTCTTAAGGAGGTATTTAGAAAACATTTTTGTAGTATCCTTAGATGATATCCTTATCTCTATAGTAAAACCAAGAAAAAGCATATGGAACATTTGACAAAAGTGGTCTAATTGCTTAGATTGTTTATATTCTATTGCATGTTCTTCCATGCGACTAAGTCTATAAGGGTGTTTACAGATGGGGCTAGATCTAGGAAATATATCTATTTTTTAATATTCTTCTCTCTGAAGGGGTAAACCATCATGCAAGTCAGACATAAAATATATTTAATTTCAACCACATTAAATCATTAAAAAAATATTTCTGTTTTTCAACATCATCAAGTAAAAGTTTAAATTTTTAGATGAATAAGATATCTCAACAGCAAATACGCTATAAATAAAATCATCAATAAAAAATAAGTTCACAAATATAGACCTTGCATTTTTGTTGCAATTCCATTGAAAAAATAAGTGGAGAATTACATACATCAAGTTCCCCTTGAATTTAGAATATACCATTCTTTTCAAGATAGAGTTATATAAGTAAGTTTGTTGCAAGCTATGCCCAAGACTATAAAGCCATTCTTGCCGCTTAACAACGTTTGCTCTATCAAGATTCATGATATGAGAATCCAAAGCATCCTAACAGTATTGAATGTCACCTCTACACCATGTATCATGGTGTCCCACACTTTCTTATCATTGCCTTTTGGAAGAGAGAGAGGCACTTGGTCTCTCAAGTAACTTAATGAAGAGTAGTTTAAGAAATTATGTGGCAAAATTATCAACCATTATCCTTCCTTTCCCCCCCTTAATATTTCCATGCATCCTCATTAAATCATGTGACGACCAAACGTGGGTTGCCTCCATGTTGCCAATGATATTAGGTAGAAGATATAGGTGCCATCGTCATGATTAATCTCTACTTCTGTCTACTTTATGGTACCTTCAAGCCATAACACTTTGCACCATGTGTGCTTATTTGGAGGTTAAGCTTCCAACAAATAAACCTCCCAAACACTTGTTATGGTGCCTTTAAGCCATAACACTTGTTTTTATGGAGGTTTATTTAAGGCTTAAGATCCTGACTTTTGGCTCCTAAGGCAGTTCTATACTTTTAAAGAAAAGTTTTTCTTACTAGGTTTTTTCATAATCCTCTCTTTTGAAAAGATGATATCTTTGTGTTTGGAGTTTCTTGGGCTATGCCTGAGAAACCCCCTTCTTAAATTGTCCCTTTCTTAAATTGGGAAATTGATTGAATCGAGGAATAAAACTAGTTTGTCTCATAGTTCCACTTCTAGATTTTCCTGTTGTACCATCGTATGTTTGGGCAAGGCATACTTGATAGCCTCTTCAAAGATTTTAGAAAACTCTCACCACAACCTTATAATTGTCTTTGAAACCCCTCACAAAACCTCTTATTTTTTGGAATTCATCAATAACCCTTAATTTTTAAGGACCACCTCTCTATAATTAAGGATGGCCTCTCTATAATTTGCTACATATTAGACTAGAGTGTTTTTACCCATAATACCCATGCTCTTTCTAGATCATTCTTAAGTTCTTTTAGAAAAGCTTGTTCAAACTCAACCCAATACTTTAAAACTTTATTAGTGTCTGCAAGGCTTATTCACCATTTTATATGTTTTATTACCAAGGGAAAGGCTAGCTTCCATGACTTGAATTTAAAGAAGAATAGCTTCTAGCTTTGGAAGAGAAACTATGGTCAACGTAAACTATGGTCAATAAATTTGGCTCAATGCTGCCACAAAGCATTAGTAGATTGTAATAGCAATTTAGAATCTTTGAAATTGGTGATGAGGAGTTGGTCTTTCATTCTCAGGTGAGGCATCACTTGGGTAAGCTCAAAGTGGTGATGGTTAGGACCCTACCATATTGTGGGAAATTTGACACATGTACTTTTGAGTTAGCAATGTTGAATGGTGTAAAATTGTCTAAACCTTTCAATGGGTTTCAGTCAAAGCCTTATTATGGGTTTGTAGCCTAGGAGAGAGGTGTGCTACATGTGGAACGGGCAACCCACCATATGTGGAATGGGCAACCTACATGTGTCAAATCTAGTAACCCTAGGATGCTCGAGTTATGCCTCTAGCTATGGCTATGGATGTAGCTATTGATTCAGATAGTTATACTACTTTGATTATTTATTTTTCTATCCCAAATCTCAAGCCATTTGTCACTAAGCAATCCAATAAGCCATTCTTTGCTATAATGGATTTGCCTTCAATTCCAGGTCCATTTTGCATCTCAATTGTTTATGATCTAGGGATGGAACAATGTAGCTTGCCACTTATTTGTCTATATTGCAAGCAACAAGAGTTACTTCTATGGTGACAACACGTAGAGGAGCATGAATAGTTGTAGTAAAGTAACCTAACTATGACCTATGCAAGATGCGGTCTAATAGGAAGGTCATAGCAATGTGCTAAACCAACAAGTGACTTCCCTAAGTGATGGTCGTTACTAATCAACTCATTGAACTCATGTCTAAGTTGGAGATTATGCCTTTGTAAAGTTCTCAAGTTATCTCCAATCCAAGCTAATGTGAGAGGTTGATAGTCTCATTAGCATATGATGACTTTGCAAATTCAACATGACGATGATGAACAATGGGATGATGAGGTGGTCCAATCTCATTTAACATAGATTCGTAAGCTTACAGACACCTACATCCTGATGCGTGCCTAGTTGTTTGTGACCCAGGCCCGATTGATGATACTCAAGACATAGGTAGAAGACGTGGATGTATATCGATTGCCTACCACCGAGCTTGATGAGTTTAAGTTTCATAGCAAGTGGATGAAGCCATCACAATGCATGGTGTATTTCCCCTTCTTGAGGAGGCGTGTCCACCCCCTAAGGAATTCAATGGGAATTAACATGGTAATTCTAGCAATCTAGATGCGCCTTCTTATATTTGAGTGAACATCTCCCACACAAATCCAAATATCACTCGATGTCCATACCAATCTATGAGTAGTCAAGTGTTGGAGGTAACTTTGATGTGTGCAAGAATGGAAAACCAAAGTGCAATAATGGGAGAAGAAGTATAAAAAGGTTGGTGGTAGAATATAAGCATGAAATATCCAAGGGGACCTTCAAATATTTGCATGAGGCCATCATTGCACTTTGTCTAGTCTAGGGGGCACTTGAGCTTAATAATAAGGTTTGGGTAACTCTTTGGCCTTGTACACCTAACTCATTGACATGTAAGAAGATGATGAAGACTAGGGCTTTGCAATCTTCAAGACTAGTTATTGACTTATAGCATTGACAATGACCTCCAAATATCAGGGGTTGGCTGGCACAATCCTCTTCTAAAAGCTAGAGGCATGAGTGGCCTTTGGTTTGCAGCCTCTTTTAGACTTCTTGGCTAATGCAACATCCTCTATTTGAATCTTATTTTCTCAAGTTCCACTCATGGGTGTTTCTAGTCAATAGTCCACATTTTTATGAGATTGGGAAGGCATGGTTGTTTCTAATATTGAATGGCGATTGTGCTTATCAACCCCTTTAAAAAGGTTCCAAGGCATGCTGAGACACATTTACCAAAGGGATAATTGAATTTGCAGTTTTATAGTGTGATTTGATTCAATCACATTTCCATTGTTTAATAAATTAAGATTATTGCTAGATATGGCTAGCCCTTTATTCATTTTATTTTTGTTTTGGTAGAATTTCAGCTTCTCAGCTATTAGTAGTGTTTTTGGGTAGAAATTTTTCTACGGCACAAAAAGTCTATGGGTGGCTTGGGAGTTTTAAGTCATGTGTCCAATAGTAGACAAGTGACTTCCACTTTCATCTGGGTAGTGGATGTTCTATCGAGTGTACCTCCAATGTTGATGATATACTGAAAACTTGGGGTTTATATCCCACCTGGGTTGAAACTAGAGGTGGAAAGAAGTTCTAATGGGCATAATCTATGCAACCAACATAGATTATGCCCATTAGTGGATGTTCTATCGAGTGTACCTCCAATGTTGATGATATACTAAAAACTTGGGGTTTATACCCCACTTGGGTTGAAACTAGAGGTGGAAAGAAGTTCTAATGGGCATAATCTATGCAACCAGCATGTAAATTTGAAGAGTCAAATTGATACGACTACAAATGTAGATATGAAATGCTATTAATTGTCCATTAGAAGTCGAGAACTAGATCATTAACAAGCACGTGTGTGTGAGCATGTGTGCACACACATGCACACGCACGTGTACACATGCACACAATGTTATATCTATGGTTATTCATTATGTAGGTGGATATAAAGATCGATCTTTGTAAACTTTGAGAGAAAGACAAGTTCCTTGTGTAAGTTAATGGATTGTAGGAACATTTATTGTGTGAGCGTTCTATCTTTATGTAATAGATTTTAATGTTTGTATATTACTCTTCAAAATTTCTATATATTCTTGTTAGAAGAGTGGAATTAACTATAGATCATTGGTTAAGTGACTAAGGCATTAATATGGAATTGCTTCTATGGCAATTGCTCTTCACATTAGAACTACAATTTTCTATGTGTGGAAAAATGCAAACATGTATTGAATTTTTTCACTTGTGACTTCACCGAGATTTTCTTCTCAATGGCGATTTTTAAGTTCAAGAATTCATCATTTTTCTTGTTTGAATTGAGGATCTAAGGTTTTGCACAGATTCAAAACCCCTAGTAACTATATTTAGTGCCATGGTGGGGCATGATAAAAATTGTTAGGGAAAAAATCAAAGTGCACTACATAATTGAATCACCCTTAGTCATGCCCTTGGTTGAAACTTTAGCAATCAAGTAGTCATCAGTGTGGTGGGGTCAATATAGACAAATGGTCCTGGTGAGAGAGTTCCCAGGATCATATGCTATGACAAAATGAAATCAATATTCTTTCTCCATTGTGTTCAACTCAATTTCTATGCAATTGCACACTCACTCTAGAGCCCATGCTCCTTTACAGTCTCAACTATGTATAGACATTGCAGGTACACTCTTGGACCCTGCAATTCTCTTACTCTTTTTTAATCTTCTTCCTTAAAAGTTTCAAAACTCTCCTATGATGGAGACTGAAGATGATGGTGATAGTGAGAGAGGCTTCAAAGGTGATGCTAGATCCCTCCATCCATACTCCTCCACTCCTACACAAAGCCCACATCACGAAGTCTCTCCAGCGAAGAAGCAGCAAAACAACAATGAAGGAAGAGCCTCAGGCACCGGTGCTAGCTCTACCTCCAAGCATCCACTCAACCAAAGAAGTGAAGGCGAAACCATGCGAAACGATCAAACAAGAGACAATGGAGGTCAACCAACTGTAACCGGAGACAAAGTGGAGGCTCCTCCAATAAAGACTCAAGAGGGATAGAGTCGATTCTAGGTCGACTTTGGAGACTCGAGGCTACCCGCAATTGGCAAGGAAGAAATTGAGGACCTCTTGCCATCGGGCATCACAGAACCCTAGCATGACGCACAACCAGATGAGGATGGAGCACAACACTCTAATGGAGCGAATCCAGTAGATCGAGAAGGTAAGTCAGTAAAGGCTTTCTTTGATGTGAAAATTTGCTTCAAGACTCTCTAGTCTAGCTAAGGACCCATGCCTTAGTAGGTTTTCTGCCTGGAGTAAGGCTCCCTCTCACTTTCATTGAAGACTGGATCAGGATGAATAAGGTATGAATGTCTTGAATGTAAGATTTCTTAAGAAAGGCTTTTTTGTCTTTCTGTTTGAAAATTCAGAAATGGCCTCTAGAGCCATGCAAAATGGTCTTTGGACTATTAGGAATCAGCCCTTGTATCTTGAGTGGTGGTGTAAAGAATTTTCCCCTGATACTCCTAAGTTAACTAAGATTCCTGTTTGGGTGGATCTCCCAGACTTACCTCTTTATTTATGCAACCAACTTCCCTCCTTATGTAGTGGGATGGAGAAGTCCTTGGAGTAGAGCAAGAAAATTTTATCAATCCTAGAGGAAATCCCCAGATTTGCATCAAAATGGACATAGCAGAAGAGATGCCTAGAACTCTTACCATTCTTAACAGAAATGGTAGTGTGTTTAGGGAGCAACCACTTTCTTATAAAAATCTCCCTCATTCTTGCTTTCTATGTGGACTGTCCACACAAGTGGTCAAGAATTGTCCTCTAAAAAGACCTAAAGCAAAGGAGCTAGAAGCCAATACTACCAAGCAGTCCTCTCCCATTGAAAAGTGGGTACCTAAAACTCGAAACCCTCCTATAAAAGCCAGTCCACTGGTTAGAATATCAATAGAAGGAGTGAAAAAGATAACAAATAATCAGAGACAGTTAATAAGAATTTCTTTGATCCTCTCAAGGAACAAGAGGAGAGTTTGGAGAAGAGGGACACTATCAACCAAGATGATAACATGGTCATAGAGGCTGGTTGGTCCAAAGAATTTGAGGATGATGTTAATAGGGAAGATGCAATGGAAGAAGTAGAAGCTAGTGAGGAAGAATCAGAGGACGATCCAGGAAAGGCCACTCAAAACACTCTACCTTCTCAGGAAGACACTAGTCAAGGCAAGGCATTCACAGTAGTTCAACATAAGAGAAGACAATCCAAAACAACCACAGTGCTAGAACAGCCCTAACCCCAGGGCTAAAAAGGGGTAGAAGAAGAATGTTAGATAAATCAATGACTTTCTTGACTCTTAATGTTAGAGGATTGATGGATCCTGGTAGGAGTGAGGAATTAGCTTTCTGGCTAAGAGCTAACTCGCTCTCACCTCTCTTTTTAGCATTGCAAGAAGTTAAGGCAAGTAGGTCTACTCTTGAAGATAGACTAAAAGTAATAGACAGAAGAAGTATTTGGTATTACACTACCCATGAGGATGGCAAAGGGGGCACGGCTCTAGGTATCTTGTCTCACTATGCTGCAAGGATTGTATTTCTCAAGTTATTACACATGTTCATAACATATGGTTAATGCTGCAGTGTTGTGTGAAAGAAGTTGATGTATTTGTCAATTAAGTTTATGCTCCTAATTTAGCTTCAAAAAGGAGGGATCTATGGGAATCTCTACAATACCCACATGGCAATTGCATAATAATGGGTGACTTCAATATGGTAGAGAGCAAAGCAGACAGATGGAAGGGGATGGGCACATGCATCAAAGGATCTAAATTACTGGCTTTTGGGAAGATTGTAAAGAACACTAGCAGATGGTTGATGTCAGTAACAACAGAGAGTTCACTTGGTGCAACAATCAGGTAGGGGAAAACAGAAGGGAGGCTAGACTAGACAGATTCTATATTTCCCCAAAACTCTTGAACATGCATCTTTCTTTAAGAGTTGTAGCATACTCTTCTTTAATCTTGTCAGACCACAAGCCTATCTTGCTGAGATGTGATTTTGGCCCTAGGGAGAGGAGTCCCTCTTGGTTCAAAGATGACCCCAAACTTTTCCAATTTAAGAGTGTGCAGAATCTAATAAAGATGGCCTGGCATAGTGCTTTCTCAAAGCACACTTCAGCATCACATGCTTGGGAAATGGCTGTCAAGGATACTCAGAATATTTTAAGAACAGCCAGAAAGAAAAGGGCTCAGATTAGGGCTCAAAGGATGGATTGCATTCAAGTTAATATCAGCACTTTAGAGCAAAAAGCCAGAGAGGGTGATGAAGAGGCTCATGAAGGCTTAAACAAGGCAAAAAGAGAGCTCAGGAAGGCTTAAACAAGGCAAAAAGAGAGCTCAGAAAGTAAGAACAACTCAGAGTGTACTATAGAGATTGGTGGGATGGAAAGATTGATAGGCCCACTAAGGAAACCTTCAGAATTATCAGAAGGAAAAGATGTCAAGAGGAGATTCCCCTTCTTAAAAGACCAAATGGCCCTCAAGGAAACAACCTTGAGGAGAATATTGAATATATTGAGAACCACTTCAAGGATCTACTCTCTAGCACTTGCCCTCTTAATGAGGACACTAAGAGAGGAAGACAACACTGCCAAATAATAAGAGATAAGGCTATTAAATCTTTTGACCTCCCCTATCTAGAAAGACCCTTCAGCCTAGAAGAGTTGAAAGAAGCTGTGAATGTCATGGCACATGGGAAGACCCCAGGGGAAGATGGTCTACCTATTGAATTCTACAAATCTTTTTGGGAACTAATTGGACCATACCTTTTATTGCTATGGCATGAAAGTGTTATGGAAGATTGTCTTCCCCTTCACATAAATGGAGGAATTATAAAACTAATTCCTAAGGAGGGCCCTAAGGATGAGTTAAAAAATTGGAGACCTCTTACAATGTTAAACTGTAGCTACAAGATATTTGTCAAAGCTTTGGCTCTAAGGATTCAAGGAAAAATGAAGGATTGGGTTCTTCCACAGCAAAAAGTATTCATCAAAGGATGCCACCTTCTTGAAGCTATCATCAACATTTGGGAAGGTGCGAGTATGCTAAGGAAACCAAACATGATATCTGTTTTCTTAAGGTGGAATTTGATAAAGCCTATGATAGGTTGGAGTGGGACTTTATAATCCAATTTTTGTAGGATATGGGAATGGGCCCCTTCTTTGTGTCTAGTGTTAGGCTTTTGCTCACTAATGCTACAGCTAGGGTCAAGGTCAATGCTATTATGAGTGACTCCTTTTTTCTCAAGAGATCAATTAGACAAGGCTACCTTCTAGTTCCTCTTTTATTTACAATTACTGATGATTCTCTAGGATGGCTTCTTAGAAGCCAAATACAAGAGGGATCTCTGAAAGGGATAGAAATTAGTAATGGTAAGCAATTATTATGCCAATAGTTTGCCGATGATACCACCCTTGACTGCTGCTAGAAACATTGATCAAGATGTCAGGTGTGTAATGGATTTCCTTAAAGTTTTCTATCAAGCCTCAAGTTCATGTATTAATCACTCCAAAACAGGATATGCTACTCTCAGTGGAAAAGAGAAGGGGATTCTTCAATAGCTAGGATGCATGAAGATACAAAAACATATAGTTTTTAGACTCTGGGGATACCAATGGGGTTTGATGTCACAATGAAGCAGAGGTGGGAGTGGGTATGGGACAGATTCTAGAAAAAGCTAGACAAATGGAGAAGCTTCCAAGCCAATCTTGCTGGTAGGAAATTGGTCCTTAATCATTGTCTTTATCCTATTGTTATCTTCTATCTATCTTGTTGGTCTCCATCCAAAACTGGCTTGGATAGATTTATCAGGCTTGTAGATTCTTTTTATGGGGGGGGTCTAACAAAATCTCTAGATGGGAATATTGTATCAAACCCAAAGAAGAAGGGGGTCTAGGGGTGATTAACAAATCCTCTTCTGCCAAAAAAATTTTTGCCACCTAGATTATCAAAGCTGCTCTCCATCTAGAGGAGGATTAGGCCCAGTTGCTATTGAGAAACATGAATTATATTAGACCATGCAGGGCACCTAACTAGAAAAAATATCCCTTTATTTTTGCTCTTTTTAACCCTAAACCTTGTAAATCCAAGGGGAGTCCCCTATGGAAGTCTATCTGGGGATCTTTTAAAGAGATAAAAGCTTATATCCTCTTCTCTGGCAAAGGTAACTTCATGTTACTGGATTCTAATTGGGTGTCTTCTATATTTAGATCTACCACTTTGTCAGATGTACAATTTCTAGTTGTAGCTAGCTTGTTCAAGAAAGGGCTTCAAACTTGGGGGCAGCTTTGGAATAGAGAACATATCAAATGGAAATCTTGGCTTAAAATAAGAAGAGAGTTCTCTTTAACGAATCAACATCAGAGACTGATTATGGAAAGGTTGGAATTATGGCAAGGGGATGTGACTTGGAAGGGAGGGTTAGTATTATGCATGCACAAGGAGTTTAGCTGGGTGGGGTACTCCTCTTTATTACCCATCCCAACTCCCACTGCTGATATGGAGGATCTGTTTAGAACTCTTAACAGAAGGTGGAAATTGAATGATGATAGAGCCAAATGATACTCCAGATTCTACAGAATTTGGATTAGGAATGTGCCAGAGAAAATGTCTTGTCTTGCTTGGCTAATACTTCATAAATCAGTTTGGTCTATTTCAAGAGGACTCAGCATTGGTAAAGGGGATGGCAAGTGTGTGAGATGTTTAAACTCTGTTGAGGATGTCTTTCCTCTTTTTGTTGCTTGCCCTCATGCCGAAAAAGTATGGAAATTTATTCAGATGGAATGTGGTGAGGCTGTTAACTAGAAAGCTATTCTTCTAGGAGATGCTTGTAGGATAAGGCATGAGCCTTGGTTTCTCATTAGGGCCCCCATGCACTCTGGTTCATTTGGATATCTAGAAATAACTTCCAATTTAATCATAAAAGTCTTTCTACTGATGCTATGTTTGCTGCATGGTGGAACAGGAAAAAAGGAGACTTGACTTCTTTATTAGTGCATACAACCTTGAACATCGAAAGTCAAGTGCAGATATTTCCAGGCACAAGCGCTCTTGTTTTATTTCAGATGATCATGCAAAGCTACCCCCTTTTCTTTAAAGAAGATCTGCAACAACTGATCATGCAAAGCTACCCCCTCCCCTCTTCCCTAGGCTCAGCTCCTCATTATCCTCATGCCTCTTCAAGCAAAGCTCCCTCTACTTTGCTATTGCTAGTCCCATCCACTCTACCTCTACTATTGGGTGCCTCTCCATCAATTCCCCCTCTATGGTTGTGGACCCATCAAAATAGCCTCAAGATGGCTCTCCTAGAGCCAACATTCAGATCCTTGGTTCTGGCTCTTTTGCTTAGCTCACTCCTATCTTTGTTGATCTCAGCTAGTTGTCATCTATGTCTATTGACCCCCTTTCTACTGCTCAGGGACATTCTACAGATACTACTGCTGCCCAGGGACACTCCACAGGCACCTCTGTTGCTGCTACCTGAGATTCCAAGGAAGAAACTTCCAGCTTTTCATTTCATCTTTGAAAAGTCACTCTGGATTTTGGAGTTTATACTGTTGTTGTTACTCAGGATGTGGTTCTATCTTTTCGATGTATCACATGATATAAAGCAATAGACACATTACTTTTCTGCCCAAAAAAAATTCCTCCTCTCTTCTCTTGAGGTCCTCTTTGCATTTGCAAAATCCCTATCCTCCTTGTAATCCTTCTTCCTCTTCTCCCCACTCTCTTATGCTCTCCCCGCCCCCCGCTTCACCTCTCCGCCCCCGCCACTCCAACCCCGCCCCCCCGCCCTTCCGCGCCCCCCGTATTCCCCGCACCCGTTTCCAATTTCTTGGAATTTGTAGGGCCTAGAGATTGCAAATAGGCTAGGGTAGATCCTAGCCAGAGCTGCTTGTAAGAAGGGCCTTAAACAGGCTACCAAAATAGGGTCGATTGATGTAGCCTATGGTTGGTTGATAGACTAGTCAGCTAGTCTACAACAAGTGAGCCAAGTTTTGAGGGATGTAGGCCCTATAGATAGGCCCTTGAGGGGGCAATATTTGTTATCGTACACCACACTTTAGGCTGTATTGCAAGGCAACAAAGAGTTCAAGAATCAATTCATGTTGGAGAAGACATCTATCAGAACCAAAGTAAAC
The DNA here is from genome assembly GCF_047967505.1 of Dipteris shenzhenensis. NCBI lineage: Eukaryota > Viridiplantae > Streptophyta > Polypodiopsida > Gleicheniales > Dipteridaceae > Dipteris > Dipteris shenzhenensis. The sequence continues at coordinate 10,652,606 of NC_141625.1, forward strand.
CTAGGTGTAGACCTACATCTAGTACAAGAGCATTAGGAACTATGGAGGAAGGTTCTGATGACAAATAACAATGAAGCATCTTTCAACAAAGAATAATGAAACACAAATTTTGAAAGAATGCTCAGCCTATCATAGAGGCACATGGCAGAGAGGAGTTTCCTTAAAGCTATAGCTAAACAAAGCCTTGTTTTTTACCTTATGGATTGTTTCTAGAGGTGTTGGTACATATGTTGGCAAGATTTTATACTTGAGATTCACCTATACATCTATACTATTTCGGTTATATATCTGAGTACTATTTTAGATCGTGTTGCCCTCCTTCTTTCTAAGTAGCACATGTATCTTTAATAAAGGGGGGGAAGGGACTAATGAAGGATTATTCTAATGAGAGTTAGAATAGATACTCTATAAGTCCAAACCCACCACACATGTACTCACTTTTTGACTAATCTTATCTCCTAGTCTCCCCACTCATACCTCACATACTCTCGCACTCTCTCTCTCTCTCTCTCTCTCTCTCTCTCTCTCTCTCTCTCTCTCTCTCTCTCCCCCCCAACCTTATGCAAAGATCTATATGAAGCAGAGGATCATTTCAAACCCACAGGAGAAGATTTATTACTTTTGCAATAGGAAGTATGAGAGCTCAATCTCCAACTTGTAGCTCTTGGAAGGTAGAAGACATGGAGAGCAGTGGAAAACAAGAATTTATGGTAGAAGTACTCAACAAATGCAATGTATATCCACCAACACCACAGCTTGTCTCCACAGTTAAGGAAACGACCATCACTAATCAAGTAAGTTCGATCAAAGGAGAGATTATTGAAAATGTAAGTAAAAAAGTAGATAAAGTAGATCTATATGGATGTGAAAGAGCAAGAATCCAGTGTGCATAATAGAATGATTTTATGCAATCAGGGTTGAAAGAGGAGTGCCTTCATGATGATGAAGAAAAATCCATAGAAGACATTATCACATGCCTCAGGATGGAAATACCGCAATTTGAATGGGACAAGAATGATATATGCAATATCAATCAAAATGGCACACAAGCACAGGTCTACTTCAGATGGAGGGTAGCAAGAGTTAAGATCCTTAAACAAACACATATGCTGAGGGGTACAAAGATTTGGATATCTGAGGAGCTCACTCTGATTCAGCTCAAACAAAGGAATAATGAACTCACCAAAGTGAGGGAAGCAAGCAAATGGGTGGTTTATCTAGATGGGCAAGCTTTAATTAACGATTTCAAATCTAAACCCAAAGACTATCAATCTTAAACTGATGTAATGAAAGCCACTTTATGGTAAGACTAGAAACATAGTTGTGTGCTAAAGTAACTTTAAGCTGAGTTTTCCATGTGCATTTCTCGACTCTCTAATTCCCAAAGATGTAGTAACTACTATTTCTTTTTGTGTACTTTGTCGTATAGACCCGTAAGGCCTCCTGAAGATGTTAATAGATCTCTCTCTCTCACTCTCTCTCTCTCTCTCTCTCTCTCTCTCTCTCTCTCTCTCTCTCTCTCTCTCTCTCCCCCCCCTACAATCCTTCAACTCCCATTCCTTTTTCCCCTTCCTCTCTCTCCATCCTGCTATTTCTATCCCCCTTCTCCAAATCTGTCCCTCCCCCTATCTACATTGGTATCAAATCCATCCTTCTAACAAATTTGTTTCCTTGCTCTTCTCTTCCACCTTGCATTCTAAATATCCTAGTGACTAAACATAGCACAACTACAAGATCACCATTTGTAGTTGCAGTGATGTATGAACATATATGCCAAGTTATAGCGGAATCGCCATCTCTATGCTCAATCAAGAGCAACAATACAAGATGATTGGTTTCTCATTGAAGCATTGAAATCCATCTGTACAACTGATAATGTCATTCCCAACTTCAGCATAACAAGTTGTGATAGTTCTCTCCTGTTTCTCTTGAGATCTCTCAATTGTTGTCCACACTTAGCGGAATGCTATCTGGAGATCTTTGACATACTTGTTGATGTAAACTCTCTCCAGCATGACTACAACATACCTTAATACAGTAAGACATTTCCCAAAATGCAAATTAAAATCAGCATCAATACCAATGCAAAGAAATCAACAAGGAAAAGTTTTGGAGCAATGGATTCTTAGTATGCATAAGAGAGAGGGTGGCATCACAAAGAAAAATATTAGTAATATATCGAACTGTGTCACAAGCCACCAATTGTGTCACCAAAAGGCATGCTCACTAGAGCCTGTATTGTTGCCAAGACCTCACTATCAATAGAAGATACTATCGATAGCACCTGCTTCGCTTCCCAGCTGCCGCCACCACTACCACTAGTCTTGTCTTCCAAAAGCTGTTATACATCCAGCCATCCGTTGCTACTATACTAGACTTTAGTTTAGGTTCTAGCTTGAGTCTTAACTTGGTTGGGGTTACATTAGATTAAGTATTAGACCTAGCTTAGGTGTAGCAATATATCGAACTGTGTCACAAGCCACCAATTGTGTCACCAAAAGGCATGCTCACTAGAGCTTGTATTGTTGCCAAGACCTCACTATCGATAGAAGATGCTATCGATAGCATCTGCTTCGCTTCCCAGTTGCCACCACCGCTACCACTAGTCTTGTCTTCCAAAAGCTGTTATACATCCAGCCATCCATTGCTACTATGCTAGACTTTAGTTTAGGTTCTAGCTTGAGTCTTAACTTGGTTGGGGTTACATTAGATTAAGTATTAGACCTAGCTTAGGTGGGGATAGATTAACTTGGTGTTAATCAAGTTAGATTAACACCAAGTTAATGTAACTTGGGTTAACTAGACTTGAGTTTAGCTTGGATTAGTCTTAACTTCATTTGGGTTACATTAGATTAAGGGTTAGACCTAACTCAGGTGGGGATAGGTTAACTTGATGTTAATTAGGTTAGTTGAATTGGATTAGATTAAATAGTCCTCAAGTGTTCTTAGGTGACCTTAGTGTTGTAAGTGTTTTTACATGAACTTCGTGTCCTAAGTGTACTAAGGCCCTCATTATCTTAGTCTAAGAGTCTTGAGGGTCTTTGGCATTTCCCCAAAAACAAAAAAAACAAAAAAAAGAAAACCCAAATTTTTAGCCCTTATTATAGCCCTTTTGAAGGTCTTTACAAGCTTTTACAAGGCTTTTTTCAGCCCAATTTGGGCAGCATTTTGAAGTTTCTTCCTTTCTCTTGAGCCCCTCCATCAACATTTCTAGTCTCTCTGCACACATAGGTACAAGTGCTTATTATAGCATATTTTACTCTTTGTCTATCTCCTTAATCTACTTTCCTTTATTGCACAACAATAGTACACGCTTGTGGGCATAGCGCTGTCTCTCGAATTAGAACTTTCTTGGCCAGTCACATTCAAACTTCTATTGTTTTTTATAGTTCACCATGTCACCCAATTTGGAGACACTGATGAGGACTATGATGAAGATGTAGAGCAACAAATGAAAGCCACAATGGTGCACATAGCAAGTACAATTGTGTCGAATACTTGCACTAAGAAATCATTCATAAATCAAATGTGTTTGGGCTATGGTATGTGAAGCCCAAGCTGCTTCATCTATGGAGGAATTTCTTTCATGATGGTGAAGGTGATGATGTGAGGTTCAAAGAAGCAGCCAGGCTTCCAAGAGAACCATACTACTCTCTGTGCAATTTGCTAAGGGATGACCTCTCTCAAAAATTGATTCCACTATACTTGCAAAGTATATCTACTAGAATCCTCACACTGGAAAAGAAAGGGGTAATAGCTTTGCATTGGTTGGGGTCAAGGATGAAGCTCATGGATATTTTTGAGCATTATGGAGTGGGGAAGTCCACTATAGTTAGGGTGTGAGAGGGAATTTGTGAATGCCCTAAAGAAGTACATGAGGTAATTCATATGCTAGCATTCAACAAAGGAAGCCACGTTAAGGAAGGCTATTAATCAAGTGTTGTTTGTGTTGTTCAAAAAGAAGGCATGATGACACACAGGTCCATGCCTACATACTTGGGTGTTCCAATATTTTTTGGAGAAGAAGGGGAGGATGGCCAAATCTTCCTAGAGAACGTGGACACTTATTGTGCGATGAATGACAAAGATACTCCTATGGAAAGGAGATTTACCTTGATGTTGGGACTCAAAAAAGAAGCAAGAATATGGTATAATAATCTAGATCCAGCTACTCAAAATGATCATTGGAAGCGAATTTCAAAACCCGTTATTACAAAGGTGATGATTGTGCATACATATAGCAAAAGATTTTGAGCTTAAAATAGAGGAGGCTAGAGGATTATGTAGAGTATAAGACTGACTTCATCACATTATGGGGGAGGTGGTTGTGAGCTTTGGCTAACCCTGGGGATGTGGTAGACTTTTTAAAGAAGGAAAATTTTATAGCGGGATTGCATCCCTTGTTGAAAGCAACACTGGAAGAACTCAAACCAAAAATCTTTGAACAAGTGGAGGATAGGGCATTGTACAAACCTAAGAAGTATAAGCATAGGAGAAATTTGCAAGAAGCTGTCAAGATAGAGGAACCTGTGCCTATAATGGAAGGAGAATCAGGGGTCCAAATAAGAGAGGAGCTTACAGTACGAGGTCACCATCATAAGGTAATTCCTGCTATTGCTCCAAATATTGTGGAAAAGCTAAATGAAAATATGCAAAATAATTCTATCAAATTTTCCCATAGGACAAGGGCTAGGCATGCAGAACAAATGATGCCAAAAGAAGGTGAAGGAAGGGGTTGAGAACCAATGGTATGGGGAGAGATCAAGGGTGATAGCAATGCTAGAACTCTAGGGAGATGGGACATAGCATGTACAAGTTCCCCCTAGCCGAAAATGGAACTAGCACAAGTATGCCTATTTTTCCTCAAACTATGGCACAAACTTCTCAAATTTTAGCTAGCAGTAATCTACAAGCACAAGTAGTCCCTCTGGTAAGAGAAAAAGCCCAAAGACTTTGGCAACAGCACCTGTTGCAAAACAGCCAGGTCTGAGGCCACAGAATGAGGTGGGAAAAGAGTTGTACATATGCTTGAGTTGAAGAAATCAAGGAACATTGCAAAGATGGATACCATGGGATCTAAGAAGACTAGGAGTAAAGAAAGAGAATCAAAATCAAGAGAAAGCCAAACCAAGCATACATGTCAGAAAGAAAGAAAGGCAAGAAAGACAGAGACTGGGAATTAAAAGAACGAGAAGAAGGATCCTAGAGAAGAGTCTTTTGCTAGGATGACATTATGCTTATGAGGAGTCTACTTTGAGCATGCTCAATAATATGTTGCTTCTTTTAGTGATGTTATATCAGATGTCGTGGATTCCACTAGAGAGTATGATGCTGATGTTGATCAGGTATGAGACTCGTTGTCTAGTTCTTTACTTGATAGTGAGGTAGATGAGGAAAGTTGTTCAATTGATCTAGTGCATGAGGAGGATGGTTTGATGCCTTTAAATGAGGTGCTTAGCAATTCTTACTTCGACCAATTTGAGATGCATACAAACATGTGCCTCATCATGGCTATGAGAAGCATGTGGATGATGTAGAACAAGAGGAGGCTTTGGACTATACAAGCCACCTCTTCTCTGCATGGATTATCCACCTATGTGGAGTACAAGCCAAGATTTTGGATATTCTTGGCCTCCTCTACATCTATAAATTGAACCTAGGAACTGCCCTTGCATTCATGTAGTTGCCTAGCCTTGGTTCGCTCTCCTAGTATTGTACCACTCAATTTTTTAGCACATCTTATTGCTCTCGCCTTGTATCTTCTCTATCATATTTATGATATATCATTATCTTATGGCTTTCCCATGTACTTTCTTCAATTCTCATGTAGTTTCATATAGATCATGCCCTTGTCCTCCACGTCTATGGTGATTGATAGCTTTCAAGCTCTATAAGAGTTGCATTGGTGTTGTGTTGTGTTTGTGAGTTGTTGTACACTCTTTCTTTCATAAATTCTATGGAGATTAAAAGGTTCTACATGAGTTTTATGTTCTTTCAACAAAGCAATGGATTGTCCTCTTTCTAAAAAGGTTTTGTGGTTCAAGAGCGGTAATTTTTGGTGATTTGTGGACATTGTACAAGGCATACGTGTTTGGGGCGTAGAACGAGAGGCTTGGCTGGTTGGTGTTTTGTGGTGCTTGACATCCCATAGCCCTTTCCTTTGTTAGCTATCAATAGCTAGTATGTGGGAGTTGAAAACTGCTCTCAACATACCTAACAATCTTTTGGCAAATATGAATGTGTAATTGAACAATTGATATCACATAGCCCTTTCCTTTGTTAGCTAGAAATAGCTAGTACATGAGAGTTGAAAACCGTTCTCAAAATACCTAACAATTGTCAAACCAACCGAAATGTGCAATTGAACAATGAGATTGTTGAGGGAGGGAAGCACACTAAAAATGGACTACTGGAGTACCTCGTTCCAGAGTCATATGTGCCTCTCAACATAGCATTTTCTTTGGACTTCTGTGATTAAAAGTTATGCTACCATGCAAGTCCAATATCATGTCATGTGCTCATAATGTGTAATGAGAGAGTGTGTTTTCACTTTACAATTGCAGTAGAGTCAAAAAGCATAAACTATAAATGAAGGCAAAAAGCTCATGGAATGTATTTTACTACAAATCAAAATCATATGGCTTAGAAAGAGTATGCGACTACATAGGTCTTCAAAACAACACACTTGAAAGATCTATTTTCTAAGTCTTGCCAATGATTGTGCAATGCAGTTCAATGAATTGCAAATTGCAATGGTGTTTTCTCTAGCTATCATCTCCTTGTAAGCCAACCTGTTCCATTCAAGCTTCTCCACATGGAGATGGGGGGCAATCTCCCTCTCCATGCATTTTGGCTCCTACTTCTCATTTGACTCCTAAATAGCCACAAATCTTTGGGCCTTCTTGGTGACCTGCTTCTCAAGGACCCCAACCAAATATTTCAACATTTCTTGCACTACACATCTACCACCACGAGACAATAGGCAAGCCCTCCTTGTGGGGATTTTTGTCCAAAAATCCTCCTTGTAGGACTTCTTTGTCGATCCCTCCTTTGTTCTACAATTGCAACTTCTCACCTTCACAAGCGTTGTCCTCCTCAATTGCAAGCCATAATAAAATTAGACAATATAAAATACATGGATGTGAATGTATGCAAAATTTGAATGAGTGAGAGGAGGCATTTTTTTCCAATGTTTTGCAAGCTTGTTGATGACAAAGGAGGCTATTTTTTGGTGATGAAAGCCCACTAAATCATGATGGCAACTGTTTATTTGATTTGATGAATAGTTCTTATTATACACCAACTTCAGGTGTAAAAATATGTTGTTTTAAAAGGGTAAATGTCATTGTTTTACGAGTAGATATTTTCAATAACATTAATAGGTGCATGGGGAGACACTTAATTCACCCTTGTTGTCATCCCTAGGCTTGAGGTTTGATAGCAAGGGATGCTAAACATTAAAGAAAATCCCACTTTTAACTGAGAGGAGAAAAATCTATAAGGTTTTTTTACAAACAAAAAGTTTTTTTACATTTATTAGATAGGAAAAAACACTAAGGATTGGCAATGACTTATCAAATCTTAATCTCAACCCATCAAGCCTCGCTCTCTACCCTAACTCTACTCCATACCACCTAGCTTTTCCTTTAAATTGGGGCAATACCAAGCTTCCTACTTGCCCCCCACCCCCACCCCCTCCCCTCTTTTTGGCTTGCCTTATTGCATCGAGTGGTTGCTCAATCCAGTCATCTTTAAGAGGCTCTTCCACTCTAGCCAATCAATCCTCTCAGGTTGCGATAATGGAGGGTGTTGTTTTCAGGGATCACTTCATCGATACTTGGCTACTAATGCTTTTTTGTGTTTGGTTCGCTTCCCTTCCCTTGTTCCCTCGTAGCAAGTTCTACAGTTGAAGTTCCAAATGGCTCCCCCATCTCAGGCTTCAGTACAAGTCCCTTAAAACCGCCAAGCATGTGCAACGTTGGAGTTACCTGAAGGCTCTCTCATCTCAAGCCTTGGTGCGAATTGGAAACTAGGCACGCCACGTAAAGAAATAATCTTTTTGCAAGCCCAAGCCATTTTGTTTGGGATGTTGTTTTTGTTTTGGAGATCTGTAGTGAGCATGGGATTGATTTCATCTCACACCTCATGACACTTTTTGCATTTTTTATTGCAAAGGCTTTGGGCGGGAGACTACTCTTCCACCTCTGCTATAATGTTGGTTTGGAATGGAATTTTGTTTTAAAAAATATATCTTAATCTCCTTCACAAATGGGGCATTGCTGAAGAAATGAACAAGTAGTGGCTTTTAAGGGTTGCTTTACACAGATGTATTGTGGCTACTCTCTTTTAAAAACATTGGTAGCACTTGATACCATATTCTTCAATGAAACCAAGCGCCTTATTTTTTTCAACATCTTCCCTATAATAAGACATAGGGAATTTGAACTATAATGCATAGTAGTAATACAATATAAAGACTATAAGTGGGTATAGTCTCCCTTTGTAGAGAGTGGAAAACTTTTTACCTTTGGTAAATCATACAACATTTTGTAACGTGAACATACATGCCTGTTATGAGGTTCTTACAATGCAACTATTATTGCCGAGCAACATTCATATCAGAAACAAATAATCGAAACAAAATATCATTTTTCTTAAGTCTGGCATAATTCAATCTTGTCGTAACGACACCAAACGCATAATCGCACAAAGTACCTTAACACTTGACACCTTTAGTATTAATGGTGGTCACCCAATATAGCAAGCAAACTAACTTCAACATCAAGCATCCTAGCACCATCAACACTAGTGAAATCACCTAAGATACTGAGTAATCCAACCTTGCAATAATCTCCCTACAAAAGTAAACTCTCTAGAACCCTAGGTGCATCTAAGAAATCCCACTTCATTTTCTATAATTTCCTTAAATCAAAATCTGTAAATTATATCCAAACTATTGATAAAAGTACAAAAACATAAAAAGCCTTTAATATCTGTCATAGGTAAATAACCAAAAGAGAAGTCCCTCCTCCATTCCTCAATTGCTATAATAATCTTTGCTAAAAGCATGAATATGGAGTTGTATGTCCTACTGCATAAGTTGAGCTAGGTAAGCATTCAAGGCTTATATGTTCTACAATACCTCGTATTTTCCTATCAAGCCATTGCAAAAAAATTGAATAAATCCAATCAGACAAATTCAGACTTTTGTTGTTCTAAAGTCAAATTTTCTACAATGAAAATACGAAAGAGAAGAAAAATGAGCTAACAAAAAAGAGAAAAGCAAAGAATAAACAAAAACAAAACGTAGAGATACCTAGCAAGGAAAGCAATGCTTATGTTGTCATCAGTGCCCAAGCATAAGCAACTATACTGTGTTTCTAAAGACCTCTTGGGGAAACCTAGTGCTTACTAAAATACGTCAACTAGACAAAAGGGAAAGGTAACAAGAAATAAAAGAAGAAAGGAAGAGGGTGACTAAGCAAAAATAAACGAACAAATCAAGAAACAAAAGAGACCAAAAAACAGGAACAAAAACTCTCTCATGTATAAATGAAAGAGAGAATGAAATCCAAATGAAGTGCTTGTGCTCTGATAACAGCCCACCTATCCCACTTATAGTTGTAATCATCAATTAGTGTTCAAATCCAAGGTCTAGATGTTTAATAAATCCTTCTTCAAAGTGGAGTAAAATGACCTCCGGATCATGTAAATATCTACTCTTAATGCTCAATATACTTTTTTCTCTACCCCCCCCCTCCCCCCAAAAAAAAAAAAATTACAAAAGGTAGTTCCCATCACATCCCTATTCTTGCGAATCACCCTTTCATATTGCATATGGCCTTAGAACTTTATTAATTGCTGACTATGTAGAAGTTCTTTCTTTGTGCCAGCAGCTTGCAAAGGATAACACACTAGGAGCCGACTTGGTGCCTGAATGAGGGCCCTCATAGAGAAATCCCACCACAGCGGGCACCAATTCACAATAGCAGCAGCCCCACATATAGACAAGTTAAACAAATTAAGGCTACTGGGTTTAGTAGATACTAGCAGTAGATCAAGGCTAGGTTTCCCTTTGCTTTCTTGTCTTTGAACGTGTTAAGTGTCCAACCACACCCCAACTCGCCTCCCCTTTGTCTGTCCTACCATCAACCTATGTCCAAATTACATACCTTTGTACGACTAGAATACATCCAATCGTACAAATTCAGATTTTTGTTGAAAATATTTACTTCCCCATTAAGTTCAAAGTCGGTCCACACACACACAATAGATATTTGTTCTCTCACAGCTATCACCCCCTCTCAATGACACCACCACCTGATAAATAGGAATTTGCATTTTTGCAAACACAAGGGACATATTCAGATTGAGGCCTCAAGTTAGCAGCAGCTCCTAGAAAAATCAACCATTAAAAAAAGTACTACCATGTTGATAATCATAATCCTACTGCATTCCATTATACACATGTGGCAGAAACAAAGACAAACATTTCTCAAATTCAGTTGCTGCTATGATTGTTGCAGGATTGCCTTTTTCTCTCGCAATCAAATACCACGTTATAGCAGTGGATAGATTCCTATGACATATAGAACATACTGATGGAAATATTCATAGTATGACACAGACACAAGGCAAAGCAGTCCATTTACTAGTGTAAATAGAATCTAGGCTTATGCAAACATCAAGGTGTAGCATTTGACCAGGACAGCCCATGCATGCAAGCTTGCCCAACCTTTATATTCAAATAGGGTGTTAATCAATTACTCCCACCTTTACATACTGTAACTTATTATAGAGCATTTCAAACATATACTTCAGAAATTTACTTGCAAAGAGAGCTCTCAAACTCCTTGTAAAGAAAGCTCTGAAATGGATCAGATTGATTAAATATTACAGTCGCTAACTTTGTTCCCCTAATCCATCACACCCTCCCACTTGGGATCCAAAGTCATACTGCTTGGGGGTAGAAAGATCTTGGGGTACTTGCTATAAGATATGTTTCCCATTGCTGCCCTCCAGGTGGTACTTTCAATATTTGAATAGGGCTTCATGGCGTTAACTCTTACTGGAAGAAGCTGTTCGCCTTCCACCTTGGCCAAAACTTCAAACTGCAATCTTTGCAGTGAAGGCCTTGTTCTCCACTCCGGCCAATGTTCTGGAGGAAAATTTTCATTGGTCAGCTTTTTTTCCAGCTGAAATTCAACCCTTACAAAAGTTGCTGCAGAAACCTTAGCTCTCAAAAGCTTGAAAGATCCCGGTTTGTACACATTGGGACCTAAAGCAGATATCATAATTTTTTCTAGATTCAATAACCGTGAATCTGATCCATTCAATGAAGGAAGTGGCCACACCCAGAGTTCTGTTTGCCTGAGAATCGGTAACGATTCTGGAGGGCTGACCAAAGCTTGGTCTTGCAGTCGTGAAACGAGCTCAACTGCTCCAGGGGCCAACCGCTTCACCTTCAACTTGCGTATATTTGAATCAGACTCTTTAGAAGCGGCAGATGCAATCAGGGATGTAGGCCCAACTATCCTCAAAGAAAGCATTGGCTTCTCCTCTGTGCGAGATGCATATCTCAAGCGGTCAGCAAGTGCTACTATACTTGCTGCTATGCCACCTTCGCGTAAGGTCCCAGGTAGGGGCAGGGGTAACTGAAGAGGTTTTGCAAGACTAACTTCTCGAGCTCCCTCCACTGTTACTACTGCTCCATCTGCTAATAACACTTTCTTCAGAACCCCTGCTTCAACATCATGCTGCAACATAGAAAACCACGACTTAATATTGAAGATGTGTGCTAATTTTGCACAAAAGATGTAGAGCATTCTTAACAGAACAAAAGTGTAAGATCACATCCACCCACAACCACTGCCAGACTAAACAGAAAACACTGTGTGCTAATGTTGTACAAAAGATGTAAAGCATTCTTAACAGAAAAAACTGTAAGACCACATCCTCCACATACACCACACCCCCTGCCAGAGAAAACAGAAAACAATAGACCCCAAAAATGAAAAACAAAAAGAAAAACCCAAAAATCAAGGATAAGAAAGAATGTGCCGCAGTTGATAACAACAGACAATCAAGTCACCAGATGCAAAGAACAAAGAGCATGATATATCCCTCCTCCTAAGCCAACTTCGTATTTGGAAGATTGTGCACCACCATCCATGTAACAAACAATCCGTACTAATCATGGACAACAAATGAGGCAACCTAAGGCAATTTTTTGTCCTCCACTCCATAATGAAGTAAATGGGCTTATGGCAGTACTTGAGTCTTCCCTATCAAGACCATCTTGCTATCCCCATCTTTGCCATTAAAACAACTGCCCCTCTTATTACTGCACGCTCGTTACCCTTCATTGCCAATGCCCTACCCTTGTATTGGCATTTATAAGGGCATTACAGGCAATGTCAGCTGTTCCTGCAATAACAACCCCACCAACTCTTCAAATGAGTTAGAAACACCTTGAATAAAATGTAGTAAACACATGAACGAGCGAAACCACTAAGGGTGACAGAGACCAACTCCTTACTCTAGCATTTTAATCTCCTGAAAATTCGAAGTATTCTTCCATAAAGATGAGACGCATACTTCTTTGATATTTTCGGCCATGTGGCAATTGATCTCTCTAATTAAGAAGTGTAAGTTACGAGAAATTCCCAATCGGCATAAGTACGTAGTCTTGTTGGCTGAAGGCCAAGGCCTAGAAGTCAGGGTGGGAAATGGTAAATCATGTGAAGTTGGAGATATATAAAGATACTTCTAATTTTCCAATTCTGCACCTACACAGCACTGATGTATCCTTGGGTCATACTCTAGGATTTATTTGAAATATTCTTTTCTTTTCAGAAAGATGGATGGTTGATCCATCTTTAAGGTGAGCATGATAAACTTGACACTCCTATCATCAATTGTATGCACACGGAAAACTTGGTCGAGCAGATGATGCACAAACATTTCTTCGTGATTTTCTTTCTACTGGTGAAAGTTCTTTGCGTGGATGAAGAACCAATTCTGTTATATGAATTAGCTAATTATTTTCCTGAGGGTATTCCTGATGGTTTACCTCTAGAGAGGGCTGCAAATCAGAGTATACATTTCATGAAGTCAAATGGAGACGAGTATGCAAGGATGCAAGGAGCTGGAGAGGAAACTGGTCAGATTCACAATGAAGAAGTTAGAAGATGGGGTGTCAACATGAAAAACCCCTAACTTAGCCCCAACTAGGGTTAGAGTACACACACCACTTACTAACTCAGCCACTGCTTGTGGTTAGGGTAAAAACATTAGATAAGCGTCCCTAACCTTGTAACCAACTAATACACTAACTTAATATTTTAATATTTTGACCACCCCCCCTGTAGCGACAGTGTCAGGATGTGCAAGGTTTGAACTAAATCACCAAACGAAAATAAGCCTAATGCTTTTCAGAACGCTTCAACCTTTTCTCTAGAAAGTAGAATAGGAGTGAGTGGCTCAAAATCCCATGAAGATCTGCCATCAATCTTTTGATCCATACACGCTCAGCAGTAGCTGTGAAGGTCTCTTTGTGCTTAGGTTGACATGGCCACAGTGGGTTGTTCCTTGATCAACCAAGATATGCATGAGCTGCCAAGAAAGAAACACTTTCCACTGGGTGGACTGCCTACCATCATCAGTCACTAGCCCAGTCTTAAAACAATCCTAGACATTGGGTGACCTACAAATATCTGAAAATGTGTTTTACTGCACACCAGTGAGTGTCCTTCGGGCTGTGCATTTATCTGCTCACCTGTGACAACCCAAATTGAATGTCACATCGTGTATTGCATAGATGAATCAAGCAACCAACAACATGACTGTGACATCAAATGTTTCATTACACGCTCAACAGTAGTTGTGAAGGTCTCTCTGTACTTAGGTTGACATGGCCACTGGGTTGTTTCTTGATCAACCAAGATATGCATGAGCTGCCAAGAAAGAAACACTTTCCACTGGGTGGACTGCCTACCATCATCAGTCACTAGCCCAGTCTTAAAACAATCCTAGACATTGGGTGACCTGCAAATATCTGAAAATGTGTTTTACTGCACACCAGTGAGTGTCCTTCGGGCTGTGCATATATCTGCTCACCTGTGACAACCCAAATTGAATGTCACGTCGTGTATTGCATAGATGAATCAAGCAACCAACAACATGACTGTACAGAGTGACATCAAATGTTTCATTACAATTCTGAATGTTGAACCTATGTGACAGTCCTTGAATACTTGAGCTGTTTCCAATGCCCTTTTGTGACTACATAAACTGAATTTCTAAATAGGTACCCACAAGGTTCCTAAAATCGTATTAGTATGAGTATGCCAGGCGCGACAAAAATGTTTGAGGGCTGTTTGCGAATGATTAAGCTTCGAATTAAGGCGGCGCGATTAGAATTCTGGAAGGTTCTACCTTCCCGAAATTTCCAACCACCTTCAGTCGTCGCCTATATAAGGCTGCCTTCCAAGCGCCTCAGTCCTTTGCCTTTGCTTGCTCGCTGCCAGCGATGCCAGGGAGAAAGACTAGAGAGGAGAGAGACTGAGGGGGGGGAGAGAGGGAGCGCGGAGGAGGTGAACGAAGGGAGAGGGAAAAATGGAAGCTGAGCTGAGGAGGGAGGAGGACATGGTGATGGATGAGGCAGAGCGTGCTACAACTGTGGTGAGTGCTAGCAATTGCACACAGCAAAACAATGGTGAAAGGCCCTCCTCTCAGACAGCCTTCCCTCCCACCCGAAGCTCCCTCCCTCTCCCCTACTCAGCCCACCCATCCTCCCCCTCTAAGCCCACTGGGAATTTTCTACACAAAATAAGGAATCCTTTGTAGTTGATTCGGATTGAAAATCGCTAGCAGATTGCTAGCTATGAATTTTTTAATAGAACGCAATAGGACCCATACACAACTGAATTCCTAAATAGAAGTGCAACTGTCCCAAATTTCTTGAATTCTGTAATTTTCTCTCCATTAGTGCCTGTGAAGCAGCATGACTCACTATCAACATATCCCCTCTGTCTTCTTGACAAATACTATATAGGGCTATTCCAGCCGGACTAGTATAAATCTTCTCATACCAAGCCCTAGAGCTTTATTTTCTTGATCAAACTTCTTGAAACCAATAGATTGAATACATAGACTTCCTCATGCAAGTCTCCATTTAAAAAGGTTGTTTAATGCACTTTCCAGCCATTGACAGCAGACCTCATGGTGGTCATCCTAGAATTTGAGACAAAGGTTTCATCATTATCTATTCCCTTGTGCTAGTGTGAGCAACCCCTTCAAATACCTCTAGTGAACCTGTGGGCAGCTGCCTTTCAAACTCAGTTAAGGACTGATCTGAGCTTTCTGCGAAAACCACATCTCTACTAACAAAAAATCCTCTAAGTGTGAGGATTGTAGAGACAACAACCCTAACTTTCATTGCTATAGCCACAAAAAATGCATTTCAATGCCTTATCATCCAATATGCCTCTCATCTGCTAAGAAACATGTGCATATGCTATGTAGCCAAACACCCTAAGGTAATCAACCTTGGGTTTTTTGTCATGCCAAGTCTCAAAAGGATGTGATGGTTTTTGAGGCTTTGGTCACACATCTATTCAAGATATGTGTGTCACACATAATGGCTTCCATTAAAAATTTATGGGGCAGCTTTCAACCCTTAATCGTACATTTGGCCATCTCCATCAGAGATCTTCTTTTCCTCTCAACAACACTCTTTTGCTGAGGTGTACCATGTATGGCACTGTACACTAGTGCTTAATGCCTTGTCCTTGCAAATATGCTATAAAGCATTTGACAAGAATTCTCCCCCCTCTGTTTGTTCTCAGAGTCTACACCTTGCACCCTATCTGGTTTTCAACCATGGCAACAATATGCTCAAGGGATATAAATACATCATAATTTCTCCTTTAAAGGATAGACCCATGGAAATCTCAAAAAAACATCAATAAAGGTGACAAAGTACAAAATTCTTTCCCAAGGATGGTGCCCTCAAGGGACCACACACATCATTGTGTATGAGCAGCAATGGTATGTAGTTATGATCCCAATCTTGAGGTCGGTTCACTCAGTGTGAGTGCTACTTCAAATGCAGTTTGGTATTTTGAGAGTGGTACATTTATTTATTTATTTTAAGCCTGCTCTTGTTGGCAAAACAATATCCTGTTCCAACAGTTCTTCACATATTGTGAAGGGAGTTACGAAGATTATTATGTCATTAGTAGATGGAACTGATTTGGGTCTTCAAATGCCCTTCATGTTTCAAGAATAAAGAAGAATTTGCTATTTGTTTCCTCTTTTGGTAGAAGAGGATATGCTGTCACAGTGGGGATGATCAGCGTATTGTGTGTGTGTGTGTGTGTGTGTGTGAGAGAGAGAGAGACTCAAAGCATTTTACATCGGTTGGACACGCATGACAGCAGCATGCGAAATGCTTGTGTGGCAACAATAACTTCTTCAATGAAAGATGCTGAATTGTAGTGTGCCTGATTTGGCAATGTGAACTATGGCAGTTTGCAGCTATTAATATCGTATTGAACATGCCTCCACTGCAGTCTCCTCCAAAACATGCCTATGAAGGATGCATCAGAATGCCTTCCCAAGGAATGGATCTGTCGAAAAATCTTGTCAGTATTTGAAGCATTAGAAATTGAGATTGTCATTCTAGCTTCCTCCTCCCCTTTTTCCAAGCTTTTTTTGTATTCACTGATATGATGACCTGGCTTTTTACCATAATGGCATCTCTTTTTTGCTTTGAAGTTTGCTTGCATCATCCTTTGCCTCATTATATGGCTATCCTAAAGCATCTTTAAATTGTGGATCGCCTTTATGCCTGCTTGCACAGACCCCTATTTTGATTAACAAATGCTTGATCATTACTAAGGGAAGAGGAAGATTTATTCTTCCTTGTCTGTTCCTCCTGCAACAACAAACCCACGAGCTCCTGTCTCTCAAAGACAAGTGTGAAAACTCACATAGGACTCCAGCAATGACTATAGTGTCCTAGAAATCAAACCTTTTTCAAAGATAATATCAACATTCAAGGGTTGCTCTCTAGGATCTTAGTCCATTTCAAAGATAATCTCATCAACATTCAAGGGTTGCTCTCCAGGATCTTAGTCCAATGCTCTGACATACTGCTACCCTCAAGCATGTCCAAATTCTCAAGAACAAGCTTGAGAAGTGAAGCCCTTGCCTCATCCTTTTAATACACAGTTTGTAAAACATGCTATGCACGCAAAGAGGTCTTGCAATGCCTAACGTGTGGAATAATAAACCTTTTGATTGGCAAAGAGATCAAGGCCAGTGCCTGCACATCACGGGCATCCCATATCCTTTGATCAGCTATGATTGCTGCAACATCTGCACGACAGAGTTCATCTCCATTCACAAGACCTTATAGACCTTTAGCAACCAACACATTTTTAACCATGAAACTCCACAAACAGTAATTGGTGCCATCAAGTTTATCCTCCTAGGACAAAGATCCACCAAACAAATTGTCATTCTGAGCCAGTCATAACAAAGCAAAAAGTGCCCGCGAAACTAAATTGCAGTGAATGGTAACAAAATGCACTAGCCCAACAAGCCAACGCTTGGCTAAATCTGACGATACCTGTAAATAACCATCTCCCTCGGCACAAGGATCAACAAAGCAAGCAAAGGAGAGAAAAAGCCCCTGAGAGCAAAGAAATACTCCAGATGCGAGCAGAAAAGACTCAATCCTTACAAGTGATAAGCACAAATGCAGAGTCAGCAAATACATTGAATGAAACATAGCAGCTCAGGATGAAAACCACCTCAAAAAGTTGAAAAACCAATGCTGGTTTTGGGGCTGGAAGTACAACCAACGCATGAACTGAACAGGCCGAGCCTGTACTAGTACAAAACAGACTTGAAAGTTGAAATGACTGAAATTGACGACCAAGATGAGGAGCAAGATATCCCTCAACTGAAATCTCTATGTATGAGTGATAACCAGCAATAGTAACCTCCAAATACGGGATGGCTGCTTCAAAACGGATCAAACCAGAGCTGCTAAGTGGCAGCCAGGTGCAGAGAGGCCTAAAAAAGCAACGATTTCATTTTCTTTAGTGGCAGTCAGGCAGAAATCAGAGAGAGCATCGATTTCATCTTCTATAGCATGTATAAGATCAAATAGATCTGAAATACGCCATAAGGAGACTGAAAAAATAGGGGTGGCCACTTCAGAAACAGTCAAACTGAGCTAAATAAGCTGAAAGCCTTATGGAGAGCTGTCTTTTCTAAGTTGAAAACAAAGTTGAATATAAGCGCATTCAATCATCCATAGCCGTCGTATGGCTGATCTCTCAGTCACACCCAGTTTGGCCAAATGGGATCTCTTGTCAATAAAGCAAGCTGCCTAAACTTCTAGTTTTAGCTAAATCGTGTACTTTTTGCTGACATTTCCCACTGGTTTGGGATGTGTGCCAACACCTTGAAATGCCTGCCAAATGCACAAACATGTTGGAAGCATACAACAGTACAGAAGTGCTGTACAGCTGTCAGCTGGGTGGAGCTCATTGGGAGCAGCACCCAGGATAGGGTGCCAGAAGTCACAAGAACTGTCCAAGCAGGCTGCTTTGAGCTGCATGGCACACAGGAGAGTGATACTGTAGATGTGTGAAGGCTGCTCCAAGGTGACCCAAGCTGAGGAAAAGTGGCAGCTCCCTTCTGTGCTTATGTGCGTGGGTTCCGCACAATGTAAGGGAGGGGAGAGACGTCTGGCACCTTGGTCGCAAAAGAAAGGCACAAGAGCTACAGTTGAACATGAGAAACTAACAATTATATTGCAACCATGGCCTATACACTAAACCCAAAGACAATAAACAAGATCACACCAAGGCATTTGGTAATACTTAAAATGGCTAATCGATGAACCTCTGAGGTCACAATGCCCCCAATCACTTCATCACCATAAAGTTCAGACCACACTAACGGTTGTACACTCACGCAACACAAGAAAGGCTGACCAACGGAAACGCTAAGAGAATTCATGTCAAGCATGCTGAAGGGCAGGAAGAAAAAGGTTCTGAAGACACTTGCAGTATGCACGTCCGCAGTCACACAGCAAAAGCAAACAGACATATGCACGTAAGGAAGAAACAATCACAATAGCTTACTGGAACTGCAAGGCGCAATTGATCTGCATCCTGAATCCAAAGCTCTACCGGCCCCGACAGCTGGAATGGAGCTAGAACTGCAGCTAATGGGTCACCGAAGTTAGCAGGGACCGTATTGTCTTCAGAAGAGTAAATTCCTGATGGAAGTTCATCCAAATACTTCCAGGAAGAAATCTCCTCGGACAACCTCACTGGAATAAGATTATCTCCAACTTGAATATCGAATTCGTATACCAAAGTTTGTCCAAATTTAGCATCTGTTGTATCGATGTGTGATATCTTCACATCTTCTTTACTCCAACCCAGATTGTTGATGAGTGCATCGGCTGCATCCTGCCACGCAAGCATCATATGAAAGCTTTTAGCCAACCCTCAAGAGATGATAGATAGAAGAATTGAATGAACACACAGGAAGATAAATCTAGGAAGCCGTTCTTTGCTGGACTCACAGAAACAGCTTTGTAAGTTGTTGATTCACTCTGATCGACTTTAAAAGAGGTTAATTCCTCAGATCCAGCGATCTTCACTACCACAGCCAATCCTAGAAGGATCAGCATTAGCACGATGCTTCGAATTATCATTGTAAATCCCGACCACAAATTCGCTGACAAACTTATGATAAATTAGCCGACGGCAGACACGCTTGGGGCGATCTCTACTATCGATGTGACAGTGCGACGAGAATAATCAACACCCCCAAGGCTCCCAATGGGTGTGACTTCCAGGATGCTCATCCAGGAATGCGATCGTTCATGTCTCTTGGGGCCACGATTGCGACGAGCGCCTGGACGAAACAATTCGGGGGTTTATTATAATTCAACAACTCGCTGCAAAGGGAAAAGTGAGCTGGAAGTGCAAAGAAAAAGCCTTTAAATAATGGGTGGAGAAAAGGTGCAATAAAATTCATCAACTACGGAGCAGGAAGAGAAGGACAAAAACGGCGAAGAAGGTACTACTACGAGACGGAAATTGACGAAGGGGTGAAGAATGAAAAAGGAGAGGAAAACGAGCGCTTGATCAGAGCGAAATCCAGAACCTGATGAAGCAGAAAGCGAAATTCAGAACCTGATGAATCTGATAAGGTACCTTGGGCAGAGCGAAATCCAGAACCTGATGGAGCAGAAGGCGAGCTAGGGTTTGACAGGGAAGATGGAGAGAACTCAACAGAGAAGAGCGTGAAGCGATTCTATCTAATGTCAAATGTGATCTCACTTTATATACAAGGGCATGTCCACGTGGCCTGCTGACTCGTCACAGCCTCAGCCAATCGGCGTTACCCCTCCTCCCCTTATGACGTGTCCTCAATTCTCTCCCCCCCTCTCTCTCTCTCTCTCTCTCTCTTTCATCCCATAGGTCTCCCCTCTTCTTGCTTGGGGCTAGTGTTTTCAGGGAGACTCTACACAATGACACTTTCAAGTTTTCACATCTACCTTGAGAGATTTATCTTTGCACTTTTTTCCAATTCGTACCTCTCTTCCTATTTTAGTTATATTTTGGCCTTACAGCCTCAAAAGTTCCATAAAAACCTATGAGATGGAACGTTGAAGGTTTCTCTATCCACAAACTTAAAACTTCTGTGCGAACACTGACTCGGCCTCTCATGTGGCATTAAAATAATGATGATTATGATGATGATCATCTCTCTCTCTCTAGCTCTCTCTCTCTCTCTCTCTCTCTCTCTCTCTCTCTCTCTCTCTTGCACACACACATACACTCTCCACCCAACCTAGCTCCTCTCCCCTCTCTTCTTTACCTCATCCCCCACATTGCCCCCCACCTTCTCCACTTCCTCGATTCAAGTTGCACGTGCCTTGCTCAACGTCTTCTCTCTTTGGTTGACTACCTTGGGCTATCTCTCTTCCCTTCTAGCCCCTCTTTACTACCACTCTCTTGCACCTTCCATCTATTCCTATTACTCTCATATGGAGTCCTCTACCTCCCACCTTACTATCATTAGCCTTTGCACGTTAGTCCTCTACCTCCCAACCTTACTATTATTAGCCTCTGCACATCTAAGCCTTCTAGTGGTCAAAGTAGGTCGTCTCTACATTGTTTGGTTTGCTCAGTATATATTTTGATTTTTGTGGTTCTATTTGTTTGGATTGGTTTGGGTTGGTTTGGTGTGTTATTGTGTGAGGCTTGTGTCTCTAGATCAATGCTTTTTGCAATGTCAAATGTCTCTATACCTAAGAGCTTCTGATTAACACAATTTGTTATGCTTTTTAACTTTTAAAAAGTATAATTCTCATGAATACAATTTGTTATGCATTTTAACTTAAAAACTAATATAATTCTGGTTGGTTTCCCATAATTGTAGATATTTAGTAGCATGAAGGTTAGCCACTATGTAAGCTCAATTTGGTAGCACAAAGGTTAGCCATACAAAGGTAACATTAGGGTAGCCATCAATTCAGTAAACAAAATTAAGAACAAGACGATATCAATGTTCTAAATTTTTGTAAAACTTGCTCTGTGAAGTTTAAGTAGCATTAATTACATTGTGCGACACCTATCAAAAGATAGCTCCGTGAGACAATGTCTCAACGAAATGAAAGAAATGACATCTTCTTTATCGTCCATGCAACTTGTCCTTCATAGTATCTTGAAGTATAACATTGACATGATGAGCTACTCTTACAGCTTCGTATTCTCACTACTAGCACCTTAGCTAGTCTTATAGCTTTGCATTCTCACTACACGCACCTTAGCTACTCTTTCTAAATATTCTCAAACAACTTGGGATGGTAGAACAGAGAGCAAAGGTTTGGACTCATCTTCCATTAGAGGGGGTCCACATAGACTTATTATGTAGCCTAACTAGCCTTACAAACTTGGGTTATTTATTTAGTCAAACCATCTAGTTATTTAGCCTAGTAGCCTTCTAGCTAATGACTTGGACTACAATTCTATAACCTTTTATTAACCCAATTGTCACCTTTGGCTCTAGCCTCAAAGCCCTAGCAACACCATGGGGACTTTAATTGTACACACAAACACAAATAATTGGCATAAACTTATAACATAGTGTCTTAATGTGACTTGAACGTCACAATGTCGTGGACATAATGATGGATCCACATCATTACCTGTCGAGATTAAGGTTGCCCACATCCCCAAGCAAACAAGGAACTTTGGAGATAACTTGAGCCAAGTCCATTGCTTTACCTCTGAAGGAAGTTGCCCTTTTTTGCCCACCATATAGAGAGGTCAGGGACCCCTAGTAGGTCTCTTATCCTATTATCCTAGAGTATGTTCAATGTTCATCTAGAGGATTTTGTTAATCAAGAATGAGATCTTTGTGATGTGATGGGAGCTGGATCATGGAAAGGGTAATAGGCGTGTAGAAACTCCACTTTGGATGTGGAGTGGAGGAAGGGGCCAAGATGTAGTTATACAAGATGATAGGGAGGGTAATAGGGCTGTCAAAACTTCACTCGAGAAGTGTCATTGGCCTGATTTGGGATTGAATTAGGAGGCATCACGAAGTTGTCAATTGTGTTCAGAAAAGGGTTTGGAGATTTCTTTATGATGTAGAGGTCATGATCTTGAAGAGAGAAATACTAAAGACATATTTGACATGCCGATAAATTTTTGTGAGCATGCTTGGTTTAACACCTAAAAATGTCTTACGATGTTTTAATGTCCTCTTACCAAACTACTGCTAAGAATGAAGCCAGATTTTTGAGAGCTTCTTCATACTTCTTTTTTCCATGTAACGTTTTTTCATTTGATGATATACATCATCAACATAGAGGGAAAGGAAGACATTAAATAGAAGGTAGATGGAGAGTCGCCCTTCAAGAGGTGGAGATACATGAGGTGATAGCGGAGCTCTAGAGACAGCCCAAGGACAATCCCCTAAATGGGTGGGTAGTATGGGTGGCTGACAGGATGAGGCGTAGCAGTCAGGAGCTATAGAGCCAGGCCCTCAGATGGAGAGTCGCCCTTCAAGAGCGAGAGAGAGCACTCCGGCACCTAACGTATAGAGAGCAACTCAGGGAGTAGGATTCAAGACCTCAGTGGCTCAAGGACCACCTAGAGTGTGCACGATTGGAGTTACAGGATCTGGAGGTCCATAGAGCAGAGTTCTCCTATCACTCTTTCCAAGCCAGATGCATTTAGCAGGGCACAGATGACCAAATAGTTCTTTTAGAGCACAAGACCTCGATCCATAGGGTTCCATCTCTAGCGACTCATGGACACATAGGGACTTATGCACACTAATCCTCAAGAGATCCTAGAGATAACCACAGCCTTCTACTGACAACTCTTTCAGTCAGAGGAGGTTTCACCCACCACTCTTCTTTCCAGAGAGGTGGTTTCACCCACCACTCTTCTTTCCAAAGAGGTGGTTTGGGAGCAGGTCCCCTCAGTTGTTACGCAGAGTCTTAGCAGATGGTTGGAGGCACCCTTTATAGATGAGAAGCCTGCAAGCTCTTCTAGCCTAGAAGAGCCCTGGAGAGGATGGCCTAACTTTGAGCTTCTTTTAATGCTTCCGGGAGCATTTCTCCACCCCAGTGAGGTTAACCTACCTAGAGATCTTTGACTCTAGTACCCTCCCACATTCCTTGAGCAAAGGATGGATATGCTTGATCCTAAAAGGTGGTGATAGGCCAGACATCCACCAGTGGAGACCGATCACCCTTCTCAACACTGCTCACAAGATCTTGGCCATGGTCTTCAGCCTGTGTCTATGACCCACCCTACTAGACATCATCCACGATATGCAGACCAGCTTTGTCCATGAGCATAGCATCTTAGATTAAATATTCACTTTCTGGGAGGTAGTGGACTCTTCCAAGGAGGATTCACAGCCTCTCACCATTCTTCTTCTGGATTTCGAGAAGGCATACAACAGAGTGGAGTGGTTCTTTTTGGAGGGTACCATGCAGAGACTTGGCTTCTCAAAGCGATGGATTGGAGGGGTTTCAACCCTTTATGCGAGAAGCTCCAACCAAGTGATTCTTGGGGGACACACATGAGAGGCCTTTTGTCTTTCCCGTTTGGTGAGGTAAGGTTGTCCTTTGGCCCCCTATTTATTCCTTTTTGTAGCAGAGGCCCTTCATTACTTTTTGTGCTCTCATGCACTTGGCCTTATGGGGATAAGGCTTCTGATCCGCCAAGAGGAGCTACTAGACTCTAAGTTTGCAGATGATACAGCTCTCTGTGTGGACAGCGGCTCAGCATCCACTCTGGAGCAAGTCAGAGGTGCCTTAGCCATTTATTGAGAGGCCTTTGGTGCTCGCATAATTTGGACCAAATCTGTTGGTTTCTTTATAGGCTCAGAGGACATCTAGGAGGTTCAAGATTGGGGAGTTGATTTTGGATTTCAGTCGATCCCAAGAGGGGAGACGGCGAGATACATGGGCTACTAGGTTGGCATTGACATCTTGGTCGAGGAGCATTTTAGTCCAGTCCTAGAGAGTGTTTGGTGCAAGCTATTGTACTCAAGTTCCACCAAACTCTCGCTTTTGCACGGCAATCGTTGGTGGTTAATAAAGTCCTTCTTGCCACGGCCTGGTATATTGCCTCTTGCTAGTGTTTCCATCGGGGCTGCATGGGACAACTTCGTTGGCGCTTGGTGCCAAACTTCCTTTGGTCTTGATCGGATGGTATGCTCAATACCAGAGCCAGAGTAGCCTTTTTACCTCAAGTGCAAAGTGGCCTAGGCATTGAGCAAACCAGAGCCCTCTTGGGCAAGTTGGTGGTGAGAGGCCTCACCCCTTGAGTTGAACCCTGGAGGCTCCTCCTCTAGCCAGGTCTTCTTGGAAACACTCCTCACACAAGAGGTCAGTAGCAGCAGTCCTATAGGTGGATCTTCTTCGAGGCTCCCTTAAAAGGGAAGGGTTCACTGATGAGGAGTCTTTATAGAGTTTGGCAAAGATTGGTGGGTGGACTCATATGGGCTAGGCCTTATAGCAGAGAGGAGTTTGAGAGATAGCCACCACTAATTTGGCACCCAAAGGTCAGAGACTCAAAGGGATGCATGCTAGGCAAGCAGACCCACATTGGCTGGCCACCGTGGTACGATGGGCACTTTCAAGCATGTTGGAGATCAAGGTAGTGATCTCAAATTCATGGTGGGATGGTTTACGGAGTCTTTGGACCCCCCACTACTGGTCAGGATAGTTCTCGTGGATAGGAGTACCGCTCAAGATACGCTTGAGACCCTTGGATCCTGCAATCCTTTTTTTTTAGGGTGGGACTTGGAGGCTCACTCCAGGCAGAGACAGAGCTAGGGGGTGGACTTGGAGGATTTAGAGTGGCAGAGGATCAAGGTAGTGGGCCGCCTGGGCAGGACCTGGTATATTGATCCCACCATAGTTTATCAACCCCGAAGGGATCAGTGTGGTGCTTGTGGCTTTGGGAGGGCAGACATTTAGTGGGATCTAGGTGAGTGGTTTTGGCCAACCCACATAGGGCAGTTGGACCCAGTGGAGGAGGTCTCCTTCTTTTCTTTCATGACTTGTATTGGGCAACGCCTTATGGCTTGAGGCATTAGCATGGTCCTCTTGAGAGAATGACATTGGCTTGAGCAGGATGTCCCGAGAGGTTGTTTCCCATTTTCGGCCTCGTCTCTAGATGAGCTTGTGCATGCGCAAAATTTCATATTTCTTCTGGTTGCTACCTCATGGAGGTTTGCCCATTGTCCCTTGGTTGGAGTAGATGGGGGTAGATAGCTGATGCATTGGTTGCATGAAAGGGGTTTTTGAGACGATCCCTCATTGCTTGTGGGGCTGCCAGGTTGCGTAGTAGATATGGTTGGCATCTCTTAGGATCATGGCTAGTACACAGAGGATGAGTAGCGACTTCAATTGGGGGATGGCAGCTTAGGGCGGTGGGCACACCTGATGCATTCTCGACCCCCTTGGTAATATCATTCCCAAATGCTTCAATGTTTCTTACTGGTACCAAAGCTAGAGCTTGCTTATTGTCTTATAGATTAAGCTCTACAATGCCATAGTCTCATCCATTACAGTTAGCTGTTGATGTCACAGTGGCCAGTTTGTACAAGGTTTTGATGCCTCCACATTTCAGATCGAGAAATCAGATTTGGCCTACGAATCATAATGCCAAGCAGTAGCTTTGGTTCTGCAAACTCCCTCTTCGTCACAATAGGTGTTTCTATGGTGGGTGATGCTTGGAGTTATTCCATTTAGCCAACTCCTAGCACACATACATATTGCTCATGTTGTTTATCACATATGTCTGGGTCTAAGGGAATCATTACTACCGGAGGATAGTGTGTGGGAGACGGTATCCAACATTAATGCCTCAAACATGTGGGTCGCTCGGTGAAGCTGGGTGATGGGAGGCCAGTCGGTTTCTCTAACAACTACCCTAGTCTGGCAGGATATCCTTCACTTTGCAGGTACTCTAGGTTTGAACAACCGCCGAAAGGTGGGAGCATTTTTGCCAAACATTGTTGACAGGAAACATTCTACACCCTTTCCATGAGGGGTATTTGCTAGATGTATATACCACCCACCACCTTGGTTGCTAGCTCCTATTTTGAAATCTCTCTAGGCGATAAACCGTGAGATCCGAAAATAGGGGGCTATAGTTGGCAACCTGTCCTCTTTGTATTTTCGTCTCCAACTCCTTTTGGAAACTATTTGTATGGTTTTTCAAGCATTAATAGAAATCACCTTTCTATGAAAAAAAAAATACATCAATTGACTTGATATAATTGTGGCAAAGCTCGAATACAATAGAACTCTCCATTTATTGACAATTTGTATATGTGCACCTTACTAGATGCTCTGTGACTTTTCTCTACAGAGGGTGAATTTTTAAATTCCATGCATTTGAAGGATATGCCCAATATGCCAAGCATCAAAGGCTTTTCATTAAAGGCCATAAAATCTAGGCATGAGACTAGCAATTTCTAGGGGACTGGGAATGGAGCAAGCTAAGGCAGCCAAGGTTCCAAGTGATGAAAACTGAGTGAGGCACAAGAAGTGAGCAATGAAAACCAAGTGAGAAAATTCAATATTTGTAAATCAATTAATCCATCACAAGCAAGAACAATCAATATTTGTCTATTGATTCAATCCATCACACATGTTCAACAACTAGAAATAAGCAACAGCCATGAAGCATGATCATGTAAGCAGCAAATGATGTAGAGAAGTGGCAACATTTTGGCACCGTTGCCTAGGAGCTTAGCATTCTAAGTAAAAGTAGAAATACACAAGCATGCATGAGAAGAACAACTTCAAGCAAACTATTATTATCATACCACTTAGGAGCTATGAAAACAAAGTATTTCCATCTATAGCTAAAGTCCCTAGCTGAAACCTTCAATTACTGACTTAGGAATTTATGTTTTCTAACCAAAATATTTCCAACTATAGCCAAAGTCCCTAGCTGAAACCAAAATCCCTAGTTCAAACCTTCAATTATCGACTTAGGGATTTATGTTTTCCAACCAAACAACCAATTGAAATACAAATTAGGCCATGATATAAGTATGATTTCATAGAGCTTCAAATCTTGAGCATTTCTCCTTCCCATAAAAGAGTGATCTGACACATCCATTAAAAGTTATGGGCGATGGAAGGTCAAAGTTCAAAAATACACTTAACCCTATCCACAAAAAGGGTTTCTATCCAAATGTGGACAATTTTTGGAAGCACAATGTTGACTAATTCCACACCTTGTACCTCTTTTCTTTTAAAGCGAAGGTGGGAACTAGAGAAGATGGACCTGGAAAGCACATAAATCTCCTTTGATGACATTATCATTAAGTATTGAAGAAGACCACTACACTTACAACACATTTGCCTTGCACAATTTGTGAGCAAGTATTCGCAAGAGAAGAAGGCCACAAGAAAGAGAAGAAAAGCAAAGATCATAAGATTTAATAACTACAACAAGAATAAGGACCCCGGGAATCACTATAGAGAAGAATGCCTTCTATACTACCTACCATTCATCGAAAGGGAACACTGTGTTACAAAAGAGCTTCTTACGTGGCATAAATTACATAATGAAAAAGCGCAAACAATTGAACATAATAGAACCATATTTAATAAAATGTGTCTACCACCAATAAAATCTCCAACACATAGTAACACACCATCAAGCTCATCCGAAATGACAAGGCAAGATGAGAACCAACAACAATACGATATTGGTATCGATATGGAAGGGTTGCGTAAGAAGAGAATCATCAAGCAAAGTCAATCAAAGGTGCCAGGCATCATGCAAAACAAAGAATACCATGAAATGTTTAAGAACTTAAATAGCGAGCAACGTATAATAGTAGAAGACATTATGTTGAAAAAAAGAAAACATGGAAACAAGCAGTTCATTCTCTTCCTATTCGAAAATGTAGGAACAGGCAAAACTTACACTCTCTATGTGATAGTGCAAGCACTACTATGACATTACTCACATAAAGAGAACACAAATATTGAACTACCATGAGTCCTTCTATTAGCATACATAGGCAAAGCATCTTTCAACATTGGTGGCACAATGATTTACTCTACATTACACCTACCGCTTCTCATGTCCAACTCCACATATCTTTCAGCATAGACATTGCAATATCTCTCAATGATGTACCAAAATTTGGAATCACTAGTCTTGGATGAATTTTCGCTGATGGGCTTGAACGCCTTCATTGCCATTGACATGCATATGAGAGAGATTAAACATAACCACTCTAAACAGTTCGGAGGAGTAGATGTCTTGTTGTGTGGAGATATTTGCCAAGCAAGCCCAACAAAGGATAGCTGGATTTTCTCACAAAAGAACACAGCATTTGCATTAATGCCATTCGTATGGCGAGAAAAGGTAAGATACTATGAATTGGTTAAAGCAATGAGACAAACCAACATACATCGACATCATCAACAGAATAAGAGCAGGACGACAAACAAATGAAGACCTTCTTTACTTAAACATCAAATACAAATGCAAACCCATAGACATCACAAAAGTATCACACTAATTTTACACAAACGCACTAAGGGATAAACACAACAGTGACGTCTTCAACATTCTTCGACACTGGATATTAGCTTAAAGAATGTGGTTTTAATAGGGAAATGGCTTCCCAAACTGTTTGTGTAGTGTATTGCCTAGGTTGAATCGACTTGCTAGTTTATTGAGCATGGAAAGGGGTTGGTTCGTGGCTTGGGCTACCTTGGTATGAGAGACTATTTTTTGTTTTTCCTATCAAAATTTTGGGATCAGATTTGGTGAGTGGTCTCAGCTTGGAGGTGTCTCATCAGTCACCTTGATTGGAAGGGCCGTGGCAGGTTATGAGGGGATGCAAGGCTAGGTGAATCTATTTCGTGGAGTAAGGAAGTTAATTCAGATGGGGTGTCGTTTGCCATGCTAGACTTAGTCCATGCCCGGAGTTTGTACAAGAAAGGTATTTGGCCTTGGTGTCAACTTTGGGACCCTTCTAAAGGTGATTGGTTCTCCTGCGATGCCCTTTGTGGAAGGTTCCGAATCAATGAGGGTGAGTTATTCTTGCTAAAGAGAATAATGGATCACCTCGTCGAATCTTGGCCTTCCAATTGTGTGCTGTCCATCAATTGGAGACTTAGCCAAGGGGTGTTGGCTAAAACATGCCTTAGGAAAATATAAACCAAGGTGATCTATCAGTGCCTCATCAAGAAGGCTAGCTATGATATGGACCTAAATAATACTAGGGTTTGAGACGTTCGCCGAGGTGGTGGGAAAACATTCTTATGCAGATCTGGAAAGGGTGTAAGTGCAACTTCCTCCACAAGAAACTTACTCTTAACTGGCTTCCTGTGTACACTAAGCTGATGAAGAGGGTGATGATCAACCTGTCGTATGGTGGAGTTTATCTGGCATCTATTTCGTTTGTGTTTGGCATCATTGTCTCTCTGAAGGAAAGTAGAAAGGGCAATAAGAAAGGTGGGGTTGATGTCGGGTTTTGTGTGGGAACTAATTGGAAACTCTTGTTACTAGGTGATGTGCATGGGCTCCCTATGACTCTAGCGGCCCACTGGCCCCTAGTTCGGCCCCTAGTTCGTGCAACTATGGTGAAGGCAATATGGTCGGTGCGTAACCAGTTATGTTTAGGACAGACCAAACCTTGGGGTTTCACAAATTCTGGTCTGGTTGCGTGTTGCAGGGTCATGTTGCAAGACTTGGCTAGGATTTACAACTCAGACGATTCCTTGGTTGCATGTAGTCTTGTTGAGATTGCTAAAGTCCTTTGAGTATCTATCTTGCTTATATAGCGTTGGTTTGGGGCTTGGCTCGCTTTTTGGCCTTTTTTTGTATTTTCCTCACTTCTTACAAGTCGGCATCTTTATCCCTCTTTATAAAAAAAACATTCTTCAATGCAAAGAGCACATTATACTTGCGGTGGACAAAAGACATAAAACTTGCATCAAATCAACACGCATTTCAGATGATCCAAAAAACACTGCTGGCTTGCATTCCAAACTACATTTAAAGGTGGGCATGATTGTCGAAATTTGGACATTCAGGATGGCCTCATCAATGGGGCTGACAGAATTTTCATGCACTATGTTGAACACAAGACACATCCAATAACGTGGATACAATTCAATGACAGCACGACTGGCAAGCTAGCAAGAACAAGACAACAAACACCCATGATAGCATTGCACCGGAAACATGGACCCCATTAATTCAAATCCAACGTGAATTCCAAGTAGGAAAAAACAACTTGAACACAATCACATGAACACAATTCCCAATTCAACTAGTGTCGGCGTTAAGAACAACACATCGTTCACAAGGACTATTAATGGGCTCACTAGCAATATTATGAGTCAAAGATCCAAACAACCTTTTCCTAACATTATCGCATGGCCTAACTTACACAGCACTATCACGAGTCAAAGATCCAAAAAACCTTTTCCTGCTACATAACGTAGAGGGAAAACACATGAAGGTTGACACAATAGTATTAAACGAGATAAATAGACTACGGAATGAGTCAATGTGGACACTAGAACAAATAGACTTCTCAACAGCATCAGACAAACAACATATCATTCAATCACTTAACACAACATCGATACATACTCACAAAGAAAATATTCAAAGTTGCCCAAGCATCATGTAATACTTTGCCTCCAAGAAACACATGCATAACATCCAAATGTCCATACCATACCAGGATTTAAAAAGATTGCAAAACAAGATGGTGTAGGAATTGCAACATACTACAAACCAAAACTAACAGTTTTGAAACAAGAATATTACATTAAAGGAGGAGCTGAGTGCGTACTTGTAATATTCGAAACAGATTCACAAAAACAAATTGCTATAATCAACATCTACAAACATCCTAAACCAATAGCCACAACACTCATACATGGACTACAATTGACCATGACATTAATCCCACACAAAACCATTACTTGCATCATTGGAGACTTAACATCAACTTAAACAAACATAATCATGAAGCATCACAACTAAAGTCCAAGAACAACATGTGTCAACTCATTGACATTAATATTACAATCCACAATTCCAAAAAAGATCACGTTTGGACACACCAATATTACAATCCACAATTCTAGAATAGACCACGTTGGGACAACTAGAAGTAGTCCTAACAAATGCACCTTCATCTACTGGTCAAGCCCACTCACGTCTCTATACAACCATCGACATAAAACGACAAATTAATGACAAGAACATTCAAAATGTGGAGGCCCTATGAATGAAATTCATCTTGTTTTTTTTTGTGAGCTCACCCATCGCCTTGGGTCTACGTTGGACGCAGCAAGGTTTGAACGCAAGGTGCCGTACTGGTAGGCAGGCACCTGAAGGCTCAGAGTGTAGCTGACGTGTGCAACTCTTGGTTTTTATTATTAAAATAATCTTTTTTGTACGGGTAAAAAAGTCAATCTCTCTTTTGGCACACTACCGTAATGTCATAAGGCTTTACAACTCGTCGACAAAGCTACACTGCAGGATCATTTCCAAAGCTCTGGTCGTGGGAATCAGCTCGCTTGTAGGTCTTCGGATCCATATCATGGGCGTGGAGAAGGAAATATTGCGACCTGGAAATGGCCCCAAGCCCTCCCGCGGCCAAACTGTCACTGTCCATTGCACTGGCTATGGTGCCTGTCCTCCTTTTTTTTGGCTTTTGCAATTTTGTTTCATAGAGTCTTTCGACCAGAATCGTCAGTCATCCTTCAGACTGTTTACAGAAATATGTTTGCAGGAAAACACGGAGATCTTTCGCAGAAATTTTGGAGGTGATGGTGGATTGGTTCCCAAGTACTCGGAACATGTTGTATCTGCAAGCGTAGGGTGTATTTCAGCTGACTAGGTAGCGGGAGGCTGTATTTCAGCTGATTACGTAGCGTTACGCTGCATTCCAATTAGATTTCTGTTTATTTTGCAGCACGAAGGATCCGGGCCAGAAGGAATTCAAGTTCAAAATAGGTCACGGGCTTGTCATAAAAGGTAACAGGTCTTAGCATGCTCTCTCTTTTTCGCTTTGTTGGATCATAAACTGAGATTGCCCTCATCAAACTTCTATTCCTTACGTCTTCATGAAGCAATGCGGCATAGTTCCCATTGCTCGTGCTGATGTAAGCTTCGGCTATACAATTTGATTAAAAAGACAGGAATGTGCTTTTTTCTAGACCTTATTTGGCATGGCATACTTACTTCTTCCACCTCTAGGGTAGACGGGCCACTGTCACCCTTCTTGTTTTTATATTAGGCCTGCATTGTAGGGTTTTTAAAAGAGTTTTCAATATCTGAGAATGTAGACTTGTCGGCAACTCTCCAGCGATATAAGAAGCCATCAAGTGCTTATATTCAGCACGAGAGCTAGGGTGTAATTATGCGATAAGAAGGATTAGCTATCTTATTACATTCCTACGAATCAGAGCTTTCTGGCTTCTGTTGTCTTCCTGGGTTTGAATATCTCTTCCTGCGGGCATGTGGGAGACTTGTGGGGGCTGGAGTGGCGGCGGATCAGGATAGTGGGCCGACTAGGCGAAGCATGCCACATAGACCCGGGCACAGTTCTCTCAGGACCAGAGGGAGCAGTTTGGCGCCTTTGGCTCTTGGAGAGACGGCCTCTCTGTGACTCGCAGTGGGACCCAGGGGAGTGGTTTCGGTCTCCATGTGTAGGAGAGTAAGAGTTGCGAGGTTTAGTCCCCTGGTATGGCCTTGTAGGCTAGCACTAGCATTTTTATCTCACTTTGAACTAAGTCAACTCTCATAATATCAGTTGACTGGACGAGGGTTTAGGGTTAGCGTTCATAGGCTTGTACTCACTTGAGTTGTACTTTTTGCACCTGAGTGCTACTGCAATACTCTCTTTCCAGTTCGAACTGGTGGCTGTCTCCTTGCTCCCTTGCTCTCACGCATCCCTTTGGTGGTATCAGAGCAGGTCATAGATTCTGCCTCCTCTTCAAGCTGCCTCTTCCTTGTCGATTGTCCCGTCAGGTGCTGTTGCAGTCGCCACCACTCAGTCTACACAGGCTGCTTTTGCAGTTGCCACCACTTATGCTCCTGGAAGAGCTTTGCTCTGAGCAGCCTCCGCCTGTGCTCAGCCCTGTGACGCCGCCAGAGAGGATTTCTTGGCCAGATTTTGTTGCAATTGTTGGTGTTGCTTCACGACAATTGCTCAGTCTGCTGCTGTCACCGTCCTGGTGGCTCTGCATCAGCATTTGTCACCACTTCCAGTCAGGAATACCATGCCCATTCCTGTCCGTATCAGGCCGACCTAAACAGGAGCTGCTGCCTCCGGTTCAGACGGGTGTGTTGGCCCTCTTCTGCTCAATATTGTGGCTCCTTTGCTGCAGCCTACTGCAGCTCCTTTGCTGTAGGTTGAAGTCTTCTTTTGGGCCAGGCCTCAACCCTGGTGTAAGCTTTCTGCAGGTCTCAGCCTTGGTGTGAGCTCTCTTATAGGTTGTGGCAGTTAAGTGTAAGTTTGGAGCCTTTTGAAAGGAGCTGTGCAGTCAACATTTATTGGAATGGACTTTTACTTCAGTTAGGGTTTCTCTGCACAGGAGTCTGAATTCTGCACTTTGTTGCATTTGCTGCACAGACTGTGCAAGCTTTTCAGCAAAGAAATCGGGCCTGCTTTACCCTATTTTCTGGCACACGTGCCCTCTGCAAATTGGGGGCTTTTTCTCCCTCAGTTTTTTGCATTAGGCCTTTTTGGAGGTCAGCATCTCCTGATGTCACATAGATAGGTTAGGCCATGAGTGAGGGCCTTGTGGGTGTGCCCACCCCCCGTGAGGTTAGCCTAGTGTAGGGCTGAGGGCAGATCTGCCCATTGTGGTGGCCCCACGTGAGGGCAATCCATGGTAGCTCAGGGCAGGTGGATGTTCCCATGAGGGTCACAGCATTGTTCAGGACCTTTTGCTGCCACGTTGCAGCCCATATGAAGGCGCTTTGTGCTGGCCTGTGTGGGGGGCCTGCGTGGCCACCCCTTGGTGTTGTAGCACCACCCCTAACAGGTCCTTTATGGGCAGAGGTGGGTCGGCCACCTAGGCCTGCTGGTTGGGCAATGTAGGGCATGGTGGTCAGCCCTATAGGTCAAGTAGCAGCCCTCTTATAGGGCAGGAGAGGGTCGGCCACTGGGAGCAGCCCAGTCAGCTCTAGAGCCAATGGCACAGCCCCTTGTAGGGCTGCATAGCAGCCCCTTTATGTAGCAGAGGCGGTCGGCCCACATGACCAGCTGACTAAGGGGTGGGGTGGCTGCCTATATATAGGCCCCCCTTCCCTCACTTTTAATCATCTCAATGTGGAGCAATTGTGCCTATATGAACAGAGGTTTTCCCCAGGAGTTGTGGGGTTTTGTCATGAGACCCCTTGCAGTCTTTCTTGTTTCTTTCTCTCCTTTCCAGTTCAATTTGTGAGTGGTTTGCTCTCTCTCTCTCTCTCTCTCTCCATTTTTGTTCAGATCCGCTGTACTTCTCACATGGTATCAGAGCCATGGTTGGCTAGAGACTCCATATGTGGAGGGAGTGTTGAGCCAGCAAACTAGAGGAGGTTTAGGGCTGCTGTTCGGAGGTGTTCGTGAGGAGTAGTGTGCAGAGGTGTGGACTGTATGGGTGCCAAGGAAGGCGTGGTTTCTTTGAAGGGTGTTTTTAGATTTGAAAGGAGGATTTCTCGAGGGTCAGGACAATGAAGATGTGAAGGTACTTAGGCCCCAAGCCTCTTCATCATCTTCTTGTTCCCTCTCCTCTCGTTTCTCTGTCACTCCCCTTCTCTACCTTCTTTCCCATCCACTCTCTCTTCCCTTTGACATCTCGACCCTGGCTGAGATGGCAGAGAGCAAGGCAAAAATTCAGGTTTTTCCCACCTTCCTGATTAACCGTGAATTGAATGTCTTATGAGTACGTTGCATTCTATTCTTCCTTGATAACCAGTGGAAGGATGAATACATAGACCTAGGAGGAATTGGTCCTGATGGTGCTCGACCAGGAGAGATTTGTAGATCATACCTATGACAGTCACTCTGAGGCTTTGTGAGCTGAGAAAAAGGGAAGGAAGAAGTTGATAGCTGAGGAAAGGGAAGCACTCAAGGCCTCACATACATGTTGCCGTTGTGGCCAGAAAGGTCATTATTGGTGGCAGTGTCCTCAAAGGATCAGTGAGGGGACCAGTGAGCAGAAGG
This sequence comes from Dipteris shenzhenensis, assembly GCF_047967505.1. NCBI lineage: Eukaryota > Viridiplantae > Streptophyta > Polypodiopsida > Gleicheniales > Dipteridaceae > Dipteris > Dipteris shenzhenensis. The sequence continues at coordinate 10,688,393 of NC_141625.1, forward strand.
AAGGTTCTACAGCCGTTACATCGATTGTTCCAACCTTCTAGTAGCACATGGCAAGATGTGCTGCCAGCAGGCTTTCTGGTTCCAGATGGTGCTTTGCTTGCTTGTATGTGGTAGCGGAACCTTTCGGACAGGTGCAGTTGACGGAGGAGTCTTTCATCGAGGCAAGCTTTTAGGCAAGACCTCGGGCCGTGAGGGTTTGTTCCCGCTGACTCAGGTGGCAGTACGTTTACCAATGTATATTGGTTCGGACGTCATGACCTGGCAGATCTAGTGGGGGTTTCCTTGTGTTCTAGTGCAGCTATTGTCTGATGAGTTGCTGGAGATCTAGATGGATCAAATGATCGCCAGTGTGGGAATCCAGACACCGCAGATGGATCCTTGTGAATTGTTGGATGCCCATTGTTTCTGGAGCACCCAGGTTCATCAATCTGGGAGTAGTGTACCAGTTTGCTCCTGAGAGGGAGCTTCAGAGGGAGATATAGGTGCCCATGCAGGGAAGCATACCATGCACCGATGGTAGTATCAGTTGGATTATTGCACCAGATGGATATAGTACTGGATCAGAGGAGTATGCCTAGCACCTTTGGCTTGGGAGCTTCTTGTACAGTACCTGTGGTGGTCTTCAGTGATGGAGCATTACCCAACGGATTCCTCTAGTTGTTCCAGTGGCACACCCAGCTCCCTGGAGATCATGTTCCATCCAGAAGCTGAGACGGGGTGTTGGAGGTCAGCATCTTCTAATGTCACATAGATAGGTTAGGTCATGAGTGAGGGCCTTGTGGTGGGTGTGCCCGCCCCCTTCTGAGGTTAGTCTAGTGTAGGGCTGAGGGTAGATTCGGCCATTGTGGTGGCCCCATCTGAGGGCAATCCATAGTGGCTTAGGGCAGGCGGATGTTCACATGAGGGTCGCGGCATTGTTCAAGACATTTGCTACTACGTGACGGCCCATATGGAGGCACTTTGTGCTGGCCCACCCCTATTAGGCCCTTTATGGACAGAGGTGGGCCGACCGTGGGTCGGCCACCTAGGCCTGCTGGTCGGGTAGTGTGTGGCATGGCGGTCGGCCCCTATTGGTTGTGTAGCAGCCCTCTTATAGGGCAAGAGAGGGTCGGCCACTGGGAGCAGCGCAGTCGGCTCTAGAGCTAGGAGCACAACCCCTTGTAGGTCTACATAGCAGCCCCTTTATGTAGCAGAGGGGGTCAGCCTGCGTTAGGCCTGCTAGTCGGCCCACACGATCAGCTGACTAATGGATGGGGGGGGTGGCTGCCTAACGTGTCCTCCCTCCTTTCTCTCTTTCCAGTTCAGTTCGTGAATGGTTTGCTCTCTCTCTCCATTTCTGTTAAGATCTGCTGCACTTCTCATAGCCCACATGCCTTGGGGTTTAATTTCAAGTTATTTCAATTGCGGCATTGTGCACGAGGTACTTATTGGCATTCAGATATTGAGATCTTTTCTCTGGGGATTTGTGCATTTGTGCCTTAGCTCAATGGCAAGTGATGACCTATTTTCATGCTTGCTCTTGAAGACAAGCTTGGTGGCACCAAATACTCTTCGTGGTCATGACATGTCTCGCAGGATCTAACGCTATCACTGACTTGAAAACTCATCCTCGATCCAACCAGAATCATTGCGCAGGCGCCTTGATCCTCCCGACCACCCCTGAGCATGTGGGCTACAGCTCGACTCATCCATCTAACCCAAGCGTCCCATACCACCTGCCTGTCCAGAGGACCCTCGATACACCACCTGTGTTCCACCATGCATATGGCCAATGTCTTGATGAGGCTCCAAGCCCCATCCATCAGTTGAGGAGCGCTCAACTGAACTATCACAATAGCATTGGCCCTCCCTCCATTTCTATCGACCCTATTTCCTGAATTACCTGGTATTCAGAAATTAAAATCCATCAACTGAATAGCCTTGCAATTCAAATTCTTGGGTTGAAACACATGACAGAATTTCCATCGCAGAACAATTAGGTATTCATTTTCTAGGTCACTTGCTTCAAAAGAGGTGTTCTCTCCGTCTATAATCCGTGTCCAAACTCAAACACCTGGAAATAATAATCAGGAAAAACTAGTAGACCATCAGTTCTTATTCACACGTCCTTGCAAGATCTAACCCTATCACTGACCTGGAAGCTCATCCTCAATCCAACCAGAATCATTGCACGGGTGCCTCGATCCTCCCGACCACCCTCGAGCACGTGGGCTACCGCTCGAGTCATCCATAGGCCCATATCTAACCCAGGCGTCCCATACCACCTGAGCCTGTTCAGAGAGGACCCTCGATACACCACCTATGATCCACCATGCATATGGCCAAAGTCTTGACCAGGGTCTAAGCCCCATCCATCAGTTGAGGAGCGCTCAACTGAACTATCACAATAGCACTGGCCCTCCCTCTATATAGAAGGAAACCCGCTAAAGATAGCATGATGCTATGAATAGCTCCTTCCATATAAAGCAAGTACTATATATGAAGCAATCTCTATATATAGCAACCTCGGCTAAAAATAGCCATCCAGCCTTATGCTAACTCATAACCCACGTTCACCTGCTATCCAACCTTAGGTGCACGATGCACATGACACGTCCCTGCAGGATCTAATTCTATCACTGACCTGAAAACTCGTCCTCAATCCAACCAGAATCATTGTGCAGGTGCCTCAATCCTCCTGACCACCCCGAGCACGTAGTTGACTCATCCATAGGCCCGTATCTAACCCAGGCGTCCCATACCACCTGAGCCCATCTAGAGGACCCTCGATACACCTCCTATGATCCACCATGCATATGGCCAAAGTCTTGACCAGGCTCCAAGCTCCATCCATCAGTTGAGGAGCGCTCAACTGAACTATCACAATAGCACTGGCCCTGCCTGTTAGAAGGTCACTGCCCCACCTGTGAGCCCCCGATTTGAGGGGATAAGGGGGCAGGAGACCATAGGGGTATGGGGGAGAGGTATAGCACACATAGACCTGGCTTTCTGGCTGAGGATCTGCACCAGATCTGAGGCAACAGGAAGCAGCACCTTGCGTGGAATATTGCGCCAGCAGAAGAGGGCCTAGATCTGAGCTTGCAGGGCAGAGTTTGGGCCTGGCAGCAGCAGCCCACAAGCCCCGCAAAGGGGCCTACTTATAGGCCAGACCAGTCGGATCTGGTCGGCCATCTTCTGCCCTATATAACTGACCAGATCTGGTTGGTTAGGGCTCCCTACCAGTCGGTGCATGCAGCAGGGGACCGACCCCTGGTCGGCCACTTCTTGAGGGCTCCTTGCCCTCCTATAAATATCCCCCCCTTCCCCCCTCATTCCTCATCACCTGCACTAAAGCCTTGCACATAGGCAAGCGCATAGGGAGAGGACGAGACTCAGCATTTTGTGACACGCTCTCTCTTGAGCTTTTGTTGCCCACCATTGTGGGGGAATATATCTGAGTTTTGGTCTCTCTCTTTCAGTTTTCTGAGTGTTGTATGAGCTAGAGAGGAAGTGAGGTGTGAGTGATTCTATCCTCTATTTCCAACATGGTATCAGAGCTAGGTTCACAGCTCTAGATCGGAGTACCTCTGCTAGAAGGCGACTCCAATCGACACTCAGGTTTGTAGGATCGTTGAATGAAAAGAGAGTGCAAGGTACAAAGAGTCGAAGAGTCACAGCCGTCACATCAATCTTGAGTAGTGTGTGAAAACAAAGTAAATAGTACTTGTACCTAGACCTAGGACTAAGTGTCCTAGGTGTCACCTAGGACTAAGTGTCCTAGGTGGCATAAAAGGCACACAATAAACTAAGTGCCTATACCAATGCCTTCAAGGCACATACCAGGGCCTATAGGGCATCACTAGAACTATGAGAAGATGGCCTACAAACCCCCCTCCATGGTATGGGCTGAAATATTCTGGAAATGTCTTAGAATACCTGATATTTTCTGATCATGGTGGCACATGTTCATCCAAAAGGATATAGCCACCTATGAATGTACAAGGTATGTTAGATCATGTAACAAAGGGAACCAAGTGTAAAGCTTGGCGGAAGACTTCGAACTTGGGACGAGGAAGTGCCTTTGTAAACAGATTTCCTATGTTGTCCTTTGTGGGAAGATAGGACGACTCTCTGTCTCCTGCTGACAACCGCTCCCGAACATAATGATAGTGAACTTCAATATGCTTGGTACGCGCATGAAACACTGGGTTACGCGCAATGGCTAAAGCACTCTGACTGTCAATGTAGACCATAGTGGAGGATGTCTGGTGAATACCAAGATCTGTAAGTAAGTGTCGAAGCCAGACACACTCTACTGTAGCGGTGAAAGCTGGCAACTGTTGGTTGCTTCTTGCTGAGCCAAGAGATACATGAATTGCCAAGCAAAAAACAATTGCCAGTATGTGACACTCTGGTGTCGGAACATCCTGCCCAATCACTATCCGTGTAAGCATGCATGGTAAGTGAACCCTGATCACCATAGAAGAGGGCTAAATCCTGAGTGCCTCTGAGATATCTAAAGACTCTCTTCACTGCCTGCCAATGCTGTGAACTGGGCATGTGCATGAATCTGCTGAGCTGAGATATTGCATACTGTAAGTCAGGTTTGGTGTGACATAAATAAATAAGTCATCCAACAGCCTGCTGATAAAGAGTGATATCACATGGTGGGCTCCCATCATGAGCTGAGAATTTGAAGCCAGGGTCCACTGGAGTAGAGATTGGCTTGCAATCCTTGAACTGAAAACGATCAAGGAGCTGTCCAATATACTTGGATTGAGACATCATGATACCCCCCTCAACATGAGCAAATTGAATGCCCAAGTAATAATGGAGCTGTCCCATGTCTGACATGTCAAAAATCTGCTGCAAATCAGCCTTGAAAGCTGCAATTTGCTGAGTATCTGGGCCCATGATGAGCATATCATCCACATATAAAATCAGCACTAAAAAAATCCACTCCCACGGACATAAAGAGTGGGTTCTGTGGGGCTATTCTGAAAACCAAGGGATAGTAAGTGTGCATGAATTTTGGCATACCATGCCTTGGGTGCTTGCTTCAACCATAAAGGGTTTTTCTAAGCCGGCATACCTTATTTTCAGAATTAACAACCTCAAAGCCAGGAGGTTGGGTGACATATACTTCTTCCTGCAGATCCCCATGAAGAAAAGCAGTCTTGATGTCAAGTTGGTGCACTTGCCAATGATGATGGGCTGCAATGGCAATGACACATCTAATGGTAGTAATCCGGGATGTGGGAGCAAAGGGCTCCTCAAAGTCAATGCCTTGTTGTTGGGCATACCCTTTTGCAACAAGACGGGCTTTGTATGGATCTATGCTGCCATCAGATTTCCTTTTTAATTTGTAGACCCACCGGGTACAGCACAAGCACGGCTGTACGGAGCTGTGAGTACGGTTGTCCGTACAGGGCTTCGTAGCTTCGTAGTGCGTTCCGTACAATCAGAGTACAATCATACTTGCGTTGTACCTGCGCTACTGTACAGCAGTACAGTTTCGAATCTACATCACAGTACAGCCTTACAACGTACAGCATAGTACCTGCATCCGTACAGTGTATCTGTACCCGTACAGTCAGGTATGTGCATCCGTACACTGCATGTACTTGTTCTGTACATTGCAGTCCGTACCTGCTGAGCACGTTGTACCTGCAGCCCGTACAGCTTGTACTTTACAGTACATTATCAAAATTTGGGGCTTTTGAGGATTTTTGTTATCCTTATCTTTCTTCTACTGTTTGAAATCATTTCAAGACATTTCAACAGATTGGAAAGCCTACATTTTGAGGTCCATACTTTGGGACAGGTGCACTTTTGCAGTTATTTTGTGGACAGCAAGTCCTAATTTTGCAGTTGCAAGCCTTGAGGCTATTTTTGGGATTTGGTTTGCAATTTTGCTTTTGATTGCAATACATTGGGACAGATTCGAGAACATTGAGTCACATTTGCAGGACATTGAGTCAGATTTTCAGACATTGAGTCTTTTCTGTAGGACATTTGAGTCAGATTCGCATACATTGGGTCACATTTGCAAAAAATTTCAGCAAAATTTGGGGCTTTTCTGCATTTGCCCTCTTTTTGGCCTATTTGCCCTCAATAAATTTGGGGCTTTTGCCAGATTTGCTGTTTTTGCAGTGAATATTACCTGCCACAGTCACATTTGGGTCAGATCTGCATTTGCCCTTTGATTTGGGTCGGAAATTTGCAGATATTTGCTGTCATTTTTGGACAGCCAGCTTTTTGCAGTGATAGCCTTGAGGCTTTTTGGGTTTTTAGGTCTTTTTCAGGGTATCACATTTGCTATGGCTGGGAACAACCAAGATCTATTTGGCATTCTTCGTGAAGATGATAAGCTGGATGGCACCAACTATCCGATGTGGTCTTATCTCATGAAACGTATTCTTGTTGCAAAGCATTTGTGGAATATTGTTTCTGGGGTTGATCTGAGGCTAGCCAATGCTACAGTGGTTGCCTCTACTGCTGGTCCCTCCGCAGGGGATACTACTCCTGATGCCTCATCTTCTAGCACTCCTGCTACTACTCTTGCAACTCAGGAACAGACAAGATGGGATGCAAGAGATGCAAATGCACATTCATGTATTGCTTTATCATGCAAGAGAATCATTATTCCAGACATCCGGTCTTGCAGGACAGCAAAGGATTCTTGGGATAAATTGGCTTCTCTCTATCAGATTCGCAATGAGGCACAATTTGCATATTTGAAAAGGCAATTACAGGAAGTTAGCATGAATGAAGGTGACTCTATGGATGCATACGTGACAAAGGTCAAGGACCTCATGGAACAACTTGCCAACATTGATGAGGTGGTGCCAAATTCACACCTTGCCAGTATCACATTGAATGGACTGCCAGATACATATCAAGGGTTTGCTGCAACCCTTCGATTAGTGGCCATGGGTAATCCATACCACTATTCTTTTGATCAGCTAGCTACTTTGCTTTTGCAGGAAGAGCAAAGTAGAGCTAATAGACAAGCCATTATTCCTGATCATGCATTTGCTTCAGAGTAGACATGAAGAGGCAAGGCTTTCAAGCCTATGGGCAAGCCAAAATCTGCACATAGCAGCTGCAATTCCTCCCATGCATCTAAAAATACAGAAATTGTCTGAAAGTTCGCCGAGCGAAGAAGCTATCAGCACGGGCGTATGCGGGAATATATCTCTAATTGCTTGCCGCCAGGAGGTCGCCCATATTCAAGGATGCTTGGACTGAAAGGGCTTTGAGAATGGTTGCTTGTAGGTAGAGAACAAGCTCACACAAAATTTTGGAAGGAAAGAGGAAAATGGCATAAGAAGAAGAAGAAGAAGAAGATGACATGGCATAAATGGGCTCAAGGAGGATCATAGTGCTCTGATACCATGTTGAAGAAGTGAAAGGAAAGCATGAAGCTGAACACGAAACAAGAGAATGCATATAGAATGAAGAAGGGTGAGGTCCATATGTAGGCACCTCTACATGAGCCACCAAGCTCCACAATCATCTCCTCAATCAGCTCCTAGAATCTCTCAATCATCCTATGTGGCATCTACCACCACCTAACAGTGCTTATGGGCACCTAACTGTGCCTCTAGCAAACACACATACAACCCAAGGTGTGCCTGGGGCATACACCTTGAGATATCCCATCATCGTTGGCCCACACTAGAAAAAGAACTCTATGCAATAGTGTATGCCCTGAAGGTTTGGAGACACTACTTGTATGGTTCGAAGTTTCTTGTATTGACCGATCATCAGTCAATCAAGTATGTGTGTGATGGGTCTGATTTGAGGGGACGGAAAGCTAGATGGGCAGAATTAATGCAAGATTTTGATTTTGAAATACGTTATCGCAAGGGTTCGTTGAATAGTGTGGCGGATGCCTTAAGTCGAGTCAAGTTTGTAAATGCTATGTCATTTACAGAAAGATCCTCAGACCTATTTAAATCCTTGAGAGGGCTTTGCGCAACTGATAGTTATTTTAGTTCTTATTGGCAGAAAGTCGAGGATGGGAGCTCCATGGTTGACCAGGACTCAGGGATTGTGCCTCCTACGTGACGAAATTGCTTCACCTCCACATGGAGTGCCACCTTGGGGGAGCCTGAGCTTGCTGTGGGAGAGCAGAACTGATTCCTCCACAAGGAGAAGAGATCTTAGATCATCAACGTCCAGCTGACGTGTTGTGAGCTGGCATATCAACGCTTGGGCAGCCATGTTGTAATCAGGGGGAAGCGAGGTGAGAATGAGTGGGTACCCATGGCCTGCAACCGATCATGGAGAATCTTGTCCTGCATCAGGAACGGTTGCATGGAACTTCCTTTTGGGAACTCGAGATTGTACAACTATCCTTCAAGGTGACATCACGCATCGCTGAATCCCTGGCATTAGAACAACAAAAATCTAAATTTGTACAATTGGATATATTCTAGTCTTGCAAAGGTATATAAATGAGGATACATCTCAGCTGGAGTTCAGCTGAGATTTGACAAAAATAGACACAAATTGCTGAAAGTTGAGAAAACAGCTTTACGTTTTGACTTTTTGTGGCGAAATAATAAGAATAATGACATTGGTTCTAGAAAGAAAAGATACATAAAGGTCGTAAGTGTTGCTCTTGGATAGAATTTCTTTTAGATAATGTTTACATCACAATAGGCAAGGCTTTGTTTCAACAAATTATAGGAAATCCCTAGGGGCACTAATTGTGCTGTCTTTTTAGCAAACTTTTATGTCTTCACTTATGAATTTGAGTTTATGCGGGGCTATATCTCTATCAATACTTGCCCTATAGTTTTTACATAAGCTTAGCAAGTTGGGCGTTCTAAAGATCATTTAGTTGTTCCAGATTTTCTTGACTTTCAAGACCTTGTGTACAAAGGCGCTTGTGCTATCTTCGTGACTCTTGTGAAAACTGCACTTCAAGAGGGGTTTCTTGTGTTTTCTTAGATCTTAGACTCTCAATCTGCCGTAGGATTAGAGGTTGATATATATGATAAACGTCAACAACCTGAATATAGTGTTTGCACATTAAAAAAATGCCTCACATTGACTCAAACATTTCTGATCTGGCAAAATATGGAGTCATTTCTTCCCAATTTCGTAGATTTTCCTGCCTTTGTACAACTAAGGAATCTTTTATCACTCAATGTAGTAATTTGATCACTTTGCTAATACACAAGATGTATAATCCAAGAAAAATAATGAAAAAAGTATGCACTATCTTAGATATCAAGTCTTTTATTTTCGGTGTATCGGCATTGGGCATGTTTAGAATAAATGAACATAAGCTGAAAACAAAAAGTGGGAAGCTAAACAGCCCGTTTTTCTTTTAGTTTTTTCAATTGAGAATGCAATATTAAAAAAGAGTTAATATTGCATCATTGTAGGAGGTGGTGTTAGATATCAATGCTCCACTCTTATGTAACTACGCGGGAACTAGCTAACTCTACTTGTAAGCCCCCCATATGAGGAGAAGGCATTTGAGTAGCTCGGTTATCCGGTAGGTCCTGGTTTGACACCAGATGGGGGCCATGTGTGGCCTGATGGTTGGACGGAGTTGGCACACTGTCAACTAGGCTACATGCAAGTGCGGGAAGGCATCCCATGACTGATCGCACTGAGGGTAGACGAAGCATTTCCCAAAGTAGCCCACTCTCGGGTTGCGGGGCCCGTTTGGAGCCCCAGATGATCCCGGATGGCTCTATTTGCGCACCGGTTCTATCGTGTGGTCAGTGGCCTATTTCGGGACCCATCCCTAGTTGGTCGGTTTGGACGGATTGGGTTGGTCACCAAATTGGGTCTAACCAACTACGACTGGTGGCTATATAAGAGCAAGCCCGTGAAGCCCATTTAATCACTGGCTACAACCACCCTGATTCCTTAGCATCCAGCCTCCGTCCTCTACTTTTTCTAGCTTGCCATCGAAGCTTCTTTCACAGGAGCGCACGGCTGGAAGGCAGCGCCATCTATTGTATCAGTTCTACAGTAATCAAATTTTTGATTCTCCATACTATCTGTTTCTCTCTCTTGCGTACGAGATCCTGTTATCTGTTGAGCACAGACGTTGTATTGTTTTCTTACATGGTATCAGAGCCTGGACTCTAGCAAGAAGATTTGGTAGTGTGTTTCTGTTTGCGAACAGATTGTGAGAGATGGCCCAGCCCGCAAGACTGCGAATCCCACCGTTCAGCGAAAGCGGAAAGTTGGACGGCTCTAACTATCCTCTCTGGAAGTTTAAGATGAAGACCATCCTAAGCGCATATGAGCTTTGGGACACTGCTACTAGGGTGGACGTGAGGCCGGTTGTGAGACCGGATCCACTAACTGCGGATGAGATTCTCGCGTGGACAAGAAGAAATGCAGACGCGCTGTGTTCTATTGTCTGCAATGTAAGTGATTCCGTCATGGCGTTAATTCAACATGTCACCACAGCGGAGGAGGCATGAACGGTCTTGAAAAATCACTACGAGACCACGAATCCGACGCGGATTCAGAATCTGGAGACTCAACTCGCGAATAAAAAACTGTCTGAGTCTGAAGTGGCAGAGAAGTTCATCACCAGGGTGAAGAATCTGCGCGATCAGATGACTGCGATTGGCATCACCATCACCAGTGAGAATCTAGCACGAAGGTGCATACTGATTCTCCCACCAAAGTATGACGGTCTTGTTATGGCGCTGAATATGCAAAACAGAAATCCGTCCCTCAACTTTGAGGATTTCAGCGCGATGCTTCTGGAGGAGGAGATGCGCCAAAAGACGAGGACTGGAGAAGATTCGGCTTTCTATGCTGGATCAAAGAAAGGGAAGGGTAAGGACTCTAGTAACCCATCTTCTTCTGATGATAAAAAGAGAAAGAAGAAGATTAAGTGCTTCTATTGCAACAAGGGAGGGCACAAGCAGAATGAGTGCCGAAAGAAGATTGCAGATGAGAAGAACGGAGTAAAGAAAGAGTCTAGCAATAGCGCGTAGACAGTACCAGTAGAGCTGTTCGTCGCAATTGAGGAGATTTGCATGGAGGCAGTTCATGTACTTGCGGATGAACCTTAGATTATTGACAATGGTGCATCGCGCCACATGATCAGTCGGAAGGATTGATATACCTCTCTACAGTCGGTAGGGAATGACATCCTGGTAGCAGTCGGCAATGATGCAAAATGTCCAGCAAAAGAAAAAGGTACGATTGCTCTCAAGTCAGATGGAGTTGTAAAATACTTGTCCGATGTTCTTTATGTGACAGATATAAAGAGGAACTTGTTGTCCGTTTCTGCGATCACGGATCAGGACCTCAAAGTTCACTTCGATAAGAATGGCGCACAGATTGTGGATCTTCAAGGGAAGGTTGTTGGTAAAGGTACACGGCGCAACAACATTTACGAACTCTCAGCTTTCAGTGCTCGAGCCGATTTGAAGAACACTAAGCTGTGGCATGAGAGGTTTGGTCATCTAAACCTTAGTTCTTTGAAGGAGATGCATAAAAGTGGAATGATTGCAGACCTACTAGAAATTTCAGATCTGCCCGATGTATATGAAGCTTGCATGATGGGCAAGCAGCATCGGCAGCCCTTTCCTAAAGAGGCCAGCAGGGCAAAGGCTCCTCTAGAGCTCGTTCACACGGACCTCTGCGAAAAGATGGAGACAGAAGCTTTGGGTGGTTCCTACTACTTCATGACGCTGATCGACGACTACAGTAGAAGGATATGAATATACTTCCTGAAGACTAAAGACGAGGCTTTTAGCAAGTTCAAGGAATGGCATGTAATGGTCGAGAAAGAAACGGGAAAGAAGGTGAAGAAGTTGAGATCAGACAGAGGTGGAGAGTTCATATCAACTGAATTCGAAAGTTACTACAAAAGTCATGAGATCAAGAGGCAGAAACCCCCGCCACATATATCACAGCAAAATGGAGTAGCAGAGCGCAAGATGCGCGTCATCTGCGAAATAGGCCGGAGTTTGATGAAAGGGAAAGATTTGCCAAAGACTTTCTGGGCTGAAGCATGTAACACTGCAGTTTACATTCTCAATCGTAGCTACACGAAGGTTGTGAACGGGATGACTCCACTGTAGGTCTTTTCTGGTAAGAAACCTTCAGCTGCACATTTCAGAGTTTTTGGATGTGACTGTTTTGTGCATGTCCCTGATGCTAACAGGACCAAAGAGCTGGAAGTATATTTTCTTGGGCTACAGTGAAGAGGCGAAGGGTTACCGTCTCTATAATCCTGTTACCAAGAAGGTGATAGTAAGTCGCGATGTGGTCTTCTCAGAACAGCTGCATCAATTGGAGGAGGATGCTTTCTTCCCAGACAACCAGGACCAGGATATCCATCCAGTACCACCACCAACAGCAGACCGAACTCCCCCAACGGTGCTTGGGAGGATTCAAGATAAAGAAGATGAAGAAGAGCCTGCAGAACCACAATGGCAACGGTCATTCCCGAAGTGGGTAAAGCAGCTTTTGGACGGCAGAGAACCTCCAGCCAGAGGAGGAACCATCCGAACACCGTCAGTCCAAGAGATTAGAGGAGCAAAGAAGGGCACAAGAACACTTGGTCAACTACGCTTTGATGACAGAGGTGATCCGTGCTGATGAATCCAGTGTATTGAAGAGGCACATGGTGATGATAGGTGGATGGAGGCTATGCAGTCGGAGTATCGCTCCATAATGAAGAACAACACTTGGGACCTTGTGGATCGACCACCAAAACGCAAGGTAATCGGCACCAAGTGGGTGTATAAGATCGAGTACAAGTTCGACGGCACGTTGGATAAGTACAAGGCTCGGCTCGTGGCAAAAGGATTCGCACAGATACATGGTTTTGATTATTAGGATACTTTTGCTCCCACAGCTCGACTAACCACAATTCTGTCATGTGCACGGATTGGTATCTGACGTGTACTAGGTACACAGGACTAGCTTAGGTAGCCTGGGGAGGCTTAGAGCTAGGCAGGCTTGATTCTCGGGTTGAGTGGCAAGGGTACGAACTATTTATAGGTCTTTGCTATTTTTGTTGCTCGGGGCCCGAGTCTATAAAAGGGGCCGAGGGGGTTCAGTTCTCAGTGTGCAGTTGGGAGCAAGTTTCGTTCCCAGGTGCCAGGTCTGTTCCTGGATTGAGTCGCGGACGCGCGCCTGCATCTTAGCGTAGCCCAAGGCCCAGTGGCAGATCCAGGGCTTCACAGCGCCACCTTGTGGTATGGGACACCAGGCTGGTTTGGATCTGATTGGGAGTTCGTGCCAGTAGCTCAGCTCGTGGCTCGGAGGGGACATCTCCTGATTCGGGATCACATCCCGTAGATGTCATGGTTGGGTGGTGAGTAGCATGCTCAGTTCTCACGTGGTGTGTGTTTGTTTTGCAGATCAGAGGTTTCAGGAGTGCTGGGACGTGTCAGTTGGTATCAGAGCCAACTCCTGAGGTAGGAACTTCTGATGCGAGAATTTTTGACGAATTTTTCCTCCAGGTATGCCCTAAAATTAGAAATTTGTTGCTGCGATTTCTGCTGGGTACCTGGGATAGCAGGGGTGGACAGATGTGAGGGAAAAGGAAGAAGAAAGGAGGGAGAGATTTCGAGATCCCTGAAAGGGCCTGTGAGAGAAGGCTGTAGGAAGTGGAGAGAGAGCAGAAAGGTAGGAGAGAGAGGCGAAAAGGCTGCAAGGGAGGCGTAGAGATGACGCCCAGGGCAGTACGGTAACAGGCGGGTGCAAGGAGAGGCTCAAAGGGCAGCGAACAGGCTGTGTACAGTCTGCGTAGAGGGCTGTGTACAGCCTGCGTAGAGGGTGCTTTTTTCGAAAAAGCACCCCCTCCAAAGCTAGGGGAGCTTGGCCTTTTTTGGAAGCAGAGCTTCCAAATAAGGCTGCCCTGCTCCCTATATAGATGGGGCAGGGTACCAGCCTACCCACAGCCTAGCCTAGAGCCTTGAAGCAGCTCCTCGAATCGCGAGCCTGCCTGCTTCAGCCTGTCCTTACCTGCGCCAGCCTGCGTCAGCCACTGTACGCAGCCTACGTCAGCCATCACCAACCGTACGGCTCTGCATCAGCACCGTACGGATCTGCAACTGCACCGTACAATCTGCGCCAGCCTACGTCATCAGCCGTACACTGCTTGCGTCAGCCAGCGCCATCTGTACGGTACCCGCAGCAGCGAATCCTGCCTGCGTCAGCACCTCCTGCCCCGAGCCGGTACCCGTAGACTGTACGGACGCCGTACAGTCCACGTCAGCACCTGTACGGCCTCCGTCAGAACCTGTACGGCCTGCATCAGCAGACCGTACAACCACATCAGCAGCACGGTTGCTGCAGGATTTCGCACGTGCATCCGGTAGCGGGTTCAGCGAGGTCTCGAGATTCGTGGGCTTCCGGTTCGCCAGGTTCCAGCATCTCTTTCCGTCGGCATCTCTTGGGACGGTTTTCCTCTGCTCCATTCTCCTTTTTGCTTCGGTTCAGTCAGTTATTTCTCTCAGTTTATATTCAAATCAGATTTCAGCTATGTCTGATTCTACAAATCTCGAGTTCACCATGGGAGAGCTGGATCTGGATTACACTCCTGTGGGAGAGGAGGATCAGGGTCTCTACGATGACCTGATAACCAAAAAGGCCTTCAGTGAATTTACGATTGCTCTAGATGGAAAATTTGAGCAGGTCAATGCAAATCAAATGGGGTTGACACAGCAACTCCAGGGGATTCAAGCTACTCTCACCCTTCTGGCTAGCACTGTGCAGGCACTCACACATGTGGATGCCATGGCTTCAGTGCTAGGCCCGAATATAACTCCAGACCCTTTTCCGGGCGACCAAAAGTCGAGAACAAAGGAGGTAGTTGACACTTGGTTACACAAGTGGCAGGTACACTTCCAGTTCCATCCATACCCAGATGAGAAGAAGATCCAGCTTGCAGCGGGGTTCATGTCAGGTAAAGCATTGCTATGGTAGAAGGAACTCCAGCCTAAGCCGGATACATGGACAGATTTCGAAGGGATCTTCAGGAAGGAGTTCCTGAAGAAGGAGGACGATTATGATATCGTTGGCAAGCTTAAAGCCCTCGATATGTCAAAGCTAAAGTTGTCCTTCAAAGTTTATCTTCAGAGATTTCGGGATCTGCAAACCAGGGCCACAAAGATGGATCCAGTGACCTTGTTAGGTTTCTTCGTGGATGGTTTGCCAGATTCATACAAGTTGCAAATAAAGAACAACAAATGCACAACATTGCAAGAGGCCATGAATTATGCGCGCATTTATGATGATACCATGGCCGGTGCTAAAGCAACTACAGTTTTCGACACGAGTGGAAAGAACAAACGCAAGTTCTTTCAGCCTACGACTGGTACTGGGGAGACGAAGTCTACGGGCAACGCCTCCAAGAAACACTTAACTCAGGCAAAGAATGGTAAAGCCCGTTTCCTTCGTACTTTGAGGCTCAAGAAAGAAGGACGATGCTTCTATTGCGAGGAGCGGGACCACACCAAGAATGAGTGTCCAAAGCGCAAGAACCAAAAGTTGGTGCTTGGACCGAAGCTCCAGGCGGGTCCACGTACCACAGCCAAGGGAGCGAACCAAGTCTCGATGATAGGTATTTCTGTAAATGTCATTACCTGCCCACTCTCTTGTAATTGTACTTTCAATACTTCGTTGTTTGGTTCCCATGATCTTTTCCGAGTTTATGGAGAAGTTATGGACCAACAGGTTCACATTCTCTTTGATCCGGGCAGCTCTCACAATTTTGTTAATTACAAATTTGTGCAGAAGATGGGGCTGTCCACAGTACCTAGCGACCACACCTATGAGGTGCAGCTTCCAGCTGGGAAGCAGTTTTGGGATCGCAAGGTTGACGCGCTTCCTATCCGGATTCAGGCCTACACGGGAGCTCTTACATGTTATGTTATGCATCTGGAGCATGTAGACTTGTTGATCGGGATAGAGTGGTTTAAAACCCACAATATTCAGATCGCACAATATTCAGATCGGATGGACGGAGCATACGCTTTCTTTTGTAGATAAGGACACCCAATTTTGTATTCAGTGTGTTTTGATTCCACTTTCTTCATTTGTTGTTTCTGTAATTAACAAAAATGAATTAAGTGTGTTTGAACACCGTGAATTGAGAATGTTGTTAGATAATTTTAAGGACGTATTCCTAGCTCAACTGCCGGAAGGTTTACCTCCAGAACGGGCAGTAGATCTTCGCATAGACTTAGTCCCAGGGGCTCAACCTATCAGTGTACCACCTTATAGGATGAGCCAGGTAGAGGAGGATGAGTTAGCTTTACAGCTTCAGGATTACCTGAATATGGGCTATATCCGCCCAAGTAAATCACCTTGGGGTGCACCTGTCCTCTTAAGAAAGAAGAAAGATTCTTCCTGGAGAATGTGTATAGATTATAAACGATTAAATAAAGTCACAATTAAGAACCGCTATCCTTTATCTCGTTCCGATGATTTGATAGACCGTTTGGCCGGAGCGAAGTATTTCACTAAGATTGATTTGCGTACGGGTTATCACCAAATCCGTATCTATGCTAAACACATAGATAGGACCGCATTCCGCACTAGGTATGGTCATTACGAGTTCCTCGTATTACCTTTTGGTTTGACCAATGCTCCTGCTACTTTTCAGCAGATGATGAACGATTTGTTCAGGGATTTTCTGGGCAAATTTGTTGTAGTGTTCTTAGATGACATCTTGGTATATAGTCGAACGCTGGAGGATCACATCGGACACCTCCGGATTGTCTTAGTTATTCTAAGACAGCATAAGCTTTATGCCAAGATGAGTAAATGTGACTTCTTTATGAAGGAGATCATTTACTTAGGACACAAGATTTCTTCTGAAGGTATTAGCATTGATCTGGATCGTATCCAGAAGGTTTTAGAATGGCCTATCCCTCAGACTATGAAACAACTTCGTTCTTTCCTAGGATTTACGGTATTTCTACGGAAGTCTGTGCGTGATTATTCACACATCACGGCACCATTGACTAACATATTGAAAGGTCGTGGACGCAGGTCCACCCAGCCGATCCCTTGGAATGATGCAATGAACAAGGCTTTTGAAACCTTGAAGTGTTCTATCAAGGAAGCACCCGTTCTTGCATTACCCGATCCTACCCGGCCTTATGTTTTGGAGGCCGATGCGAGTGATTATGCGATTGGGGCAGCTCTATTCCAAGAGGGCAGACCTGTAGCTTTCGAGAGTAAGAAGCTAGACGACACTCAATATCGTTGGCCCACACTCGAGAAGGAACTTTATGCTGTAGTGTATGCTCTTAAGGTTTGGAGACACTACTTGTATGGTTCAAAGTTCCTTGTATTGACTGATCATCAGTCAATTAAGTATGTGTGTGATGGATCATAATTGAGGGGAAGGAAAGCTAGATGGGCAGAATTAATGCAAGATTTTGATTTTGAAATACGTTATCGTAAGGGTTCGTTGAATAGTGTGGCGGATGCCTTAAGTCGAGTTAAGTTTATAAATGCTCTGTCATTTACGGAAATATCCTCAGACCTATTTTAATCCTTGAGAGGGCTATACGCAAGTGATAGTCATTTCAGTTCTTATTGGCAGAGAGTCTAGGATGGGAGCTCCATGGTTGACCAGGACTCAGGGATTGTGTCACCTACGGTACAGGCGGCAGGAGGTCAGTGGATGATTAGGAACGGCTTGCTGTTCCGGAATGAAAAGATTTGCTTACAACAGTGCAAAGCATTCTAGTACTGGTTACAGTCCTTTTATGCTTATGTACGGGTTTCAACCTAAGTCACCAGTTATGGTTGGGTTAAAAGGGATTCAAAATGATGTTGCTAAGAACTTCTTGCAAGACATGCAGGAAATGTTGCAGTTTGCCAAGGAGTCTATTAGAAGTGCCCAAGATCGGGACAGATTTTATGCTAATAGACATCGTTCACCTAGAGAGTTCTCTGAAGGAACGATAGTATATTTGCGAATTCCGAAGGAATCCAAGAGCCTAAGTACTGGTTTGGTTCCGAAATTATCCCCAAGATACTGTGGTCCATTCAAGGTCATTAAAAGAATTGGACCAGTTGCATATCGACTAGAATTGCATCCTGATGTTAAAGTACATCCAGTCTTTTATGTCAGTAGACTTTGGGTGTGGAAGATCAACTTGTTTCTCCTCACGAGATAATAGAAGTTACAGATTTGACTTTTATTTCACACGAACCTGAGTGTATTCTTGAATTTCGTGACAGACAGATTCGCAATCGATCTATCACGGAATACAAGATCAAGTGGAAGGATCGTGTTGAGGAGGATGCAACATGGGAGACATTACAAAACCTCCAGAGAACGTTTCCGGGTTTTTTAGCGAACTCAGGAGTGAGTTCTTAGTGGAGGGGGAGTATGTCATGTGCACGGATTGCTATCTGACGTGTACTAGGTACACAGGACTAGCTTAGGTAGCCTGGGGAGGCTTAGAGCTAGGCAGGCTTGATTCTCGGGTTGAGTGGCAAGGGTACGAACTATTTATAGGTCTTTGCTATTTTTGGTGCTCGAGGCCCGAGTCTATAAAAGGGGCCCAGAGGGTTCAGTTCTCAGTGTGCAGTTGGGAGCAAGTTTCGTTCCCAGGTGCCAGGTCTGTTCCTGGATTGAGTCGCGGACGCGCACCTGCATCTTAGCGTAGCCCAAGGCCCAGTGGCAGATCCAGGGCTTCACAGCGCCACCTGGTGGTATGGGACACCAGGCTGGTGTGGATCTGATTGGGAGTTCGTGCCAGTAGCTCAGCTCGTGGCTCGGAGGGGACATCTCTTGATTCGGGATCACATCCCGTAGATGTCATGGTTGGGTGGTGAGCAGCCTGCTCAGTTCTCACGTGGTGTGTGTTTGTTTTGCAGATCAGAGGTTTCAGGAGTGCTGGGATGTGTCAAATTCGCAGCGTTTTGGCTTTAGTTACTCAGGGAAGTTGGCTCGTGTTTCAGATGGATGTAAAATTCGCCTTTCTGAATGGTGATCTCAAGGAGGAGGTATATGTGGAACAACCACCAGGTTTTGTGATCCCCGGTTCAGAAGGTAAAGTCTGTAAAATGAAGAAGGAACTTTACGGGCTGAAACAGGTCCCACGAGCGTGGTAACAGCGAATTGATGCCTACTTTCTGTAAAATGGGTTCAAGAGGAGCCCATCTGATGCAAACTTTTATATCTTCATCACCTATACCAAGGGCAACATCTTGACCGGATTCTGTGACTCGGATTGGACAGGAGACGTGGACAGCAGGAGATCAGTGACGGGTTACTGTTTCTCACTTGGATCTGGAGCTGTGTCATGGGTCAGTAAGAAGCAACCCACAGTTGCTCTTTCTTCTACCGAGGCTGAGTACAAATTAGCATGCTTTGCTTCGTGCGAGGCAGTGTGGTTGAGGAGGATTTTAGAGAACATGGGTGCAGTGCAGAACAAGCCTATGCAGTTATCATGTGACAATCAGAGTTGCATGGCGATTGCAAAGAACCCTGTGTTCCACGCTCGCACAAAAGACATTGAGATTCAATATCACTTTGTATGCGAGCTCATCATGGATGGAGAGGTCGACTTGGTGTACTGTCCGACTACAGAGAATGCTGCGAACATCTTCACGAAGGCTCTGGGAAGAGACTTGCTAGAGAGGCATCTTCATCGACTCGGCATTGGTCCAAAAAAGTAAGTTCACTTGCGGGTGGACATTGAGGGGGGGTGTTAGATGTCAATGCTCCACTCTCATGTAACTACGCGGGACCAGCTAACTCTACTTGTAAGCCCCCCATATGAGGAGAAGGTATTTGAGTAGCTTGGTTATCCGGTAGGTCCCGGTTTGACACCAGATGGGGGCCATGTGTGGCCTGATGGCTGGACGGAGTTGGCACACTGTCAACTAGGCTACATGCAAGTGTGGGAAGGCATCCCATGATTGACCGCACTGAGGGTAGACGAAGCATTTTTCGAAGCAGCCCACTCTCGGGTTACGGGGCCCGTTTGGAGCCCCAGATGATCCCGGATGGCTCTATTTAGCGCACCGGTTCTATTGTGTGGTCGGTGGCCTATTTCGGGACTGACCCCCAGTCGGCCGGTTTGGGCGGACTGGGTCGGTCACCAAATTGGGTCTAACTGACTACGACTGGTAGCTATATAAGAGCAAGCCCGTGAAACCCATTTAATCACTGGCTACAGCAACCCTGATTCCATAGCATCCAGCCTCCGTCCTCTACTGTTTCTAGCTTGCCATCGAAGCTTCTTTCACAGGAGCGCACGGCTGGGAGGCAGCGCCATCTATTGTATCAGGTCTACAGTAATCAAAATTTTGAATCTCCATACTATCCGTTTTTCTCTCTTGTGTACGAGATCCTGTTATTTGTTGAGGACAGACGCCGTCCTCTACTGTTTCTAGCTTGCCATCGAAGCTTCTTTCACAGGAACGCACGGTTGGGAGGCAGCGCCATCTATTGTATCAGGTCTACAGTAATCAAAATTTTGAATCTCCATACTATCCGTTTTTCTCTCTTGTGTACGAGATCCTGTTATTTGTTGAGGACAGACGTTGTATTGTTTTCTTACAAGTGGTACATAAGTGCAAGTGGTTCCTTTAGTTTTATGTTTTAAATATTTCATTCATTAGATTTCATTCTTTCTTTCATAGAGAGAGAGAGAGAGAGAGAGAGAGAGAGAGTATATTAACGTCCTCGGAAGACCTCACGGGCCTATGGGATACATATATATATATATATGTACAAAGTACACACCAAAAAGTTGCAAATATATCTGGATACCCAGAGAGTTGAGGGAGCGCTCAAGGCAAGTCAGCCCCAATTATTAGATGCATAACTAAGTACTAAATACTATCTTAGAAAGCCGGATTAATAAACATCAGTTTAAGACCGAGAGTCTTTGGGTTTAGATTTGAAATCTCGAATCAAAGCTAGTCCATCCCGGTAGCCCGCCCATTTACCCTCCTTGCGTGCTTCCTTCACTTTAGTGAGTTCAATGTCTCTTTGTTTGAGCTGGGTTCGAGTAAGCTCCAAAGATATCCAAATTCTTGCACCTTCAGCTTGTGTGTCTGTCTAAGAATCTGGACTCTTGCTACTCTCTCATTAAAGCATATCTGCGCTTGTGCTCCGAGTTTTTATTGCTTCATGATAGTATAATTTGGGTTGACAAGGTGTCTGCTTAAAGAAGTTTGTAAAATCAATTCTTGTGTCATTGTCTTTCTTAATTGGAGTTTTAATTGGAATATTTTGAAGTAGGTTGGGATGAAGGAGTAATGGACATGCAACTCGGAGAAGTTTCTCGTCTACGGGTATAGTTCTGCTTTTTTTCATATTTTTTGGCATGGATTTGGAAGTGAGTTCTTAGCCACAGCTTATTACAAGGCTTGCCAAGTTTTTTTAAATTTGAATCTTTGCAAGAACTACAGCCTCAAACAATTGTATTGTTCGCCCCCCCCCTCCTTTTTCTCTCCCATTCACCTTTTGCATGCACCCAGTTTTTTCTCATCAGTCTATTAGAAAATACAATTAGTGCTTGACTTGCGAGCTCTTAAATGTGTCACGATAATTCATTTCTTAAACATTAGACTATGGATGATTGAATGAAGGGACACTTGTCGAAGGGTATGGCCTTTCGATGAAATAGCACAACCCTTCACAAGTGACCACATGAAGAGCTACAACTCTTCCAAAGAAGCATATGCTTGATGAAGAGCTCCAAAGAAAAGACCTTCTATTAATGGTTGAAAAAACCAATCACACAAATTAGTCAATAGGGGGAACTGATTGTGGAAGAAATGCTAGAAAAAGAAAACTCGTTGTCAACCAGTATATTCACTGAGCCGTAAATACATAGAAGATATCTGCAAGCCAAGCCTTGTAGAAACTCGTCTGCCTCTCAGCAGTCACTTGAGAACATGACGTCCCATGCTCCCAGCTGGCGTGCAGGGTGTAGATAATGTTGTGCCAGATGAGGTCGGACCTCAATCGACTGTGCTCTGGTCGCTCTCCGTGTTACGAGTAGCCTCTCTGAGCAATCCATACCGCCCACATATTAGCTAGCTTCTCCTCCTCCTGGAGCTGATTCAAATGCATAGAAATCTGTGACATGCTGCTGTGTCTCGTCAGCCTCTGTATCCTGTGGTTTGGTTCCCTCCTACTGCTTCCTGATCGATCGTAGCAAGGTCTCCCAGTGGCGGCGCATTTCAAGTAGATAGAGCCCAATGCAGACTGGTCATAGAAGTGGATCAATCACGACAATGGGCCAAACCCACTCCCATGCTGATAAAGACAATGGTATCACCCCCGAATAATGGCACAATGGTATCTGCTATAGGTCCGTTGCATCCATGCTAGTCTCTTTGATGTGAGGTGTTGCCCATGTGGCAGCCCCCTCTCTTTCTTTTCTCTTGGGCACATCCTGGCCTAGGTCTCCCTCCCCCACGCTCTCCTCATATGAGGGCTTACAGATGGGGAGGCTATCAGTCACGTTCCCACCTTCGAACTCGAGCAATCCAGTTGTCACTATCTTCCAGTTATCCCCCACATAATGAGTGAACAACCTGGAGTCTTCCAGGCACCATGCTCTGAGGGTCTGTTTCAACCCGTCCTTCCTTTGTCAAGATCTGCAACCAATGAATATTTTCAGATTACGTGGATCATGAACTCTCGCTGAGTTCTCAAGCAGGTAGTCTTCCGGCTTCAGTACTCTTTGTCCATCACCTTCAAGCAATCTGCGTTCGAGATTTGAAGAAGCACCAATACTTCCCCTTCTGCCTTTAAAGAAGGCCAATTCCTTCCAATCTCGTATCACCTGAGACAAATGAAGAGCAGAGTCTCTCCACAGCATGCTATAAAGGCTCAAATGCAAAATATCAAGTACATACGAGACTGTTGTACTACCTGTCTGTTTGCTCTGAAAGAAAAACCCTGTACCTCAATGAGGCACCCACCAAGAGTCTGTGTAATCCTTTACTGTCCCCTTCTGAAGTACAGCATCAATATGACCAAGAGACCCCAGGGCTTTCCATGGAATCCACCCTCGTGTTAGTGTCAACAGCCACGCACCTGGAAGGTACCAAGCGCTCCATGCTGTCCTTCACCTTCACAAAGGCATTTGACTCCTCGTCGACCCACATCTCTATGTTAGACATCCTCACTGTGATTTCTTGGTCAACATATCTGATCTCATTAAGACTCGGTGATGTCACCAGGAACAACTCTTTGATTACCACATTTGCTTTGGACTCTCCCTCTGAATCCGAGTCGGACTCCTTTTTGTTTTCCTGATTCGCCTTTTTCTTTCTGCAGTCCTTTGCAAAATGTCCTGGCGTATCACAGTAGAAGCACTTCTTCTTCTGCTTCCTCTTAGAAGTCTCCTTGTCGTTAGAGTCGTCTGTCTTGGACCTGCCACCGTTAGGCTGCCCTTTCCTTCGCCAGCGTCGCCTTATCGTCTTTGTCCTCGTTGTAGAGCTTCTCTCGAGCTTCCTCATGTAGTAGTAATGGACCCAACTCCTCAAACGTCAGAGGTTTGGTTCTCTGTCCTGTTGTCACAGTTGTAACAAAGCTTTTGAAACTCCGAGGTAGTCTCCTCAGTACCATCAAGGCCAAATGGCATGAGTCTGTCTTCTGACCAACTGGTGCCAGCTGATCCCTCACCACCTTGACCTTCGTCAAGTGGCTATGTACCGTATCTCCTTCTTCCATATCAAGATTGTAGAGTTGATGCAGGAGAAGCAAAATCCAGGAGGTACTGTCTGTCTCGTACAGATCCTTCAGAGTGGCCCACGCCTTTATTGCCATCTGTTGACTCTGTGCCAACATAAACTTATGAAAAAAGAGAAGGTGTTATAACTTTGTGATACAACTTTGTGTTACAACTTTGTGTTACAACTTCTAGACAACTTTGTGTTACGACTTTGTGTAACAACTTTGTGTTACAAGTTTGTGTTACAAGTTTATGTTACAACTTTGTGTAACAACTTTGTGTTACAACTTCTACATGTAGAGAGAGAATGTGTTACAACTTTGTGTTACAACTTTGTGATACAACTTTGTGTTACAACTTTGTGATACGACTTTGTGTTACATGCAGAGACTTGTATAAATACCCCATAATGGAATGAAGCCCACACTCTTGGGGCATTGTGTTGAGTCTACATTGGTATTCGAAGGATTTGTCTCAAGTGTCCATGCTTCCTTGCACTGCACGTCCAAAAGCATGTCCTAACCTTGCAACCCTTCTCCCCTCTCCTCCAACCCTGCAACCCACCCTCTCCCTCTCCTCCTCCCTCCTTCTCCTTCCTCCTTCTTCTCCTCCTCCTCATCCTCCTCCTCCTCCTCCTCCTCCTCCTTCTCCTCTCTCCTCCCCCTCCCTCCTCCTCTTCCCTCCTCCTCCTTCCTCCTCACTCTCTTCCTTCACCCATGCTCTTACACCTTCTTTCTCTCCCACTCCTATGCTTTCCTAAACCCTTAAACTCCATGATCTACGAGGGAGACGAGTTCTCCACCATGTACTCTACTCTGAACCTTGGATCCTCCTTCTAACCCTGGACGCCTTCTAAACCTTGGAACCTCCTCCTAAACCCTGGAACTCTTTCTAAACTCTGGAACCTCCTTCTGAATCCTTAAACTCCTCCTAAACCCTACAACCCCCAATGAAGGCGAAAGCCTTCATTAGCTCAACAAAGATGGTTTACGTGCCTTTTACACATGCTTGCACTTTGTTTGCTTACCACACTTAAGCCTACGTCTCTCACCGGAACACGACTCGAGGTCCTAAGCTACACATATACTACGATGACAATCCCAACATATCTGTAGGTGATAAAAAGCCTCGGAACCCTGCAACATAGAAATACCCAGCTCTTCCTACGAAAGCAGTAGGAAAGAGCCAACATTTGGTCCAACACTTTGTCATTTTCTTTACCAAAAAACTCGATTCTTCAGGCCAGAAATGTAAAATTCCGCACTTATTGGCTATAATCATAAAAAAAGAACTACAAGAAAGAGAAATGACTCTGCCCCAGTCTCCAAAGCCAATTGAGGAGTTGGACATACCCTTCTCACTAGTATGGGAGCCGTCATCAACTGCTCCAGCTATCACATCGATAAGTACAGATGCCTTAACAGAAGTACCTATTCTGGAAAGCAGGATTGCGGAATTGCCCCAGGAAATGCTAAAGCTCGGTGCACAACTGCAACCCCTAAGTCTCCACCAACAGCACCAACCCGAGCTCGAGACAAGGGTGGCCGAACCTGAGGAACGATCAGCACAAGAGCTTGAGACCACATCAGCACTCGAACCGCCCATCGACGCCATGCCAGTCGATGAGCCCCAAGGAGAGCTAGTGCCAGATCAGCAGTATGACTATTGTACACAAGGAACTGAAATGCCATTGGAACAACCTCCCCCAAGTACTACAGAATCCTCCGGATGGCTACATGGGCACCACTTGTATCAGCAATATCGCCAGACCTCATCACCGTCTGTCATTCTCCAACATCAAGCTAGCCAAATGATCCAAATGTCAGAACTCTTCACTAGCTTGGCTAAGGAAGCATATGCAAGAGAATTGGAAAGGCAGACAGCATCAGAAATCGAAGACCAATTCCAGGCAATCGCCATAGAGGTCAAGGCACTTCGGGCACAGATAGATGAGGAGGAGGTAGAAGACGTGCGCATGAACCAGACTCTCCAAGCTCAAGAGAAGGCCGTATGGGATGTGATCTCCAGCCTTCACCAAAGTCAAACACAGCTGACTGCAGCAGTAGAAGCAATGGCAATCCTACAGAGCTCCTATAACTCCCTGACATCAGCACATGCGCAACAAACGGAGGTAGTGGCACAAGCTCGACTCACTCTCATTCACAAAGAAGAAGAGCTCCAAGATTGCAAAGACAAGCTTGAAGACATGAAACAATCTTTGGCAATACGTGCCTTTAACATTGATGACCTTACAAGGGAATGCCGACTCTTAAAAGAGTAACTTGCTACTGTTCAAGAGGCCAGCACTTCACAAGCCCAGTTCTTGGACCAATGGTCCAATACCACTGAAGACATTCCTCAAGAAGCAAAGGTCACCTTGCAAATGAAAAAGCTTAAGGAGGCATACACAACTATCTACCATCAGTACAAAGAAAAGATGAATGAGATGCACTCCCAAAAAATAGCCATCTCCAAGCTTGAACTCCAATTGCTAGTGCACAACAATGAGGCATTGGAAGACAACACCAATGACGGCCCACTACAATGCACAACCGTGGTGTACGAAGAGCTTGTGGCTGCTCTACAAGTGGAAGATCACCTCAACGCACGCGTGCTTATCCAATGGAAGCAACTCCAACTCAGGATCATATCTGCTCATCTAACAATCAACTGGAAACGATCCATCGGGATTAAAACCCTGTGCATAATCTGTCAAGACTTGTCTGAAGATGAGAAGAATATCTTCTGCATGTCTACACATGCCGGGTTTATAACTCTCAGGACGGATGCTTTCATTACATATGTCTGCCTCATGGGTAGTCCTCCCCTCAGGGTTATTGCAGGTTTGTTGCCATTGCTACAAAGGCCATTCCTACTATTCGCACGGCACGACATAACCGACAACCAACCCATGCAGCTGATCATCCCATCGCACCAGCAAAAAGAAGCGTCGGAAGATGACAAGGCCTATCTCACATCCAACTTCCCATATTTAACTACTCTTTCTGTCAACATCATAAGCTCACTTCCCCTTGCTGCTACCACCCTCTTAATCTTCCCCGAGCTCCATCCTAACATCTATTCCCTCCATCGTCTCTTTGCTCATGCCTCTCACCATTTTGAACTTACCCAACAATCACAAACTTACGAGCCCCTCACACCCAGCTTTTTCCCCTCCCTTGCTAATCCTACCCTTGAGGATTACCAAGCTGCTCAAACCATTTGCCCATTTCTTCCTCCCCTCCCCTCTGCTCTCCCTTCCGCCACTATCACTCAGTCATATTTCTCCCCCATGTCCCCTGATTCTCTCCCGGCCCCGTCATCACCTCCGACACTTCTGGTGCTTCCATCAGTAGAAAATGATGCAGTATTTGATTTTGAATATCAGGATCCGGATAATCCAATTCGTACACCCATGCCAAGTTCCAATGATGGGTATGATTTTGATGAGATACCACTTCCCAGTAACCCCATCAAGGAATTTTGGAGCAAATATCCTGATATGAAAACTCGTGGTGGATGGACCCTGGGTAACTTTCCTACCAATCTTCGTCAGCACCAAATAAGTGAAGGTTGGATTAGCAAATTGGATCCACAACGTGATTGGCGCCGTCCCAAGCTCTTTGATGTAATCTTCTTAAAGGAGTACTTACGGGCACCTCCATGTCTCAGAACCCATCCCAAGTTCTATGCAGTTCCACGGCGTAAAAAATAGAAAGCCAACATATACACTTTGGCTGAAGATCGAGTCATTAATTGGCCAATGATCGAACCCTACTCTGGTGTCGAATGGAATATCCAAGGCACCATGATCCGAGCACTTCAGCAACATGAACAAACAATGCGCGGCAACATTGATCGCTTCCTTCGCCAAAGTGCCATATTCTGTAAAACATTAGTATTAATTCTGGAGGTCCCATGTTACCTTGATTCCCATTTGCCTCCACTCAGCTTTAATCCCAATGAACGGATTGATGCTCAGATTACCAGCCGATTCTATCAAAGAGTGATCTCCTTGGAGGCCACATATCTCTGTTCGAGCAAATGGTAGATACAGGCTACTTGGAAATTGCGCAAAAATTGTATGGTGCTAAGGCTCTACAGCAGGATGGACTGGCATGACACAAGTTCCACAGCCACTGGACTGATAGATTGTGAGGGAGAGAGTGAGTAGGGAGTAGAGAGACTCACTGCTCATACATAATAGTGGGGATAATCACAATGAGTGAGTGGTACCTCCCCAAGTACACACATATATATTATGGATAAGGTAGTAACCCTTAAGTACATCTAAGTACAAATGTGTACTTAGTGTACTTAAGTGTCCTACACTAAAGTACAACATAAAGTACTATTTACATAGGGTGGCCAGTGCCTTTACCCCAACAACCTCCCACTTAAAGGCAGTGTGCCCTCAAGGAGAGAAAGAATATTGGCCTCAACCAATACCCATAAGAGATCTGCAGTGTGCAAACCTCTCTGCAGCTAACCCTTTGGTTAACAGATCTGCTGGATTGTTATCTGTATGCACCTTAACAAGCTTAATTTGCTTGTTTTCAAGCACCTCCCTGATGAAGTGATATTTCACATCTATGTGCTTCGTCTTTGCATGAAAGACAGGATTACGTGCCAACTGTATGGCACTCTGACTGTCACAATGCAACAATGGAATCTCCAATGGATAACCCAGATCTGCCACTAACCGAGATAGCCATATAGCCTCCTTGCATGCCTCAGTGGCTGCAATGTATTCTGCTTCTGTGGTAGACAATGTAATGCATTGCTGCATTCTAGATACCCACGACACTGCACCTCCAGTGAAAGTGAAAACGTATCCGGTAGTAGACTTCCGGGTATCAGGGTGACCGGCATAATCAAAGTCTGTATAACCTTGCACTTTTGCATCTTGACTGCCGAAACATATACACAAGTCCTGTGTACCCTTCAGGTATCTCATGACACCTTTTACTGCATTCCAATGCTTTTTGCCAGGTTTAGCCATGTATCTGCTAACCACTCCCACTGCAAATGCAATATCAGGCCTGGTTGCAACCATAGCATACATGAGACTGCCACATGCTGATGCATACGGAATCTTTGACATCTCAGCTTTTTCAGCATCTGTCTGAGGGCTGTCCAAAGCACTGATTTTCACATAAGGAGGCAATGGAGTACCAATACTCTTCCCCCCCTCCATGTGAAATCTCTGCAAGACCTTGCCAATATATTCCTTCTGAGACAAGTATAGCAACCGCTTTTCCCGATCCCGAAGTATCCGCATACCCAATATATGGTTGGCATCACCAAGATCTTTCATATCAAAGGTCTGGTGCAATCTCTTTTTCAAGGCATTCATCTCATTATGAGATTTTCCAGCAATTAACATGTCATCCACATACAAAATGAGGATAAGTAAACTGCCATCTGAAGCTTTCTTGGTATACAAGCAGTGATCAATGTCACTTCTCCTGTAACCCTGGGTTCGCATGAATGTATCAAACTTATGATACCATTCCCTGGGTGCCTGCTTTAGACCATAAAGACTCTTCTTTAGTTTGCATACAAGCTTCTCTTTGCCCTTCACTGTAAAACCCTCTGGCTGCTGCATAAAAATTTCCTCATGTAAATCACCATGAAGAAATGCTGTCTTGACATCCATTTGGACCAAGTCCATATCTGCATGTGCAACCAATGCTAATACAGTTCTGAGTGTTGTCATCTTAACAACAGGAGAGAATATCTCGTCAAAGTCAACACCATATTCCTGCTTGAACCCCTTGGCAACCAGTCTGGCTTTATGCCTTGGCTTTTCACCAGGTGTGACCTTAAGTCGATAAACCCATTTGCATGGCAGTACCTTCTTACCAGTAGGCAAGGATACCAATTCCCAAGTGCCATTCTTGTGAAGGCTGTCCATTTCAGCCTTCATAGCAAGATCCCATTGAACCTTGTCTGCCCTCTGCCTAGCCTCTCTGTAGCATGAAGGCTCTCCACAATCAGTGAGCATCAAATAATCAATGCCTGGAACAAATCTTTCTGGCTGCCGCGTCGGTCTAGATGACCTTCTAACCCAATGACCATCGTCTTGAGCTGGCTGTCCAGCCTGTTCATCACCCTGATAAGGTGGCTGTCCCATGTCTCCTGGCTGCATTTGCATGTCAGGAGGATCACCTAACTGTGCTTCATCCATTGGGATGTCGTCTGCCATACCTGGCTGTCCATTAGGACCTGCTGCAGCATCATTTAATGGCTGGTTATGCTGCTGTTGTGGCTGATTTACAGCCTGTTCGTGTTGCCCATGATGCCTGTTATCATCAATAGTTACTTTTAAAGGTCCCTGCTGTACAACAGGTTCCTTGAACATGATGGTTTCATCAAACACGACATCATTGCTGCGTATAAGTTTTCTGTTCTTGGGATCCCAAATCCTGTAGCCCATCTCACCTTTGTCACCGTAACCTAGGAATATGCATTTAAGAGACTTTGGATCCAGTTTAGTTCTGTCCTCCCTGCGTACATGCACATACGCGACACAACCAAAGACCCGTAGGTGTTTGTAAGACGGAGGCTTGCCCGTCCATGCCTGTTCAGGCACACCACCACATAGTCTCTTGTTTGGTGACCTGTTAATAAGGTGCACAGCTGTCTTTACAGCTTCAGCCCAAAATGTGTGGGGCAATGCAGCATGTGACAACATGGATCTGACTTTCTCTTGAATGGTCCTGAACATTTTTTCAGCTGTACCATTCTGTGGAGGATCATATGGTGCAGACAACACCCTTTGAATACCCTTTGCCTCACAGAATTCTTGAAATTCTTTGGACAAATACTCTCCGCCATTGTCAGATCGTAAGGCTTTCAGTTTTTTGCCTGTCTCATTTTCGACCAGTGCAACAAACTTAGTGAAAGCCTTGAACGTATCACTCTTCTTCCTGAGAGTGTAAACCCACACTTTGCGGGTGGCGTCATCTATGAATGACAGTATGTACTTTGAACCTCCTAAAGAGAGTGTAGGCATCTCACACACATCTGTATGTACTAGCTCCAAGAGCTGTAATTTCTGATCTGACCTTCTCTTATGAGGTATTTGTACTTGACGACCGTAGAGACAAAATTCACATTTCTGTAAATCTGAATATTTTAGACTCGGCAAGTAACCAAAATGAGCCAATTGCTCCATTCCCTTAATACTCATATGGCCAAGCCGGCTATGCCACAATGAAATCTTTGGCAGCTCGGTGGCATTTACATCAGAATGCGGACAATGTCCAGCATGAAGTGAGTACAAAGTATCAACCTTAGGACCCCTGGCAATAGCCATTGCCCCTTTGCTGATTTTCCATTTCTGACTGCCAAAGGTGGTATGATAACCATCGTCATCCAACAACCCTGTGGAAATCAAGTTTTTCTTCACCTCAGGAACATGCCTGACCCCTTTGAGCATTAACTGCTGGCCATTTTCAAGCACAAGTCTGACATCACCTATGCCAATGATAGAACATGCATGGTTATCACCAAGAAAGACCACTCCCTTTTGCCCTCCTGCATATCTGACAAACAGATTTCTGTAGGATGTCACATGAAAGGAAGCACCTGAATCTATAATCCAGGAAAACATATCTGATCCATCACCAGCATGAAGTGTATGAGCCTCCAGTGAAGAGGTGAAACATATCTCATGTCCACTGTCACTGTCACTAACATAAGTAACATTCAGCTCCTCTTTTTCTTTGCCCTTAGACTTGCCTTGAGCCTTGCCTTCTTTGGCTCTCTGGTCATTCTTCTTTTGAAAACACTTTTTCTCAATATGTCCCTTCTTGCCACAATAGTTGCATATAAGATCACTCTTAGAGCGGGACTTGCTCCTCTCTCTTTCTTTGTCTTTTCCACATGTTTTGGACCTGCTGCGTGCATTCAAAGCATTTGACTTCCCAAGAGCATTGTTCTTTCTGTTCATCTCTTCCTGTAGAAGAGCACTCTCCACATCTGCAAATAACAGAATGGCTTTTGAGTTGCTGGTAGAAGTCCTGAATGTGTCCCATGACTCAGGTAGAGAACATAGGATGAGTGTAGCTTTCAGCTCATCATCGAGCTTCAACCCCTGGTTGATCACCTGGCTGAATATGCTGTTAAACTCAATAATGTGAGTGGACATAGCTGTCCCCTCCTTCATTTGAAGACCAACAAGCTTTTTTAGCCAGTAAGCTTTTCCCGTGGCACTTTTCTTGGCATAAGTATCCTCAAGACGTTGCCACATCTCCCACGCAGTAGGTTCATCCCTGATGCCTACAACCAGTGAATCAACAACTGTAAGCATAATGGTCGACCTGGCCAAGCCGTCCATCTTCTCCCACTGCTCATCAGTAACGTTGGAGGGCTTAACACCCTTCTCCTTTATAGGCTTGTACTGGTCCTTCTGCATCAGCACATTGTAGCATTGTGTCCTCCATATGTCGTAATTTTTAGCTCCTTCGAGCTTCTTTATCTGAAACAAGGACGACACGTCGCTGCCGGAACTCATGGTAAAGAAAGTAGAGTTTGACTCCCTATAGTCGTGCAATTAAGCACTAGTTACTCCAAGAAAATTCCCCCGCAGCGGAAGTACGATCAAAAGTGAACTTGGTACTGTTTCAGTGGCACAAAACCAACTGAATATTTTTCTCCCACTTGCTGCAGAAACAGTACAGCAAGCTGTTCCTGGCTTTTTTTTCACTGGCGAAGGTGCGGTACAGCTGCTTCAAATCGCTCCAGAAAAATCCAGAACTGATATAATAAAAAAAAACAGCAGTACTTTTTGACTTTTCTGATAGTCAAATATGGTCAAACCTGCTGTTTGACAGTCCCGGACTGTCAAAAAACAGTAACTGTAAATCTCTGATTTTTGATGAAAATCCCTGATTTTAGACCTCCATATGCTTCATAAACTTCCCCCCCAACTGAATTTGCAGTTTGGAAGTAAGGTGGCTCAAAAGCCCTTTGAATGCATGAAGAAAATCAGGGATGTGACCTCCAATTTGAGAGATTGACCTTTGACCAAACAATGTAAGTCAAATTTGCACTTTCAAAGCATAATAGTGCTCCACAAGATAGCCTGATGCATGTAGAGTGCTCCCACTTGACAAATTGCAGGACAGGCTACAAAAGCCCCAAATTTGAGTAAAGTCAAACTTGGTCAAAATCGACCAAATCTGTACCAAATGTGATTGTACTTGCAGCAACAAGCTAAAGCATTTGTCACAAGCATAATAGCATCAAAAGCCCCTTGAATTTGGCAGCACATTCCGTGCATTGACACAGTAAATGGCATCAACTGCATGTGTGTGTCACATTCCTGACAAAAGCATGTGTTTCTGTCCAAGTATCAAGCATACACATTGCAAGTGACAATGCATACACAGTGTCACCCTTCACTGGCCAAATGTTGGAATACACAAAACAAGGACGAGAGAAGGTGGAAGGCGTATGGCTGAAGGAGGCGACGGCCTGGCCGACGACTATCGTCCTTGCAGCTCGCTGACCCGCTCTCGAAACACGTTGTCTACGCGTATGCCGCCTGCGACCTTTCAGTCATGGCCTGCGCCGTTGTGCCTTGCAGCCACGCCTTGCAGCCTTTGCCTGCGCCGTGCAGCCGCGCCCTGCGCCCTTGCAACCGCCGCTGAAGCCGTGCCTTTGCGCGTTGCCTACGCTCTTGCAGCCGCGCCCTTCGCACTTGCAGCCGCCGTTGCAGCCGCCGTTCGCGATCCGCCGCCGTTGCAGCCGCCGTTCGTGATCCGTCCGTACGGCCGTACGGGTCGGTCCGTACGGAAGGGGTAGGCTAGGGAGAGGAGGGAGTGGAAGAGAGAGCCCGTTGGCTCTGATACCAGTTGATAGATTGTGAGGGAGAGAGTGAGTAGGGAGTAGAGAGACTCACTGCTCACACACAATAGTGGGGATAATCACAATGAGTGAGTGGTACCTCCCCAAGTACACACATATATATTATGGATAAGGTAGTAACCCTTAAGTACATCTAAGTACAAATGTGTACTTAGTGTACTTAAGTGTCCTACACTAAAGTACAACATAAAGTACTATTTACATAGGGTGGCCAGTGCCTTTACCCCAACATGGACTAAAAACATGGCAACCCAGGTACGCGATCGCAATAAGCCATAACCCGAGGACGGGTAATCAAATGGATCCGGGAGTATGTTGACTCTGTGCCAACATGAACTTATGAAGAAAGAGAAGGTGTTACAACTTTGTGATACAACTTTGTGTTACAACTTTGTGTTACAACTTCTAGACACAACTTTGTGTTACGACTTTGTGTAACGACTTTGTGTAACAACTTTGTGTTACAAGTTTGTGCTACAAGTTTATGTTACAACTTTGTGTAACAACTTTGTGTTACAACTTCTACATGTAGAGAGAGAATGTGTTACAACTTTGTGATACAACTTTGTGTTACAACTTTGTGATACGACTTTGTGTTACATGCAGAGAGAGAAGCTCTCCAACTTGTATAAATACCCCATAATGGAATGAAGCCCACACTCTTGGGGCATTGTGTTGAGTCTACATTGGTATTCCAAGCATTTGTCTCAAGTGTCCATGCTTCCTTGCACTGCACGTCCAAAAGCATGTCATAACCTTGCAACCCACCCTCTCTCTCTCCTCCTCCCTTCTTCTCCTTCCTCCTTCTCCTCGTCCTCCCTCCTCCTCCTCCTCCTCCTCCTCCTCCTCCCTCCTCCTCCTCTCTCCTCCCCCTCCCTCCTCCTCTTCTCTCCTCCTCCTTCCTCCTCACTCTCTTCCTTCAGCCATGCTCTTACACCTTCTTCCTCTCCCACTCCTATGCTTTCCTAAACCCTTAAAGTCCATGATCTACGAGGGAGACGAGTTCTCCACCATGTACTCTACTCTGAACCTTGGATCCTCCTTCTAACCCTGAACTCCTTCTAAACCTTGGAACCTCCTTCTAAACCTTGGAACCTCCTTCTAAACCCTGGAACTCTTTCTAACCCTGAACTCTTTCTAAACCCTGGATCCTCCTTCTGAACCCTTGAACTCTTTCTAAACCCTGGAACCTCCTTCTGAACCCTTAAACTCCTTCTAAACCCTACAACGCCCAATGAAGGCGAAAGCCTTCATCACCCCAACAACGATGGTTTACGTGCCTTTTACACATGCTTGCACTTTGTTTGCTTACCACACTTAAGCCTACGTCTCTCACCGGAACACGACTCGAGGTCCTAAGCTACACATATACTACAACGACAATCCCAACATATCTGTAGGTGACAAAAAGCCTCGGAATCCTTCAACATAGAAGACCCATCTCTTCCTACGAAAGCAGTAGGAAAGAGTCAACATTTGGCGCCGTTGCCTGAAAGACTGAAATCGAAAAGCAGGGAGAAGTGGTCACCTGAACGCTCTCCAAGTCTTTCTCGATGTAACGGGATTGTTGCGGAACAATGGACGGTGGGTGGAAGGGGAGGGTGAGAGGGGGAGGGGGGAGGTGGTGTTGGAGGGGGAGCGGGAGAGGGGAGGTGGTGGTGGAGGGGGAGGGGGAGAGGGGGAGGTGGAGATGAAGGGGGAGGGGAAGAGGGGGAGGTGGAGATGAAGGGGGAAAGAGCATAAGTCGATGTGGGTGGCTAGACAAGTTCCAATGATTGGGCCTTGTTAACGGTTGTGTAGGCCGGCTGTGACTGGGGTGGCATTTGTTCTGCTTGGACATGCACTGAATCTTCTTCGGAGCTATCGCTTTGGACCACGAACGCCTGTGGTCTCCGTGGTTGAGAGGATGTAGATGGCTGCGAACTCTGGAGAGGGTCCCGTGGTTGAGGCGGTGGGCTCTTTCTGCGCATCCTCTATAGTGGCGGCATCTTTTCTGAACCTGCATCCATGTACATGTAGTGTACCATTGATAATTAAATTGATTGGCATGCATGTATGACCTTTCTGTCTGTGTGTGGGAGAGAGATCCTTTTTTTTTTTTTTGTTAATACATCCTTTGAGAGTGTGGAATGAAAGTGTGGGGTACAATTATTCATGCAATCATCTATGTGTCTAAGCGAAAGCGTGTGAGTGCACGTGACCTAGTAGCTAAGTAGGGACTAACTATATGCTTTTTTTACTGAGATTTTCATAGGGCAGCTAGAACTCATCATCACTTCTGAGCTCTAGGTAAAATCGATTGAGGCTACCTATATGTGCGAAGACGTACATATGCAAGTGAGTGCTCGTGATACAATCTAATCCTAACTAAGGAAGACTTGGTTTCCCAAATCTTCGTTTTTGTCGGGGATGGCTCGCGTGTTGATGTAGTAGCGCTTCAGTCGGCTCCCGTTTATTGTTGTGTTGAATTGGACTCCATCTAGTGTTTCAAGTAGCACAGCTTCGATGGGATTCATCTTTCGTACTCGGTAGGGTCCTTGACTTAGATACTTCAGTTTTTCCTTGTGTACTTTGGCATTGTAGAACAGGACTAAGTCGCCTTCCTTGATGTCTTTAGCTTTCAGATTTCTGTCAAACCATGCCTTTCTTCTACGTTTTTCTGTTGTCATGGCATGATAAGCGACTAGTCTTGTCTCTGTATGCTTTTCCAACTGACAGAGCCTTTCTTTCAAGGACTCATGATCACCCATGCGTTCTTGTATTGCGATGCGTAGACTTGGTATTACAGATTCGAGTGGGACCACGGCTTCAAGGCCGTACACCAATTGAAAAGGTGTGTTCCCTGTACTAACCTGAATGTGGTTCTGTATGCCCATAAGGCTGCATTCAGTTTCTCTGCCCAATCAGAACGCTGCGGTTCTACTACCTTGGTGAGGATATTGCATATGATTTTGTTTGTGGATTCTTCTAGTCCATTCCCTTGGGGGTAGTAGAGTGTGCTTTTTCTATGAATGACCATGAAGCCAGACAAGAGTTCTTGGATTACCTCGTTGACAAAATGTGTGCCTCTATCCGACACAATTTCAATGGGACATCCGAATCGGGTGATCACATGTTCGTATAAGAATCTTGCTGTGCTTTTGGCATCTGCCTTTTTGACTGCTTTAGCTTCAGCCCATTTTGTAAAGTAATCAGTAGCCACAATGATGTAGCGTGCTTGTGTTCCTTTTGCTGCTGGATGTATGGGACCTACATAATCAATCCCCCATTTTTCAAATGGCTGTTGTGCAACAACTGTTGTTAGGGGATTGAAGTCTTTGTGTTGTGGTTTAATAGTTCGTTGGCAAACATCACAGCCTTTTACATATTCATAGGCATCTGCCCACAGTGTTGGCCACCAGTAGCCTGCGAGGAGAACTTTTCTTGCTGTGGCTTCCCCTTAGAAGTGTCCTCCTGCAATGCCTTCACGGACTTCACTCAGGATTGGTAGGATCTCATGAGGCATTACACATCGTCTTAATATCTGGTCCTTGCCCATCTTGTATAGTTGTCCTGCAATGAGTTGATATGGTGCAGCCTTTAGAATCAATTTTCTGGCATCTACTGCTTTCATGTCAGGGGGTGGTCTTCCTGCCATCAAGTACCCAATGATATCTCCACACCATTCTGGAACAGCATCTATTTGAAATAGTGTGGCATCTAGTAAGTCATCTTCTACTTCAGTGGCTTCTTCTCCTGTCTTGACTCGAGACATGTGATCGGCAATGTAGTGTTGGGCACCTTTGCGGACCACAATTTTGAAGTTGAATTCTTGCAGCAAGAGGAGCCATCTGGTTATTCTTCCTGTGGTACACGGACGGTTCACAAGATAAAGCAATGCTTGATGGTCGGTGTAGAAGACAAAATCATTTGCGAGTAGATAGTGCCGATATTTCTTTACACTATACACCATTGCTAGGGCTTCTCTTTCTGTGGTTGTATAGTTGATCTCTGCATCATTGAGTTGTCGACTGGCGAAGTAGACGGGGTAGTCTTTCTTATGTTCACTAGGTTGACAAAGCACACTCCCAATTGCATACTTGGATCCATCAGTATGAACATGAAAATCGATATCACAATTGGGAGATATAAGGATGGGTGCTGTGATTAGTCGCCACTTTAAAAGCTCAAAGGCTTGGTCGCACTCTTCGGTCCATAAGTACTCCACTAATAATTTGTAAAGTGGTCTAGCTATCATGGCATACCGCAATATAAATCTTCTATAATAGCCGGCATGTCTCATAAAGACCTGTACACCTTTGGAATTTATAGGAGGAAGCAATTCCATGATGATTTTGATTTTGTCCATGTCAGTTGCAATCCCATGTTGAGAGACGATGTGTCCCAAAACAACTCCGTGGGTGACCATGAACTGGCATTTTGTCGGATTTAGGGAGATGCCGTACTCCCTGTATTTGATTAGTACTTCTTCCAGACATCTGAACTGGCCCTGTTTGGTTGAATGGATGCACAAATCATCCAAGAACACCTGTAAAAACTTATTCAAAAATGACTTGAAAGCTGTGAACATGACTCGCTGGAATGTGGCTGGGGCATTACAAAGGCCGAATGGCATTACTCTATATGCAAAAATACCCCATTCTGTAGCAAATGCTGTTTTTGATTGGTCTTGAGGAGCAATTTGCACTTGGTTATAGCCACTGAAGCCATCCAAGAAGCTGTATATTTCGGATCCTGCCACCTTTTTCAACACTGTTTCTGTTAAGGGTAGGGGGTAGTGATCCCTAATTGGAAATTCTGAGCTTCTTGTTGCGTTTAGGCACAATGACAATGGGTGAAACCCAATCAGTGTGTTCTATCTCGTAGATGAATCTGGCATCTAGGAGTTTTTCCAGCTCGTCATAAACCATGGTGCCATATTTACGATTTGTGCGATAAGGTCCACATACCTTAGGGCGAGCACCTTCCCTTATAGGGATCGTGTGAACTGCCACTTCTGGTGAAATTCTTTTCATCTCTTTGTATGACCATGCTAGGCAGTCACGGTATTCCATTAGGAGGTCTTTGAGTTTGATTTCATTTCTTGACGGAGCTGTTTCCCAATGAAAACCAACTTTTCTTCCTCCCCTTCAAGGGCGAGGTTTATTGTGCGTGTTTTTGCCGGTGCCTCGTAGATTGGAGTTTTCTCCAATCCTATCAGTTTCTTGAACTTCAGATTCTCTGATTGGTCTTGGCATTGCTATTGGTGCGCTGCCACTTGTATAATTCTTAAAGTATTGCGGCACTTCTCGAAGATCGGCCTCTGATGGGGTTGAACTAGCTTGACATGTGTCATGTGTACTGGGTGGCATAGTTGCATTTAGTAATTTGTTAGGCTCTTCTTTTCTTTCTTTTTCTGAAGTCTCTTGATTGAGCTCAATACGCACATGTTGGCTTATATTTCCGAAACTTCTTACGTTGGAAACTGTGGGGTAACTTTTCCATTGGTAAGGTGTTTCCAAGTAAGGGTTCATGTGCTGCACATACTCCTTCCAGTCCCTCAGGGGACCATTCAAGAGGTGGTGGTTTTGATTTTGAGGGAACTGCCTTTGCAAGGTATGAGACCCTCTGCACCTTCTACATAGTACACTGGGTACTCTGCTTCATACTCAAATAGCGAGTCTACTTCCTCGGCTTGTAATTGATGTATGGGAACTGCCTGAGGAGCTGGATTTGGTGCTCTTGGATACGGTCGTGGATTCGGAATTCCTGAGTAGTTGTGGGACTTGTGTCCGAACGGGAACATGATTTAGCCTCGGAGCTGGGGACGCTTGTGCAAGTGTCGGTTGCCTGTATACTGGCATGGGTGCCGCTTGGTATTGTGGTGGTCGAGGCGGATTGTTGCGCATGTTGAAGATGCAACTGTTCTCATCATGGCCGCCGACGACGCAGATATGGCACCACAATCGTGGCGGTGGATTTGCTTGTGCAGTGATCCTTGCTCTTAGGACGGGGCATTCATTTGCTGTATGAGTTGCCAAGCAGTGTGGGCACCAGACATTTTCTCGCCGTGGATATGTTTGAGTTGGCGGCTGAGA